>NC_142523.1:13002923-13332923 GCF_964205215.1 Stylophora pistillata
TACTGTGTGCTACCAAAAAGTCAGGTGGAGAATTTTGCAGTGATTGAGAACAACTTACAAACCGCAGCGGACGTTGACAAGGCAAATAGTCGTTACTTGTCTGGAAAGTACTTTATTGCAAGATTTTCTTTATCACGCCATTGTGGCAACTCCTGTTAGACTCTTTCCAGGAGTCGGAACGGAATCTGCTCCAATAGGCAAAATAACATTACAAACCTTCCACCGTCACGAGACTAAGGACGTTAAAATGTAATAACTTTGATGATAAGAAATTGCACCGACAATAGAAAAACGAATATAGGGCGACTATTTATTTGTCCAGAAATAACAATTGAAAAAAAAAATTAAGTAGTTCATTCGCAGAGAGCAAGACCGAACGGGATTAGGACTCGCTGTGTCGTATTTTGCCGGTTAATACACCTCCTCGCTGCTTTTTTCCAGATGCGTTAAAAGGGTCAAGCCACAATAAGCCAGGGTATTGAGAAATTTTCCCTAACTTCTTTCTTTATTAAAACAGATATCTAGAATGCTTCAATAAAGTTTTATCTTCGCACAGTTTGAAATTATGAGCCGGGGATTACTGTGAAGAAGGCCAAATTTCACCCAAATGTGCAAGTTCGGCATTTCATCGCTGGGTTAAGTCAATGACAATTGAAATTTCATGTACTTTTCAAACACTTTAATTCTTTACTTCTTGAAGCATTTTATTGTTTTATTCCTTTGATTTACGGGACTAATCGCGAGAAATAGTATACCCAGGTCCACCATTATTTCCGCTATTATTCAGATTAATACACGCAACGTAAGGCCTATTGCCCACGACCTTAGCCACACATAACAGCCCTTCTTGACAATTTGCGAAGTTACTTTCTTGGCTGTTGCATCCTAAATAAAAAAAAGGGAAAAACAAAGAGGCATTAGATGTAATTTAATAAGATTTCCGGGGATGGAAGTACAAAAACGATTGGATATATCTAGGCAGTATTTTGGTCGTGTTATGTAACAGAATAACATCGTTTACGATACCTCGCCATCACCCTTCATCTCTAAAAATCTTTTGACCTTAATGGGAAAATAGGAAGTAGTCTAAAATTTAACATATTTATAGCCATTGATTTTGAAGAGTTCTTGGCCTGCCAAATATTTTAGTAAGTGTGAGTAACATCTCTTTGTTTCCTAAATATAAACTGCTATGAACTACAGTAATATCCTTAAAATCCCGCCTATTAATTAACGTTTACAGAAATTGAAAGGCAGCTTCGTTAATCTCAGCTTTCGCGCAACCCTGTAATTGAACATTCTTGTGATCTTTCCAGTGTTTCTTACAAGATTAAAGCAAAACGGGAAACGGCACCCAAGAGACATCATTATGGCATCCTTAATGAAAGTTTTCAAAGGGTCTTTAGAGGCATTTAGAAAACTTTAAGTGTTTATAGTTAATTTCCCACTTAGCTTTTCAAGAGATCTCAAAGTGGTTTAAATGATGGCTTCCACCCTTAGGCTGTAAGTTTTAACAATGCAAACCACTCTGCCATGATTACGAGACGTTGTGAAATCTTCTTGGTTATTATTGATGAATTTCAGATTAAGAACATTCCAGGCATCTGTAAGATGTAGTTTTCTGTTACTCATAGTCTTCTATAACCTATTCGAGGAACTACTTTGAATTGTTTTTCAGATGGAGGAACTTGACGAGTTATTAACAAATTCATCAATATCGAGGCTTACTTGTCAGTGCCACACGTGTTACACTTCGGATAAATTAAATAAAAACAGAGTTTTTTTTAATGAGTTAATTTATGCCGTTTATTTTTTTCATTCTTCGTTATAACTTCTCATATTTCGTAATCGTTTGATGGGATTTTGTGAAGATATTAGGACAGAGTGAAGAACTTTGGTCTGATCTTGGGACAAAATATCGCCTGAGGGTGAGGAATCTGACGATTTTAACTGTGTCGCAGCTAGAATTTTTTTATGGCTATCGCTTAAAATATGTAAACTCTTCATGCCTATCGGTTAACTCCATTAGATTATCCTTCATGTATTTTTCTTTTGCTTGGCAGCGTCAGGCTTAGGCCTCAAAGTTCAGAGACGAGGGCCGTCATATCGACTCGAGGCAAATACGTTCAGGTTGCAGGTTGCACGCAGCAGGAATGAGAGCTAGGAGAAAACGTCATACCACACGAATTTAAACAGACATGGAAGATATCGGCTTCTATAAAGAAGCGCCAATCGGAAGGAAGGCACCTTTTTAAGGGCGCGAATGTCAAGAACAGACAAATAAACCATCATTAGGTGTTTGGTAGGATACAGAGGTTAATGCCTTCATCAGATATATATCTTTTAAAAGGTTGAAATAGCTTGTTCAAGTCGATAGAGTTATTAAGTAAATCGCACTACTCAAGGCTAAAAAGTAATGCAGTTTTTTTAAACTTCATATCTGAGTGGGGTTCCGTTCTTGGTCAAAATGGTATGTGTTACGAGGATCGAATTATTTTTACTGAATCTGTCACGCAATCCCAGACTTTTCTAGATTTATCTATAATCTGTAATATTCCAGAGACTTCTTTCATGTGACTCAGCAGTTTCCAAAAATAGTACAACTTGTAATACGCTATAAATAGTAATAGAACATTCTAGATAACTAAAGTAAATATATAAAAGCTGGCTTGTGAGAAGTGCAAAAGAGATTTGCCCGAGGGCTTACCCTCGTGGCTTACTGACTGAACTTTTGGAAGCTATGATATGACGAGGCTATGACCTTTTGACCTTGCGATATCCGGAGATAAGAAAGAGAAGAAAAAGACGATAGCCGAGAAGGGAAGAAGATAAAGAATGCAAAGTTCACTATGAAGTCCTCCGGAAGAGTTTGTGTACACGGAAAGAAAGTCATGAATCAAGAAAGCCAAACGCTGTGGTCTTCAGTCGGCGGATGTTGGAATTGGAATTTGATCAAGACGAAGAACACTTATACGGCATGAACGATTTTAAGCCTGCTTTATGAACTGCTTAACTTAATCTCTAACTTAAGTAAATTAGGCAGTGTAAAACTAATTAAATAACAGTTAAAATGGGTAACTGCTTGTTGTTACATTTTTGTTGCGTGCCATATATTGTACTCGGGAGTCTATTTTCATATATGCTTTGTTAGCGGACATTTGTTGGTCATTCGTGCACGTAACATATGTGAAATAGTAAGGGTTTAAAAGTTGTGGCGAAGCATCCCCGCTCGAAGCACTCATTTCTGGTGTGTGCAGCCGGAACTTATTTGTCTTGTGTTCATATTACGGCCATTGTGTTAAAATTAACGGTTTGATATCCACAGTGTACACCAACAGTAGGATAACTAAGAGAAATTTTTGTTTAAAACAGCTTTCACTACAGGAACTTTGCAAACAGAGAAGCCTAAATACCATTTTAAACAAAGAACATGAAAGCTGGGCCAAGAGGAAATTCCAAGGCAATTTGTTAGCAACGCCTCTCAGTTTTCTCCCCAAATGTCTAATATCTATTACGGCATGTCTGAAGTTATTTTAAGACGTTTCTGGTTCTTTTAACAGGTACTTTTTAACGCTTCTGGTACTACAGCAGATCACTGCTAACGTTTTCATAAACGTTCAAAGTATAGTTAGTTTAGCTTTCCATTGATATTTGAAACACTTGTGATAAGATTTCATGCTTTCTTGTGATTTCTACCCTTCTCCTTAGTTTTTTCTTTCCAAGTTACATTATCACTCTGGCATGCTCATAACACGTACACGCTGTTTTTTTCAAAGAACCTCTGGTACGCCAGAAGCAGAACAATTGCCACATGGGTCTGCTGCACATGCGATTTTAAGGTGTTCGATAGGTAGCAGCTTTTCTGGTTCACACTCTTTCTCTTTCAGTTAAGCAATCCGGGTGAGTATTTATATTTTTCCTCGTGACTCTCGAAGCCCATTTATCAGATGTCTGCATAGTTTTTTTCTGAGAATATAAGTAACTATACCATGGGGATATCATTTTCATGGAGATATCATTTTCACCTACAGGTGTTGGAATAAAAGGTCATGAGTTTCATTTTCATTGATACGCAAAATCTGTAAACAACAAAAATCTCAACACATCGTAATCTTAATTTTTTTAATTCAAATTTTTGGCAGTTGATTTGGCCTTACAGCTGTAATATGGTAAAATTTTAACCGCTAACTGTAAAATTCATCACCCACTGAGACCCTTAGGCAATATCCGGCCATGCACTATCTACAAATGATGAGCGGAAAATACAAGCAAAAATTGTTTACAATAAAATTTCAAGCTATTGAAAATTGGCAAGAGGGTCTCAATGAGGTTATAATTAACTGAGCTGTAAAACTGTTGGAAATGTAGCCTTCAGGCGCTAAATTGACAAATTTTGGTTAGGGTAGACCCTTGGGCAATACCCCCCCCCCCCCCCCACGCAAAATCAAAAGTTAATGAGCTGAAAGTTGCTTGAGACCCGAAAGGACCCTCACGGTTTAAAATGCCCCACCTAATAGACAATGTAATTAAATCAATGATCCGTATGTTATAAGAATATAGATTTATGGCATTCTTTTCTGAAAAAACACAAACTGCTTCTCTTTTTCTTCTTTCATAGGAAAGTCGAGAAGAAGAAACTGCTTGCAGTAAGAAGAGAAAACAGACCATGAAGCTTGCTGGTGTTCTTTGCCTTGTTATCTGCTTGGTCTGTATCATCGGTGGCGAAGACGCAGGTATTTGTACCCTGGAATATTAGTTACGCCTTCTGTTATGTTAATATGGTCTCTAAGATCCAAAAGAGTTTTCTTCTAAATGGATCCTTTATCCCCGTACTTTCTCCGGGTTCTCCGTATAAAAAAGCACCTTCACAAAACAATATGATAAAAAAAATCCCATTACAATGACTTTTTTAAAAAACTTAAACTTGATTTTATTGTTTGGACTCTTTCGTTATGGTCTTATGACTCAATCCTGCACTTCCTTCCTGCTAGTTAATACTTTTTATTTTAAAGCTTTAAGACAAAAACAACGTAACACTGGTTTGAGTCGTGTTATGACCATATAACTTTCAAGGAGGATGTACTCGTCCAGCACAGGTTTGTAGCCATCGTAATCCCATCAAACTCACACAATATTTGAGTCCCATGTTAAAGTTTGTTTTTTCTTAAATTCCTTAAGTTGCAAGTCACCTCCATGGCTACATGAGTCATTGTTAGAAATCATTTGATAATTCTAATGGGAGATAAGGGACTAGTGATTATCATGTTTTTATTTGTGGCCTAGTTAGGTGGGGGGAGGGGGGCGAGGAGGATTGCATGATTTTGAAGGGAAATAAAGGGGTATCAGTCGTCGTCAAAGGAGTTATAATGCAGGGGGGATTATATATAACTGGCTACTATTAAGGGGGGGGGGGGAGATAAGAATATGAGACAGTGATATGGGGAATGACGGAAATTTTACCGTGACACAACCGAAATTCTCCGGTAAACCCCTCACCCTACCACTGGCGTCCTTCACTGAGCAACCGGTACCTAACTAATTCGATTTTGTACAAACCGGAAAAGGACGGCTCGTTCTCAAAATTATGTTAATGGATATAAAATTGATATGATTTAATTTTAAATTATTTCCTTTTTTCTCTCCATTAAAGTGCTACTGAAACGAAATTTTCGTATCTGAAATATTTGTTCTAACCTGTAGTTTTGAATATGCTTATCATCATGAGATAATTTGCTTTGGCCAAAAAGAAGCAAAAGATATTTTTTTTAACCGTTCAAATCAAAAATTTTACACAAAACCATGTCCGGGCCCTGGTGCCGAGCGAAATGGATTGATGACGTCACTGATTGTGTTCACTCCGATAGCGTGGTTTATTTCACTCACTGTTTGTTTGTATTCGTGGGCGAAGGAGATGGCAGATATTGAAGTTTTGTCAAGTGAATCTTCTTCTGAACGAAGCAAAGTTGTCTCCAGTAGCAAAGAGGAAGATGGTGTCGTAAAATGGGGTTGACAGGCCTACACGACTCCCAAGCGTGTGTTTAGAGTAGCCTATTCCAAGTTTAGCCCTCACGAGTATGTCTTTGAGCGACCGCCCTCTTTTGTAAGATACGAGCGGCGGATATTTGTATAGTTCGCTCAGTAGTGGTTGTGTTTCTATTAAATGCCAGTTTTTCATGAGAATTTGCTTTATGTGTGGCACTGAGTACGCACATCAGGGATTGAGTCTTTTTCGAATCGTTCGCCTTTGTAGATGTACAGCTATTTTTTTGACTGTCTCGATCGTTAAGTTGTCTTGATTGCTTTCAGCTTGCGCCATGCGCGCTGATTCGATCGTTCTACAGTTCTTAGTGTTCAGTGTTCCAGCCGCTTTGGCTCGTTTTCTTTTCTTTATTTCGGTATGAAAACGACCGATTTCACGTTCATAGAAGCACATGATCGCCTTTACTGTTTCTTGTTCCGCGTTGTTAAGGATTTGCTTTATCTCATTTTTGAAATCCTCGTCCGCTCTTATTTTGGCCCTCGCCCTATATTGTAGGGGTTCTGGGCATGTTCTGCTAGGCATTTGGTACAGAGGGATTTGTTCGTTATCCTCATACTTGCCGAGTAGATCATCTTGAGTGGCGGTGTCGTATGAGGCTTCCATGTTTTCTTCATTCTCTGAATGGCATTGCTTTGGCCCGGGGCGTTTAGTAGCCCATCTGCCGTTATAATGTCTTTCGACATTTTCTGTAGATGGTCAGGCAAGACCGCGGTTTCGATCCTAATCTTATGGATCTCGTCAGCTGCCCATTAACTAAATAGACTGGTAGAGATTCGTTCTCGGTATCAGTCGAGAATTTTGCTCCCTATCCAGGCGAACCTCTCGCAGATAGCCAAGATGCCGATGTGGCCGCCGATGAATAAGAGTAGGATAGCATTTTGCCCGAAATCCTCTTTTTCGGCCTCCCAACATGCAAACCACACTCCATACTTTTACCCTTCTTTCACAGAAGTACACAACCAGTGACGTCACAGAGCTGTTTTGGCCGCGCCAAGATGGCCGCCAATTTTGATCTCAGCCGGTCAACGTCGAATGGTTAAAAATGTACTTTCGGCTATGCGTTGGCCCAAAAAAGTACACAACGTTTGCAAATAACGTTCAAACTCTATTATTTTGCAAAAATCTCGGATATGAAAATTACGTTTCAGTAGCACTTTAAGGTCAATAGATTTTATGAGATGGAGTGTAGTTGCGATGTATATATCGTAAACGATGTTATTCTATTATCCAACACGACCAAAATGGACTGCCGAGATATTTCCAATCTTTTTGTATTTTCATCCGCAATCTTATTTAGGTGGCTCTATATAGTATTTCACAAGGCTTGGATATTATATATGCATAAATAATTTCTCCCTTGGCAATGTTTATCACACAGCACTCGGTAGAGGGTCAGTAATAAAAACTTACAGCCTTAGACTATGTATGGAAGACTCTTTCAGAATCTGACTGTTGTTGCTATGGCAACTACTGATAGAAATACTTGGCTTGCTTTTTTTACTTACCTGATATCTAGACGGTGTTTTTAGACTTCTACGCGTATTACATTTACTTATATATAAAATTTGTTGATTTTTTATAAGAGCTAGAAAAAAGAAAAATCCTATCCATGTGTCAATTTTCCAAAAAAAATTCCCCGTCTTAAACGTGCTCAATGGTTGGGTTTCAGGTGACGTCACAAGCTTTGCTGAAGTTAGTGTCCGCCATGTTGGTGTCCCTCGGGTGTCAAATTTATGAATAATTAGTCGATTTCTATAGTGAAGCCCTCTCTCTTATCGCCGTATTATTTCGCCAACTACATGAATATCCAGACAGAAAAAAGCGATAAAAGTATCCGGCATTCATCTTGAGGTATCCCAGTGCTCTCTGAGTATGCCGAAAGCTTAGAGAGTTGGAAGGAAAGGTGTTTGCAAAAGATCTCGGTCATTGGGGTTGACCCTGCAAGCATACCAGCCGAGAAGTTCAGTCCAAAATGCTTGCCTCCTGTGGAAGCGTCGGACTTGCTGAGTTACCTCGTTCTTGAGACCAGCTTCTCCACCAAGAAGCAGTTCAAGGCGTTCAAGAGTCTAGAGGCGTTTAATCAAATGGTGTCGGGATTTGTAACCTCAGTTGTAGGCAAAGTAATCGCCGGCAAGTATGCCGTGAGAGCACGAGTTTGGCATTCACAGCATATGAATGATCCTTTAGTGAACATTTGGGTCATTTCCGAAAACGATGGGACTATTTTTTCAGCCCATTGCTTGGGATGCAAAGCTGGACTGGCTGAGTCATGCTGACATATCGCAAGTGTTTTATTTATGTTTGAGGCAACTACTAGAATTCATGGCAAGCTCGCTGGGTGTCACGAAAACTCAGACACCGAAAACTCAGGTCCCTCGAAGCATAGTTCGTAGAGGGGACTGGTTAGGAAACGCGGCAAACTTCAAAGAGCCGGCCTATTGTCTGTCCTCTGAGCTTCGCTTGAACGTCACGTGACCAATGACCCTGCACAGAACCAAAACAACATGGAGGACATGAACGACTTATTTTTCTTCGGCGACGATTTTGATGCCATATTGGAAACTTTGGAAAACGAGGAAGAATTACAAGAGCACTTTGTCGAAGCAGCTGACTCTGTACGTCTTTCAGAAGCCTTTAAAACGTTATTTTCGCCCAAAAACTTTGTAGTTATTGATGCCCTTAGCAATGGCATCGGTCGTAGTAGAACAATATTTTTTTTTTTACTGAAAGTCTTTCGATTTTTCGGTTCAATATGAAGAGGGAATTGTTTGCGAGTTGTGCCAAAAGAAATGTAAGACTAAGGCTGGATTAAAAAGACAAGACAATAAAGCATAAGGAGGAACAAGCGCGGTGAAATCAACCGACTCAAGAAGCCAAATTCACTGCTAAAGACTTCGAAGCGTTATCAATGAAAGCACGAGATAAAAAAATTGAAAGAAAATCTACCCTCAAAGCGTAAAAGAAGAGCTACGAAGATATACGATTGCCTGGGATGAAGAAAAAATGAACTTCTCAGAAGAAGAATCCATGTATATGCGTTTGGTTAAAACTGAAAATGCAGAACAATTCTACTCGAAGTACTATTCAAGAATAGGCCTCAATTCAACAAAGATTTTTGTGGGGTTGTCAAGTAATGCGGCAACATTGCTTAGTACCAAAGTGGCTGATTGTTTGATAGCTCACAGCAAACAGAAAGATGAATCACCAAATCCCAATATCCCTAATAAACTCTGTAATAGAGAAATGGCAGGGTTACAATATATTGGAGGATATGTACTGCACAAGCTTTATAGCAAGGTGAACAATGTATATAATCCCACAGCACATACTGAACAAACAGCTTCAATACTGAAAGCTGGCAAAGCAGAAGATTTGCATGTTGCAGGGAGTCAAAAACTAATTTCATCTTTAAACCGAGGTGGACTTTGGGTTATTTCTAAACAAGCTCAAACAGTTTTTAAGAGAATAGAACATAATTTTAGGATTCTGACCTCAGGAAGTCTCCAGCTGAAGATTGACAATGTTAAGATAGAATCCAAATCAGCTTGTGATGTTCAATTGGTCTAAGCATATAACACCATGTTGTTGGACTCAGACATAGTGGTAGATAACAGCATTGCAAAAGATGTTTTGGACAGCATTATTCATTCACCAAAAAGGAGCAAAGAGATGCTCCTTTTTGGTGACTTCAACTGTTGTTTTATGTCTAGTCACCGAAATGACTCCGATTGTAAACAACTTAAATCGCTATTCAGGAGTTTAAATATCAAGCAGCTAATCGACCAACCCACAAGGATTACTAAAAACTCTAAGTCACTTATTGATTTAGTCGCTGTCAGTTGCCCGCAAAATGTGTGTGAGTCGGGGGTAGTTTCCACTCATTTAAGTGACCATGAACTGGTTCATCGTGTGCGTAAATTAAACTGGAAAAGAGCACCTTCCCAAGTCAAGACCTTCCGAAATTATGCGCATTTCAATGTTGACGCTTTTCGCAAAGACCTGAAGGGTGTTACCTGGAACTCTGCTCCTGGTCCCGATGGACCTGCCATTGTTAATGATCTCTGGCATGACTTTAAGCAAAAATTTGTCACGATTGCTGATCGTCATGCACCACTGACGCAGCGCCGCGTGCGCGGCATTGACAATTGTCCCTGGCTAAACAAGAGCATAAAGGTGACTATGCACCAGCGTAATTATTCTCACAAAAAAGCAATCAAGAGTAATGCCTCAGAAGATTGGGCAAACTACCGCCATTTTCGCAATCGTGTGACAAATGAAATAAGGTCAGCGAAAGCGTCTTACAATAAACGGCTCATCGAGGAAAGTGGTGGCGATTACAGATTGTTTTGGAAGACGATGAAGAAAATCCTACCGGGTGAAAAGAAAGCTACTTCTCCGAACATCAAAGTAGACGGCGCTATCTCTTCTGACAAACATTGCATTGCCAACGCATTTAACAAGTTTTTCGCATCTGCAGCAAGCAAATTGATGGCCACCTTACGGAAAACTTGTGGTCATAAACAACGTTATTCCGTTACTCCTGCCTGTCAGTATCCGCCGTTTAATTTTCTTGAGATCTCTGGGGAGTTTGTTATGTCTCAACTACGTAGCCTGAAATCTGGGAAGGCCGTGGGTTTGGACCGCATACCGGCTCGCCTGTTAAAAGATTCTGCGGACATTGTAGCTAAGCCTGTGGCGTTTATTATCAACACCTCGTTGCGTACTGCCCAAGTTCCTAGTGATTGGAAATCCGCACGGGTCATTCCACTTTTTAAGAAAGGAAAGGCTGATGAGATGGACAATTATCGCTCGATTTCCATTTTACCTGTTTTATCTAAGGTTTTAGAACGGGCTGTACATATCCAACTCTACCAATATCTCCAGCAAAACAAGATTTTGAGCCCTTATCAGTGCGGGTTTCGGAAGTATCACTCGACAGAATTCGCTGCTCTTAGTTTTTCTGATAATATTCGAAGGAACATGGATCAAGGTCAATTAACTGGTGCTGTGTTTATTGACCTTCGCAAAGCTTTTGACACTGTGAATCATGCGGTACTTCTGGACAAGCTTTCCAATTTGGGGATTTTGGATAAAGAGCATGGCTGGTTTACGGATTACCTGTCGAACCGCACCCAAGTTGTAGAGTTTCAAGGGGTGACTTCTACTTCAGAAGCCGTCTCTACTGGAGTGCCTCAGGGTTCTATTCTCGGGCCACTATTGTTTATTCTACACATTAATGATTTACAGGAAGTAGTGTCCGATTGCAATATTCTGATGTGCGCCGATGACACTGTTCTATACTGTTCATCCTCTCAAGCCTCTGTAATTCAAGACAAGCTGAATGCTGAACTGTCTAAAATTGATGACTGGCTTTCTTTTAATAGTCTGTTTGTAAATGTAACAAAAACTGAAGCTATGCTTTTCGGAACCGCCCCTAGACTATCTGCTGTTAACTCCTTTTCTATTATTTTAAATAACAATATAATTAAGCGAGTTTTTCATTTTACTTATCTAGGTATAGTTTTTGATGACCGCCTTAGCTGGAATGAGCAAATAAAGCACCTAATTTCGAAGGCGGGAAAACGCATAGGAATGCTCGGCAGGCTTCGTAGAAGCCTTTCTAGAGAGAGTGCAAATGTAGTGTATTGTAGTCTAATTAGGCCTACTTTAGAGTACTGTGTATGTGTGTGGGGCTGTTGCGGGGAAGGTCGTAAACAAGACCTTGAAGCCCTCCAAAACCGGGCTGCTAGGATAGTGGCTAAAGCTGTGCGCAGCAAGCAGGCAATGGACGTTCTGAAATGGCCCACGTTGGAGGAGCGCCGACGTAAATCTGTCTTTAAACTCGTTAAGAAATGCCTGCAAGGTCAATGTCCCCAGTATTTTAAACAATATTTTAAACGTAATAATACAATCCATGCGCGTGCTACTAGACAAAGCAACCTCTTACATCCGCCTGCTGTGAGAACTGAGATTGCAAAAAGATCCTTCTATTATTATGGTTGCACTCTTTTTAACGAACTATCTTAATGATATTTCGTGTTATACATCTTTTAATCTTTTACTTGTAAATAGTTCTCTATTTATATTATTTCCTGTTTTAGTGTAATGTTTTAATGTTGTTGCTCAGGGCTCCCATTGATAACAGACAGCTTTTTGCGTCTGAAGGGGCTACCCTGAGCCTTATAAATTAATAAAGGTTTTCACTTCACTTCACTATATGTTACTGTACGGTGTTTTTTACTGGCCAAAGATGTTACACAGAAACACAAAATTCAATGTAAACAAATGAAGACAGAAACACTACGAAAGGAAATTTGTAGAGCCAGCAAAGAACAAGAAAGGCAGATATAGTTAGAATTAAGAGCCTGCCACAATTTGTCAATAAGTAATTTATTACAAAGATTAATTTGGTAGCTACAACCTGCAACATATTAAATATTACTCATTATTGATTATTGTATAGACAAAATGAGTATAAAGGCTATATGGTTAAAGTATCTAACATAGAGTAACTTATTTATTTTCAGCCAGTCTTCTCGCCAATTCTTGTATTCTGCGTTTCGCGGCGCCAGTAGCTTCCAGATTCCAATTCCTTTACTTCTCCTACACGTTCCACAGCCAAATACTGAAAAATTTTCACCTGGCATTATGTCCACTGACTTGATTAATGTTTTTAGCTATATTTTGAAGGTAAGATGTCGCTCGATCACGAAGAAAATCCAAAAACTTAAACGCTACGTGACTGTCGAAACAAGCCCGCGGCGCCATTTTGGATTTATGTGTGCAGGGTCATTGTCACGTGACCTCGATAAAATCGAACAATAACCTATCCGACTGAAGTTTGCCGCGTTTCCTAACCAGTCTCCTCTACTAACTATGCTCGAAGTGTTCTCCAAGCTTTCGAAGTGCTCCATAATTCGATAGTGCATAGCATAAAGCATGAACCAATTTTTTTTATAATATAACCGGTGGAACAATGCAACAAATCCGACGCGAAAGACGGAAAACAATATCAAGAGTGTTTCTTCAGTGAAGCGAATCGTGACGGCGCTGATGCCGAGTCTTCTTTCGCGTTGTTTTTCTCTTTCTGCCTCATTTAAGAACTCTTGCCCAAGGGTCGCAAAATTGTCTTCGTTTTGGGACTGGTGGGCCGAGTCTCTGTTTGTATCCATTATTATCGCGAAATATTTAAGAATTTTAACAGAGCGACAACAAGGATCTGTGCAACGAAGTACAAAAAGGTAAACAAACGTCCCTTTCGGCTCGTCAAAATCACGCCACATTTTAATACTTTGATGTTGGAGCGAGCGCATTTGATCCCGTTAACTGTGAATGAAAAGTTCAAAATTAACGGGAAAAATGGAGGTAAATCTAAGCTAAATGAAGTCTTGTGTCACTCTAAAATGTTTTAATACTCAACCATCGGACGATTTTGCGAAACGTGCAACTTGCGGCCTTGCTTTTGCTGCTTCAGTTGGATCAAGACCCAAAAGGTCAAAATACACGCGGGATTACCAGGAGTGATCATGAGTCGAGTTTATCTCCTGAATTTTCGAGGAGTCTGAGTTTTCGGGGTCTGAGGTCTGAGGTCTGAGTTTTCGGGGTGTGAGTTTTCGTGACACCCCAAGCTTACTTGCACTCAGGTAAAAATAATGCTCATGGATTTTGCCGACATAGGTCAATGAAGTGCCGTATGCGAGGGCTAAAAACATCGATTTCTCATCGGCTAAGAAGCTCAAAGAAAAGCTCGACCAAAAAATCGAGGATCTACAACAGCCGCAAGCCTCGAACCATACAACAACTTCTAGTTCCTCCTGTTCTTCCCCTTGATTTGTGATGATCTTAGGTATAGCGCATTAGATCATATATATAATGAATTTTGCGCTATAGAGATAATAAAATTATTAAATTATTATAAGAAAAAATCCTTAGTCTTTACGCTTTCCACTTTTGCTCGAACAGCCAACAATAATGCATAAAACCATCCCTTCTTTCTCACATGAACTCTTCGTTAGATACGGTTTGTTTACGCTCGAGGGACACCAAGATGGCGGATATTAACCGTTGCTAAGGTATTGGTCACGTGGGTGAAACCCAAGGATAGGCTCTTTTGGATCATTCTAAGACCATTGTTTTTCGTGACGTCATCAAATCAGAAATTCTTCAAGTTACGGTAATGCGCATGCTCACGTTTCGCTTTTTTCGCACGTTCTAGTTGATAACTACCATAAATACTGCGAATTGATTCCTCAGTTTAAACAAGTCAGGAGAAGACGAAAGAAGTCCAAGCTTAAACACATTTCTAGGCGTTTTTCGGTGAAATAGGATGGCGGTAAGTGGAACGCGCCTCGCGATAAAAGTTTCGCCGCCGTGTTTGTTATGATTTTTTTTCCTCATTTTTCAAATGGTCACTCGGTTGCGCCATTCGTACCCACGCGCGCCGAAAAAATTTTATAGAGCCACCTTAAATTACATGTAATTCCCTTTGGTTTTCAATCAGTCTTTTAGTGTGCAACAGCCAAGAAAGTGACTCCGTAAATTGTCAAGATGAAGAATTATGTATCGTCGTGGTCGGAAGACCTGACGTTACATGTCTGTCATTGAGGGGAAATAATAATGGACCTGGGTATACAATTCCTCGCGACAAGTTCCGTAAATCAAAAGAATAAAACACTTTAGGGCGACTTTTTGAATCGACCGAGTGAAAATCAAAAAATGTGGCACATAGTCGAAAAATTGAAAATCTTCATATTTTGTAGTGAACATGGAAACATGGTAAAGTTTTTTTTTCTACAGACTTGCTCCTTTATCCTAGCAAATTCACGAAAACTGAAACGATCGTCGGTATCGGTAAAATGGCGGAAATGAGTGCCTGAGTAGAGGAAAATAAACTTTGCTCATGAAAAATGCAAAAGAATGCAAGCTGGTACCAGTTTTATAAATTTGTAAAGGAAGGATAGAGGTATGGTTTGAGCCTAAAATGGAACCATTTCATTTAATTTGGAGCTCACGGAACGCTTTTGAAAATCACCAATATTTGACAAGTCAAATATTGCATTTCGTAGCAAATTTCAATTATCTCATAATCGGTCTAGGTTACGATCATGATAAATGGAAATAGTTTTGTTTTGAAAGATATAAAAATTAGTTTAGGGCTTTTCATTTCTGCTCGGAAAAACCATGCTGTTCTTTGTGAAAATCGCAACACTGGCATTTATGTCACGACATGATTTAATTAGGTACCTTGTGGTTAACTGCGTAATTGGAAGCACATTTAGAAGTTAGCACCGTGTTCGATCAGGAAACCAATACAATAAGCTAGCCTTGTATATCTAACGACCACAGATTGATTTTTTATCCCTGCTTTCCTTTTAAATTCTCACCCATTTTCTCAGAGCTTCATTGTGAAAATGAAAGTGGACTATTCAGTCATTTGTACTAGTAGGTCGAATGTTCTTTGCCGAAGACGTCGAAGACGGGAAGTAATCCGATACTACATGGAAGCATTTATGTCTTTAAATCTAACTTATCTTTTGTAATACTAAGAGTGCAAGCTGAGTACACCGGAATTCCAGATTCTTTGTCGAACATTGTTCCATAGTGGGTTCCATCTTCCTTATAATCTTTTTGACAGATTTCTTTTATGAAGAAGTTCGTTGGACTTTGCAAACCCTCTGGTGGAACACTTCCTACAAAGTTTTTGGTGAAACATATATTCCCTTTACCACCGTAAACAGCTTTTCAGTTGTATTCAGTTATTCTGAAGACTTTTTTCACACTTTCGTCGCAGTTATCATGCAATATCCCACGGGTCACTTGAATTTTTATTGGTATACGCGCTCGCCTACAGGGTCTTGGGTATGCAAAGAAAACTTAAGTCAGTAGTAGGATGTTCCAAGATATTCTGCTAAAAGTGTAACATACCTATTACATCTTAAACCAGAGTAGAAAAGTTAAGTGAGCAATTTAGCAAAGGACCCATGTATCAAAATGATATTGATGCTTAAAGAACTCGATCGAGAGTTTTAAGAGCGACTTTCCGGTAAATACCACTGATAGGTGTGCAAGAGGGAAAAATCGAAATATCCCAAACTTTGTCATATTAAAGCCCTTATGAAACTATGTTAGAAAATACAAGATTCAGTTTCTTGTGATTGATATTTTCCGAAAAAATCATTTTTATGAATTTTCACCTCCGAGAGGCCCCTAAACCACCGAAAATGTGCTTCGCATCCTCGCGTGGTGAATAGAAACGGAATCAAATACCATGACTATTGCGATATAAGATGATTTTATGACCCTTCCTTTATATGAAAACGTTATTGTTATTTGAAAAGATTTCAATGTGAATTACTAATGATTTTTCAAAATTACCCTCCAAAACAGTTTCATCGCGACTATCAATTTTGCAATTTTTCAACGACAAAAAAACCCTTCCTGCTACATGGCTTGTGCAAATGCTATTCCAGAAAAAGAACTATCCTTTTCCTTTTAATTTATAAAATAAAATTCTGGGGCAACTCAAACGGCAAGTTTTAAGAACTGAAAACATCAACGGTGCTTGCATGAAATTTACAACTTTTTAACTTTAAACAAAGTTTGGGAGATTTCGATTTTTCCATCTTGCACACCTACCGTGGTATTTACAGAAAGTCGCTCTTAAGATGTCTTCCGTGTTCTTTTTCTCTTTAGTGAAAAATAAAGTTAGTCGGGCACTCACTTTAAAACTTCTCCATAACCAGTTTTTAATTGCCGCGTTACTTGTTATTCCAATCGATACTTGCTAGCATCCATGAAAAAACAAGTCAGGGGGAACAATTAAGGTCTTGAAAATAGTGAGATAGAACTCTGGCATGGTTTTATACGGGAGTTATTTGCAAGTTTGATTTTTTTCTTCATTCTTTTTAATTCCTAGTTAAGGTTTTTATCTTTTTTATTCTGTGGAAGTTCAATTTTGATCTTTTAATATATATAGTGATAATTTTACTCCATAAATTTATTTTCATTAGGTACTTTTACAGCGCATAACAGTGCTCTCTAGTGTCTCCTTCTATTAATAAAACTGTTACTCATCACTTACTAATCAAGGATAAAAATAGATGAATTCATTTCAAGGCAGTTTGGGGAGATATTCACAACTGTGCAGCGAGGCTGAGAGAGTGATTCAGAAAATTCTAATAATCTGGAGGGCACTAATATTGCTATTGAGCAAAAGACGTAGTGACTGTTGAAAAATGGCGGTTTATCTTGTAACAAGGTAGCAAGGCGTAGTTCGCAGGGGATAGCTTACAGAAACGCGAGCAAAAAAAAATTCGATCCATTAACAATAAAAGTAAACTCCTCGACATTCTTATAAATATTGTAAGGAATAGACAACTTTTTTGAGAGACATGCTTATGCCATCTTCAATCAATGAGTAACAGAACGTGAGTAATTGTACAACAGTCAAGTACATGAATAAAATATTTACAGTATGATGTAATTCAAAAGCGGGTGCTAATTAGAACGTGACACCAAACATCAAAGGTGTGAACCAAAACGTTAGAAAGCTGTTATAATGCTGTAAGTGTTTGTTAAGTTCAGGTTTGACCTTGTTTTTATAAAAAGCTTCTTTGAGTTTTAAATCAGTTGAGTTGTTAGCAGAATCCAGAATACTAAAGCAAGAAAGGGAGTATTTGTTCAGTCTTACAAGAAGGAGATGCGTTGAAATGCTTAGAGATATGAGTATTTATCGCTTTCCGTGTGCTCCTTTATCCTAGCAGAGAAGTGGCGACTAGTTTCGCAAATATAACGGGAATTACATCCCGCACAAGAAAATTGATAAACTACCATGGATTTTAGAGCGTCAGGAGTACGATCTTTAACACTCATAAATGCTTACAATTTTGAAATATATCAGCTACATCTCTTACCCTTTTTCGGGATCTGCTGCTATGGCTAACCATTTACGAGAATGGATCGGAACGCTTTTAGTCCATACATCAGTAGTAGGTGTAGAATCTTTACAAGAAATGGCTCCATCTTAGCATCAGTGTCAAAGAGTGAGGAATAGGATTTCGCAAAGCGTCGAAAACAAATTGGAAATACGGGGCTTTAAACAAGGCCTACTTTGGGACCTTAAGTTGCCTTAGGTCGCCTAAAGTCGCCTTAAGTCACCTTAAGTCGCTTTAAGTCACCTTAAGTTGCCTTAAGTTTCATTGAGTCACTTTTGGTTACGCAATGTTATAAGAGTTCCATTCTTATCCCAATGGACCCCATTCGCACCATTTTAATCCTAAGGATGAGAGGAAGAAGCATGGTGGCTGAATGGATAGTGCACCGGACTCGAAATTAGTCCAGTTTTGATGTCTAGTGTTGGAACATTGCATTCTGTTCTCGGGCAAGATACTGTAAGCTCAAAGTGCCTCACCTTTTCTAGGTGTAAATATGGGTACAGGTTGGCAGGGGGGAGATAACCCTACAATGGACTATGAGTTTAATTATTGTTATTGTGAGGTGCGCAGTGGCTTCCATATATATAGAAACTGCATGTGAAAATAGTCATGCACCTTTCTAGCCCCTATGCTGGCATGGGTAATTCCTACATGAAAGCAATACTAATGTAGGGTTATGATAATGTATACTCTGCCATTTTCTTTCAAAAACAGCTATCTGTTTAAAAAAAATTTGTCTTGTATTTCATAATGAAAAGGTTGATAAAAGGGTGGACCCTGTGTAATATCATCAGGATATAATAATTATTGAATCACATAAAATCTACAGTATCAGATCATCAAGATAAAACGATAGAAAGGTATTCTGGAGAAAGGCTCAATTTCTGCAACTCACTTATACCTTGAGCAGTATAAATAACATTATTAAAGGTCAACTAAACGTAACTGAAGCTAAATTTTATGCACTTATCTTACCCAGAGTAAATTAAAGAATGAAAAAAAGTGGGCCATTTCTCCAGCATAAACCCATCAATCTGTACTAGCTATTTCCCACATGTTATTCGACCAACGCAAAACATCTGAACTTTCTAACTCGACGAACCTACTAAAGGTGTAAATATTTATCTATCTTGAGACTTTGATTGTCTTTTTGTACATTTCACATTCGTCAGTTTGATGATAAACGTACATTAACCACTTCTAAGCCAAGAAAAGTCTTTTACAGCAATCATGGCCGCCAGAAATATTTGATCGCGTAACTTAAGTTTTGTCCCGTGACCAAAGTGCATGTGAGAACAACACGCACGTGAACTTGCTGAAAAGTGTACAGAGTAATAATTAATCTGTGCAAATAAACAAAATCTTAAAAAAGCTTTTAAAAAATTCACTCTGAAAGTACAACTGGGCGACCGCTTCAATGAAATGGACGTACTTGGCGAGAGAAACCCCATAGTGTTCTCCGGGTCCTAACTTGGAAGCATGGAAACTAGTTAGCGGCGCAAAGGCCGCTGGGAGAATTAAATGGCGGAGACTTTAGAGACAGCTTTCAGCTCGGAGAGTTTCGTCGGGACTCGTTAGTGTCTGGACAATGGACAGTTGTAAGGTAACAATGAATGCCTTTAAACCTGTAATACTGCCACCAGGCTAAAAATGACATTTGTTACCAAAGGGAATAAATTGATTTATGCAGCCTGCGCAGCGTTTGACATTATCCCGGTTTGGTTACATCCGGGACTTACAATGGCAGATACTTAAACATCCAAACACGTGATTTCGGGCCTCTTTTAGTTAAGCTTCACTGCAAGGCAAACATATTACGGAGGACCGAGGGGCTTTTAGAAAGAATCCACCTTATCTCCTTTCAGAAGGACTTCAAGAGGGGTGTCCTTTTTATCGTTCAGTTAAGTGGTTGTGTTTACTTGAATTTAGTGCAGTTTATCGCTATAACAAGTCATACAGGCTAATCACATGGCTGCTGGCGAACACCATGTGTACGCATCTAAGATTAGTCTTTCGTTAGTATTTAGATTGTAGGAATAGCGATCGATCCAAACATCACTTGGAAGGCTTCACTTAGACTTGTGCGCCGGTTTTTTCTTTTGGTAGTGTTTCTCGGACAGGGCGGCTTAGAGCAGATAAAACAATTTAGTACGATCCTGAAAACATTCACAGCACCATCTTCATTTTAACTACCTTAGCTGAGATCGGGCGACTTGACTCAGAATAATACAAGCTACCCACGAGTTAGCGAGCTATCTGCTCTCGCTTCACCTTGTCTCGGACGTTAAGACTTAAATCGTATTTTGAAGCTGTACGGAGTCCTGTCCTAAGAAGTATAAAAGAAAACATTAAGCATAACCAAGCAGGCTGAACTCAATAGTCCCCTTAGGGAAACATTCCACTGTGCGGCTCTAGGCAAATTATAGTTGATGCCAACTACTAGCCTTAAACGCGCTCGTTGTAGTACTTTCAATCGGCATGACGTAATATCAGTCAGCTATTTGTGTTGCTCACCGGGACAGCCACAGTGCAATCATTACTATCTGATTTGCCCAGTTGTTGTTACTTTTGTGTGGCCAGGTGTCATCTCCCTAGCTGTGTATGGAAGGGATGTACAGTTCTGGCTTTGTCAGCATGGGTCATAATACTTACTCGGCGGGAGTGTTATTACTCTGTGCCATTCATGTACCATTTGTGCTGTTGCATCTCTTGTATGCCTATAACTGCCTTGTGGTGTTATAGATTTTGTGCCAGATTGTTTTATACTGTCATCTCTCTTCCTTTTATTTTATTTAATGATTTATTTAATGTTTGTTTTCCTTTGGCCTTTTTTAAGGTCACAAGATGACATACCTCCCAGTCTTCTCCCACAGCCACATCCTCCAAGGGGAATGGTGTCACAGATGCGCCAGCCCTCGGTGCCCCTCCTCAAGGTGCGAATCTGTCGACGCCTGTCATCCAAGCCGTTGTGAGTCAAGTCCAGGAACAACTTTCAGGTTACTCAGTTATTCCAACTTCTCCAAATATCTTCTTCGTCTCAACAATGAATTTAGTGACTGTGGGGCTTTGATCACCAACCTTATTTTAGATAACAAGTATCAAGTCATTTTAAAGAATGACAATGGCTCTACTCCATCACTGGTATTAGAGCCTGTTGTTAAATCCAACAAGCTTCCAAATATTTATTTGTGGACGAGCAGTTTTCTTATCTATTTTGGGGGGTGTATACCAGCCACGGTTTCCTTCAGAGGCCCCCACCCTCATAAAGAATAGAGAGATCGTACAAGATTTGGCAAACCGGGGGGCATGATCGGCACTTTTATGACGACAATTTTTGTTATTTGCGGCAGAATCAGCCGTCTGCTTTCCCATGGGGTACTATCCATTGGGAATTGTGGATGCGATCCTAACAATCAGTATCTCGGAAGCTGAATCACCCTGTAAAATCTACCAGGTCCCGCCTTTCGGAATCCAGTTCTGTTCCCAAGGGTTATTGCTTTAAATTCCCTATGGGCATTGACTGTTGAGGCTGTGCCTCTAAATATTCCTGTCCTAAGTGTTAAACTGCACATCGCAAGTGTGTTTGTAATCTCATGGCCAATCAAAACAGACAACAAGACAGAGCCTTCATGCCCAATCCCCCATTACCAAATCCTCCTCTCTCAACACCAGTGAAATTTGAGAGGTTGTTGAATCGATTGACCAGGTATCCCCATTCAACTGTGCCTTTTCTTTTGTCTGGATTTACAAAATGGTTCCCCTTACATTTTGATTTGTTGACGGCTTTTCGTATCAAAATGCTTTTCGTATCAAAATGCTCTTCGTATCAAAATGCTTTTCGTATCAAAATGCTTTTCGTATCATACCAATCCAACCAGATGATTATGGACATCTTGGGTATGCAGTGACGTGACCCACCCCCTTTTACTTTGATCGCTGTATGCCTATGGGTTGTGCAAGCTCATGTAGGACATTTGAAATTTTTAGCACTGCAGTTGAATGGGTTACCCATCGTAAGCAAAAAATGATAGATCATATCATTCATCTGTTGGATTATTTTCTAATTATTGCCCCAGAAAAGCACCTTTGTCAGACTCAGCTAGATTTGTTTATTGGTCTTGGTACAGATGTTAGCATTCCCATAGCACCCGAGAAACCCTGCGGTCCTCTTACTACGTTATTTTGTGAAGGCAGTGAACTAGACTCTGTGTTGCAGGAGGCTCGTTTGCTAAAAAAATACGTAAATGTTCTTCTTTGATTTTAGAATTTTGCATAGGAAGAAGGTCACCCTGTGGGAGATACAATCTTAACGTGCCTTATAAAGGTTGCTTGTCCCCATCGTTTAGGTTCTCTGCCTGACCCTACTAAATCTAAAATGATCAAACTCGCATTGCGGGTTAAAGTAAAATGAGCCCTTCGAGGGACACTCGGTTACCCATTACTTTACCCATACTCTAAAATATCATCTTGGCCTGCGAACACACAAAATCATTCCCGTATAGCAACTCGGGCAATGTATGCTGTTGCTTTCTTTGCGGCCCCTAGGGTTGATGAACTTACTCATCGGGGCTGTCAACGTGGTCAAAATATCATCAATATCAGTGAAATTGCCTTCATGAAAACGAGGGAGGGTACTGTCACCGCATTAAAGATTGTGTTAAGGAACTACAAGCATTGTGACTCTGCAGACCCAGTAGATCTTTTCCTTTATCGAGCGAGACCAATTTGCCTGGTCTATCTTGTGTTAGAGTATATAACTATTTGGGGAAAATTTCCAGGAACTCTTTTCTGTTGGCCAGATGCCTCCCCAATATCTCGATCTTTCTTTGTGACCGCATTAAAGGAAGATCTTCAGTTTTGTGACCTGGATAATTCGCACTGTAACACTCGTAGCTTTTGGCTCGATGCTGCTTCCTGGGAAGCAGCGAAAGGCATGTCGGACACACAGATCAGGGATTTTAGACGCTGGAAATCTGATGCATTTCTGCGATATACACGAACCTCCACAATGGGTTCTCTGTCAGCCTTCCATGCGTAAGTCAGTACCGTTTGCCTATGCTTGCAAGGGGGATACCATACAGACATTGTAGACTTTCCCAAAAATGGCACAGATCTGGTGTGCAGGGGCCACTGGTATCTGTGTTGTGTTTGTCTTTGCATTACAGTGAATGTGGTATATTAGAGTATGAACCACCTGTTAGATTTACTTATAGTAAATCTCCTGAGTATAGTACATTCATATATTGCTTTATTTAACCATGTGTGCGGGGGCCACTTGGTAAATGGTTTCAGCAAATATAGTTCATTACCATACGGAGCTCCACAGTATATTATCGGTGTTCACCGGAAGATATTAGGTAGGGCCTACTTAGGAGCATTTGTGCAGGGGCCAACTGTTTCCTAAAATGGCAAACGTCCTGGGCATAAATTGAATTTGTAATCATACAGTAAGCCGCTGTAAATTAGGAAGGGCTGCTGAGCAGGGGCCAGAAGTTTAGCCTTTTTGGATAGATTTATTTGGTAGTGCCTCCGATCCACTTCTCTAGCCTGTCGGTAGATTAGGTTCATAAAGTGATTTAGTTACCGGTTTGTCAATTCATTCTAAGATGACCTGCTTGAGGGGCGGTTGTGCAAGGGCCAACAGTTTCAGCGGCATGATCATAATTTAATTAGTATTACGATGACATTGGATACTAGCTTTTAGTCTATCAATCCCGCCATTGGCACTAGGCTGGTTTACTTGCCAGTTTAAAACAGTGGAGAAAAACCTTAGCATATGGTTCCCAGTATGGTTTTTTGGAGTGTTTTGTGTAACTGAGACACTAGAACAACAAATTGGTTGGATCCCTGAAAAGAACCGACTAATTTTCGATGCTGTTGGAAAGGCATTCGGGTTGCCAAACTTTCATGCCAAAATTGACGGTGCAAGTAGCAAAAATACGAGAGACAAGTTTACCGAGATAACAATTTTTTAAAATTTGTGACGCTTTGTGAAATAATTGAATGATCAAGCTATTTTTAATTAATCATGTGGAAAATGTATTGATAGCTTTATGCAAATCATGTCTCTTTCCTTAAATTAAAAATGTGTGTCTTTAATTGTGTATAATTTTGATAGGTTTGTTTTATGTTGGGCAGATAACCCATGATGTTTTTCTGGATATTAATTCAATAGCTTTGATTGTATAGTCTAACATGCGTACAATAACTGTTGTGGTAATTCTGCCTAAACATTTTAAGCTCAACTGGTGTCCTGGCTATTTATTCACTAGCTTTGACTTTATAATTTAACAATAACTTTTGTGGTAATTCTGTCTAATTATTTTTAGCTAAATTGGTTTGAAATCTGGATATTTTAGAGTATGGTGACTCATGAGCATACAAAAGTAATCAAATTGACTATGGTGTTTATTGCAAGAGATTTTGTAAATATTTTTAAGGTTTGTGGAGAGACTGTTGCTAACTTTGATTTTATCACTTCAGTCAAAGAAAATGCCTTTAAGTCGCCTTAAAGTGCCTATCACATGCATGTTTTTTTCTCGGTTTTTCTTAGTTTGATGCATATCAAAAACGAATTTAACCATTAATCCGGGCGGAAATGTCTTTAAATCCCGTTTTTAGTTCAAAACACGCGCTATCTGGGAACGAAATTGTCCCCTCTTCCACGCGGCCAGAACGTCACGTGATTATCTTTCGTGACATCAAATTGTGTACAGCCATCGAAACATGGGTGACAGTTCGACAATAAGAGTGATTCTATAATGTACAGAATCAGCAGAGTGAAACCCGCCCAAATGAATGATTGACTCGCCTCTCACCTCCACACGTTCCGCAACTTTGTGTTTTGTGTACGCAGACTTACGTCACCAAGGCCGTGAACTGGGTACCAGACCCCGAGACAATTTTCACTACAAAATAGTACTTTTTAGAACGCAAAAATTCAGGTTTGAAAACGTTTCCGCCGGATTTAAGGTTAGAATCATTTTTTATATGCATCAAGCTAAGAAAAACCGAGAAAAAATTCATGTCAAGTCGCCTTAAGTTTCTTAAATTGCCTAAAGTCGCATTGTTTTTTTCTGCCAATTTCGCCTTAAGTAGCCTTTATTCACAGAACAACACAGCGCAGCAGTTTGTCAAGTTCCAACCGCAGGATTTAACAAGCTTTTTTTGCAACATTGTCACGTTGATAACGTCCAGGATTTCATGGGTCAAAATTCGGCCGGATTTCATTAATCATGTTACTTAAAGATACTGGTTTTTGTACGCAAAAAGTGCACTTTCCTGTGTTCGAATTATTAAGTAAGATTTGCGATTCTTCGTGATAATTTTGGCGATTTGACAATTTGACAGCTTTAGTCTTGTTCATCCAATCAAATTAGGTTGCCCATTCTAACAAGGATTCTGATTAGCTTATTGTAAGTGTGCTCTGTCAGAGTATAGGGGAATCCTTGTTTACAATATTTGCCTCATTAGCATAAGCAATTCAGTTTCTGATGGAGCTAAAAATAAATCAGTTCTGAATATCGAAAGATCAAAGTACGATTTACTCGGCCAATGAATACGAGCCTAATGCATTGAATACTTTTTGTGCAACACGGGTTTAAAAACTCAAAATTTTACATAGAATGTATGAGCTCATTAGTGCTTTTGCCACCCAGAAATTTTGCAGTTTTTGATGGACTATTTCTCCTTGAATATTACACCCAAAGAGCTAAAAATGTCACCATGTACTGAGGTTTTCTAGCTCTTTAGCTGCCTGAAGTCAATTTGTATCTAACATGCTTCCTTCTTTACGCAAAGTCGTATGCAAATGAGCAATAAATGTAAACAATGACGTCAGCATGAATCCGCCCATAGAGCATGTTGACGACACTGTCGTTCGCTTTGAAAATAAAGTTTGTTTGAAAATGGCAAGTAATGCGTGGGGAATTTAACGGATTCTTTATTTTAAAAAAAATAGAGAAGCCTTGACTGTGCTCTGTTCTGTAGTAAAGCACGCAGGAAGCGGCTAGAGCACGAAAGAAGTGTGGAGAAACACTCGACTACTTCTCGTCTTTCTTCCTACACTTCGTTCGGGCTCTAGCCGCTTCCTGCGTGGTTTACTAGAGAAAAGAGCACAGTCAAGGCTTTTCTATTTGTCAAGAATAGTCCTCTTTCAATTCCAAAATGAAGCTCATGGGAAATGGATAAGAATTTGAAAGGAAAGCAGCGATAAAAATCAATCTGTCGTCGTTAGGTATGCAAGGCTAGCTTATTGTATTGATTTCCTGATCGAACACGGTGCTAACTGCTAAATGTGCTTGGAATTACGGAGTTAACATAAGGTGCCTAATTAGATTACGTCGTGACGTAAATGCCAGTGTTGGGATTTTGAAAAAGATTAGCCTGGTTTCATTCCGAGCAGAAATGAAAAGCCATAAACTAATTTTTATATTCTCGAAAACAACACATAATATCATGAACTTTACCTGAACCGATAATGAGCTATACCGCACGGGGAGAATGATAATTAAAAATTTGCTACGAAATGTGATATTTAGCTTGTGAAATATTGATGATTTTGAAAACCGTTCCGTGAGCTCCAAATTAAATGAAATGGTACCGTTTTAGACTTAAAGCATACCTCTATCCTTCCTATATTTATAAAATTGGTACAAGCTTGCTTTCTTTAGCGCTTTTCATGGGCAAAGTTTATATTCCTCTACTCGGGGCATTGATTTCGGCCACTTTACGGCTACCGACGTTCATTTTAGTTTTCGTGAAATTTCTAGGATAAAGAGGCAAGCCTGAAAAAAAAAAAAACCATACCACTTTTCCATGTTCACCATAAAATACGAAGGTTTTCAGTTCTTCGACTATGTACCACATTTTTCGATTATCACTCGATAGATTCACAAAGTCTCCCTACAGTGTTTTATCCTTTGATTTTCTGGACTCGTCGAGAGGAATAGTATACCCAGGACCATTATTATTTCCCCTCACTGGTTAGCATGAAAAGTCAGGTCTTCCGACCACGACGATGCATAACTCTTCCTCTTGAGAATTTGCTGAGTCACTTTCTTGGATGTTGCACACTAAAGAATAATTGAAAACCAAAAAGGCGTTAGATGTAATTTAAGGTGGTTCTGCATAGTTTTTCGGCGCGCGAAGCATGGGTACGAATGGCGCGAGCGCGCGAGTATTTAAAAGAAAAGAAAAAGAGGAGTAAACATGGCGACGAAACTTTTGTCGAGAGTCGCGTTCCACTTGCCGCTATCCTTTTGTCCCTAACAAGTGTTCACCAAAAAACGTCTAGAAATGTGTTTTAAAACACTTTCTTCGTCTCCTCCTGACATGGTTAAACTGAGTAGTCAATTCGCAGTATTTATCGTATTTTTCGACTAGCACGTGCGAAGAAAGCGAAACGTGAGCATGTGCATTACCGTAACTGGGAGAATTTCTATTTTGATGACGTCACGAAAAACAAGGGTCTCAGAATAATCCAAAAGCGCATATCGGGCGCGTTCTAGATACTAATTTTTTTCGAAAATTGGCGCATGGATAGGATTTTTGTTTTTCTCGCTCTTAGAAAAAAATCCTTAAATCTTATAAACACACACACATACAAATGTAACACGCGTTATTAACGAAAATTGCGAATTACCCCGAAAATTATGTACAGATTTTCTTGTAGCTTTATCAGTTGAAACTCTGTTTCCCAAAAACAAAGAAAATTCACCGCGTAGAAACCAAGAAACATCCACTAGAAGTCAGGTAGGTAAAAAAAACAAACCAAGTATTTCTATTAGTAGTTGCCATAGCAACAACTTTTAGGTTCTGAAGGAGTCTTCCATACATAGTCTAAGGCTGTAGGTTTTTATTACTGACCTTCTGCCGAATGCTGTGTGATAAACATTTGTCAAGGGAGAAATTATTTATGCATACATAATATCCAAAGCCTTGTGAAATACTATAAAGAGCCGCCTTAATAAGATTGCGGATGAAAATACAAAAACGATTAGAAATATCTCGGCAGTCTATTTTGGTAGTGTTGGGTAACAGATTAACACCGTTTACTATACATACCTCGCAATTGCACACCATCTCATAAAATCCTTTTACCTTAATTATAATGGAAAGAAAAACGTAAATAGCTTAAAATTAAATTATATTAATTTTTATATCCATTGACATAATTTTGAGAGCGGGCCGTCTTTTTCCGGTTATTGGAAAACCGAATCAGTAAGGCAGGGTCAATTACTGGTAGGGTCAGACACCACTCACAAACATAAAAATATACCTGTATTTATATAAATATAAAGATATAAATATATATAGTAACAATGTAGCAGAAAACGAATGTATATACATACGCACTGTTAATATATATATACGACCCTTCTCGACAATTTGCGAAGTCACTTTCTCGGCTGTTGCATGCTAAGAGCAAAAAAAAGAAAAACAAAGAGGCATTAGATGTAATTCAATAAGATTGGGGATGGAAGTTCAAAAGGGATTGGATAAAGCTAGGCAGTCTATTTTGGTCACATTTTTAATTCAAGAAAAGAGAAATGATTTACATGAAACAATCAATAAATTTTCCACATAATTAATTAATAATAACTTGATTATTTAATTATTTCACAAAGCCTCACAAATTATAAAGTTGTTATCTTGGTAAACTTGTCTCCCATATCTTTGCCACTTGCACTGTCAATTTTGGCATGAATGTTTAGCAAGTCGCATGCCTTTCCAAAGCATCCAAAATTGCGATGTCCCGTTTTCAGGGACGTAACCAATTTGTCATGGTGGCAGTATTACAGTTTTAAAAGCATTCATTGTTACCTCAAAACTTTCCAGAAACTAACGAGTCACGACGAAATTCTCCAAGGTGATAACTGGCTGTAAAGTCTCCGCAATTTTAGTTCTCCCAGCAACCTTTGCGCTGCTAACTAGTTTCCATGCTTTGAAGTTAAGAGCGGGACAACACTGAAGGGTTTCTCTCGCCATGTACGCCCATTTCATTGAGGCGGTCGCCCAGTTAAACTTTCAGAGTGAATTTTTTTACAGCTTTTTTATATATTTTTTTTGCACAGATAAATCAATTATTTATCTGTACACTTTTCAGCAGGCTCGCGTGCGTGTTGTTTTCACATGCACTTTGGTTACGGGACAAAACTGAAGTCACGTGATCAAATATTTCTGACGGCCATGTTTGCTGTAAAAGGCTTTTCTTGGCTTTGAAGTGGTTGCTTCATGCATGTTGATCATCAAAATGACGAAGATGAAATGTACAAAAAGATTATCAAAGTCTCAAGATAGATAAATATTTACGCCAAGAGTATCTTACCCTACAACATAATGCAGTGCCCCAACACTAGACACCAAAACTGGACTACTGTCCAGTCCAGTGCACTAACCATTCAGCCACCATGCCTCCTCCTCTAGTCCTTATGATTAAAGTGGGGCGAATGGGGTCTGTAGCCACGAGAGTTATTATTTATTTTTTTTTCTTATCAGTTCTGTCGTTCGTCTTTGTTAATTGTAATTAGTGTAAATAGTTCTCGTCTCGATAGTTCAGTTCTGTATTTATTAGCTTGTATTTTTTCGTGCTGTCAAAATGTAAATTAAGTTTGTCAGCGTTGTTTCATGCAATCGCCTTTGAGTATTGTGTAGCCTTGTTTAGTCTATTGTTTTAGCCTTTTATCTGCTATATAACATCGTAGTTGTGATTTTCATTCAGTCGTTGTTATTCCGGAGTGCCGTACAGATCTTGTAAGTAGTTACGCTTTCGTTTGTATTTTCCTGTAGTTTCTCGTATTCCTTTCGTTGTATTTTAGTTTCGTTGGGTTTAAGTTCGCATTGTCAATTCTGTATTTTTTCTGTGTGTTATGTACAAGTGAATCGTCGAGATTAAAAAAGGTACGTATTTCAAACTGTAACGGAGTGTCAGTTACAGGGTCAATTGGGATTAGGGTGGAACCCTTAGAACATTGCATAACCAATAGCGACTTAAGGCAACTTAAGGTCCCAGAGTAGGCCTTATGAGCGTGCCAGAGTGATGATATAACTTGGAAAGAAAAAATTAAGGAGAGGGGTAGAAATCACAAGAAAGGATGGAATGTTATCACAAGTGATTCAAATCTCAAAGGAATGCTAAAATAACTTTACTTTGAACGTTTATGATATAGCAGCGATCTACTGTAGGAGCACTTAAAGTACCAGAAACCTCTAAAAGTACCAGACATACCAAAATGAATATTAGAGATTTGAGGAGAAAACCGAGAGGCGTTGCTTACAAAATGCCTTGGTAATACTCTAAGAATTTCCTCTTGGCCCGACTTTGATGTTCTTTGTTTAAAATGGTATTTAGGCTTCTCTGTTTGCAAAGTTCCTATGGTGAAAGCTGATTGAAAAAAAATCCGTGTTAGTTATCTTACTATTGGTGTACATGGTGGATATCAAACCGTTAATTTTGACACAATGGCCGTCATATGAACACAAGACAATTAAGTTCAGGTTGCACACAGCAGAAATGAGTCCTTCGAACGGGGATGCTTCACCACAATTTTTTAAACCCTTACTATTTCACATATCATTTTGAACAAGAATGGAACCCCACTCATATATGAAGTTTGAAAAAACTCCGCATTAGTTTTTAGCCTTGAGTAGTGCGATTTAGTTAATAACTTCATCGACTTGAACAAGCTCCTAACCTTTTAAAAACATGATATATATCTGATGAGGGCATTAACCTCTCTATCCTATCAAAGACCTAATGATAATCTATTTGTCTGTTCCTGACATTCGTACCCTTAAAAATGTGTCTTCCTTCTGATTGGCGCTTCCCCACATGAGCCGATATTTTCCATGTCTGTTTAAATTCACGTTGGTATGACGTTTTCTTCCAGCTCTCATTCCTGCTGCGTGCAACCTGAACTTATTTGTCTCGTGTTGATATGACGGCCCTTGTGTCTGAACTTTGAGGCCTAAGCCTGACGCTGCCAACCAAAAGAGAAATACATGGGGTTAGCCGTGAAAAGACAAAAAAAATTATCGATAGGCATAAGAATTGACATATTTTAGCCATTAGCCATAAGAAATTCTAGCTACGAAACAGCTAAAATCGTTCGACCCCTCCACCCTCAAGCGCTATATAGTCCCTAGAACAGACCAAAGTTCTTCATTTTGTCCTGATATCTTCACAAAATCCCATCAAACGATTACGAAATATTCCTTGTGAGAAGTTATAGGTTAATAACTCGTCGAGTTCCTCCATCTGAAAAACAACTCAAAGGACAAGACTATGAGTAGCAGAAAACTACATGTTACAAATATCTGGAATATTCTTAATCTGAAATTCGCCAATCATAATCAAGAAGATTTCACAACTTCAAGTGATAATGGCAGAGTGGTTTGCATTATTAAAACAGGCTAACGGTGGCAAGCCATAATTCAAACTACTTTAAGATCTTTTAAAAGGCTTAGTGGAAAATTAGCTATAAACACTCAACGTTTTTTAAAATGCCTCTAAAGATCGTTCGAAACCTTTCGTTAAAGATGCCATAATGATGTCTTTTGGGTGCCGCTTCTCGTTTTGTTTCAATCTTGGTAAGGAACATTGGAACGATCACGAGAGTTTTCAATTTCAGGGTTACGCGAAAGCTGAGGTTGACGAAGCCGCCTTTAAATTTCGGTAGACGATAAGCCGGCTTTGGTATCATCGGCTCGCTTTTGAATTACAACACAGTAACGATGAGAAAGTTAAAAAAAACCTCACCGAACAATCATGATTACAACACCCGTTTACCGTTAGTGAGGGAACTAAATGCTTTAAAAAACAAAAGATACTCACCCATAGAATACAGCTTCTCTGAGAAGTAAATTATCCGGAAAAATACGATCTCTTTTCGTTTCCAAATCAGATTTAATGGCAGGATCTTAAGGATATTACTTTAGTTGATGGTAATTCATATTCAAGAAACATATAAGAGATGTTACTTCTTCTTGCTAAAATATTTGGCAGACCAGGAACCCTTTAAAATTAACGGTTTAATATCCACAATGTACACCTATAGTAAGATAGCTTAAACGGATTTTTTTAAAACAGCTTTTCACTATTGCAAACAGAGACGCCCGACTTCCATTTTAAACAGAAAAAACCAAAGGCAAGCCAAGAGGAAATTCTTAGAGTACTATTAGGGAATTTTGTTAGCAACGCCTCTGCGTTTTCTCCTTAAATCTCTAGTATCCATTATTGTATGCCTGAAGTTATTTTAAGACGTTTCTGGTACTTTTTTAGTGCTCCTACTGCAGATTTAACCGCCTCCCGGTTAGCTCAATGGATAGAGCGCTGGACTGTTGTGCGGGAGGTCGAGGGTTCGAGCCCCGGCAGGACCAACAGTCAGGGTCTTAAAATAATTGAGAAGAATTTGCTACCTTTCTATAACATCAAGAAATGGTTAGATATTCTAGTCTTCTCGGAGAGGGACGAATAAATGGAGGTCCCGTCTCCTGCAGGGTTGGGGTAGGAGACGTTAATTTCCCACACACGAGATTACTGTGTGATGGATGTCCTCTCCTGGGGTGGGATTGGTGGGATATAGGGCGCACTTAATTTGGAGCCTCGCTCTGTTGTGCGACCCTCACCACACTCTGGTGAAAGTGATTAAATAGATTCACTGCTAACACTTTATTCAGACTCTGTCTTTGAAGCGGTTTTATAAACGTTCAAGATATAGTTATATTAGCATTCCAGTGAGACTTCAATCAGCTGTGAGGGCATTTGATGCCTTCTTGTGATTTCTACCCCTCTCTCTGATTTTGTCCTTCCGAGTTACATCATCACTCTGGCATGCTTATAATGCGTTTACGCTGCTTTTTCCAAGGTACTCCTGGTACGCCTGAAGCAGCACAATTGCCACCTGGGTCTGCTGCGCATGCGATTTTAAGGTGTTCGTACTGGTATTGTAATTCTCCCTTTGGGCTCCCGAATATTGATTCGTGAAATCCCATCTTGGTTGCTTTACAATCCTTTTTAAATTTGCCGGCTGGATGTTATTTTGAATCATGTTATGGCTAGTCACATTTTGATCTGTTCTGGGAGACGAAAGGTTAAGTTTTTAGCCATTCAATTTCAGTCAATGCACGCGTTAAGAGTCAGTTACCATTGAGTTAAACGTGAGGGTTGTAATTTCTATAACAAGTTTTGGCTTGCAAACCTAATGATGCTCGCATTCTTATCTTTCTTAAAAATCTCCAACTCGGCCACTATGATTCCATTTGGTTTATATTCGAAAACTGTATGTCATTTATTTCCTTTCTATCCATATCAATAACAATTCTTGGTTTCCACACAAAAGATTATCGTATAATTTCATTTATTAAATATTTCAATTCGGCCACTGCATTTCCCTTCCTGGTATCTTTGAAAATTATTATTTTACTGATAGGTCGCAGCTTTTCTGGTTCATACTCTTTCTGTCTCTTCCCTACGTATATATTCAGTTTAGCAATCCGGATGAATATTCGTATTTCTCCTGTTGACTCTCGAAGCCTATTTATCAGATGTCTGCATGGTTTTTTTTCTGAGAATATAAGCAGCTATATATCCCATAGGGCTTTTATTTTCATTTTTATTCAACTTTCGATAAGTCTTCGGAACACGAGTGTTTTTACATTGTTTCGTTGACCCATTTGGGGGGTTTATTGAACCTTCAGGTGTAGGAATAATAGGTCTTGTAGAAACCTTAAATATCTAATTTTATTAGTTGTGTTTCATCTTCCACTGACATACAAAATCATTGTGTTAACAGCCAAATCTCAACAAATCGTTATCTTAATTTTTTTTTTATTCAAATTTTAGGCAGTTGATATGGCCTTATAGCCGTAATATGGTCAAATTTTAACCGCTGACCGTAAAAGCCATTACCCCACTGAGACCCTCAGACCGGTAATATCCTCCCGTGCACTATACAAGCAAAAGTTGTTTACAATAAAATCTCAACCTATTGTTTACCATAATCTTTTTTTTAAATTCAGTTTTCGGGATATTGATATTTTCATATTCTTTTCTTGTTGCTTTAATATATCACGACGGTTGCTTACAGAGTGAAGCATTCCACAGAACGATACAATGAATAAGCAAGAGAGAATCAATGAGGTAAATTAACTGAGCCGTAAAACTGCTAAAAACTTAGCCTTCAGGCGCTAAAATTGACAAATTTTGCTTAGAGTAGACCCTCAAGTAATATCCTGCCATGCACTATCAAACGTTAATAAGCTTAAAATAGCTTGAGACCGTTAAGAGCCTTCACGGTCTGAAATGCACCACCTAATAGACATGTAGTTCAATCAATGATTCATATCTATGAGAATATAAATTTGTGGGATTTAGGTGTTAAAAAAACATAAACAGCTTTTCTTTTGTTCCACAGGAAGGTCGAGAAGAAGAAAATACTCCCAGTAAGAAGAGGAAAGAGGCGATGAAGCTTGCTGGTGTCCTTTGCCTTGTTTTCTGTTTGGTCTGTATCATCGATGGCAAAGACGCAGGTATGTGTACCTAACTTCGTACTTACGCCTTCTTTTATGTTAATATGATCGCCAACATCGAAAATAGTTTTCATTGAAATGGATCCCTTATCCTCATAATTTCTCTAGGTTCTCTGCATTAAAAAAAAAAAAAACACCTTCACAAAACATTTAAATAAATAATCCATTACAATGATTATTTTAAAAACCATTAACTCAGTTTTCCTTTTTTTGGACTCTTTTGTCCCGGTGTGATGACTCAATTCTGCACTTCTTTCCTACTATTTAATATGTTTTATTGTAAAGATTTTAGATAAAACAGTGCAACAATATTTTTTAATAGTTTGAGTCATGTTGTGACCGTAACACAAGGATTTGAATCCTGTGTTTAAGTCTGATTTTTTCTTAATTTTCTTAACTTGCAGCTCACCCACATGAGTCATTTCTAAAAATCCTTTGATGAAAGCTATTGGGAAATAAGTAATCACAGACCGGAAAAAGACGGCTCGCTATCAAAAAATATGTCAATGGATATAAATGCGATTTAATTTTAAACTATTTCCTTATATTTTCCGTTTAGGTGAAAAGATTTTTAGAGATGAAGGGCAATGGCGAGGTATCGCAAACGATGTTATTCTGTTACATAACACGACCAAAATAGACTGCCTAGATATATCCAAACATTTTAGTACTTCCATCCCCAATCTTATTAAATTACATCTAATGCCTCTTTGTTTTTTTTTTTTCTTTCAGCATGCAACAGCCGGGAAAGTAACTTCGCAAATTGTCAAGAAGGGCTGTTATGTGTCGCTAAGGTCGAGGACGGAAAGCATTTCGTTACGTGTTTTGATCCAAATAATACCGGAAATAATGGTGGACCTGGGTATACTATTCCTCGCGACGAGTCCCGTAAATCTAAAGAATAAAACGATAAAATGCTCAAAGAAGTAAAAAATAAAAGTATTTGAAAAATACACAAAGTTTCAATTGTCATTGACCTCTCCATGCTCCGGCCTTCTCTTCAGGCTTTCGTTGCCTTTTCATACGTATTTGGCTCTTTGCCGATATTTAACCCCACCTTTGCTTAAGAGATTGCGTTGAATTTATTACATCAATGTCCTTGATGTTGAGTGAAATGAAAGCGTCACTATTGTGGCCAATTTATCCCACATTAGCACTAGTTATTTTTATCTCCCATCAATCTTGTCAGCAAACTAATGCGATGTCACGCAGAGCTTCGGTCCCGTTTTACTACAGACACGCGGGTTTCGTGATAATTTTGTTTTTTTTTTCTAAGAAGGAAATTTGTGAAGCCGCCGCTTCATAGCAAACGTGCTTTGTGATCTTTTAAGTTTTGAATCTACATTTATCATCACCGAGTTATTCAGTGCATTTGATAGAATTTTCATTACATTTATGCTCTCGTGTTTTGTTTTTCTTTTAGAATAGTCAAAGATGATTGCGATCCAACGGGTTATAAACTCCCATCTTTATTATTTGATGTTACGAGGTTCTATGAAGCATCACAATTTCCCAGCTCAACTTGATAGTTTATGAAACAGAGAAAAAATGTCCATCATTCGAGCTCTGATTTTAATTTTATATTCTCAGATGTTAAGTAAATCATCCATGTGAATGAACTACAAATAAATAGTCGCTTTATATTCGCATTTCAATTGTCATTGCAATTTCTTATCATCAAAGTTATTGAATTTTAACGTCCTTAGCTTCGTGCTGGTGGAAGCTTTATGTTATATTGCGTATTGGAGCAGGCTCCGTTCCCTGGAAAGAGTCTAACAGGACTTGCCTCAATGGCGTGATAAAGAACATCTTGCAATAAAATACTTTCCAGAGATGTAACGAATATTCGCCTTGTTAACTTTTGCACTGCGGTTGGAAAGTTGTTCTCAGTCACCTCACCTGACCATTTGGTAGCACAACAGCCAGCGGCCCACATTGAATTTGGAATTGATGTATATTGCGGGATAAGTACTGCGCCCTCGGACTCCTGGGCTTAACTGAGCCACAGTCGGTGCGTTTATCCCTTGAGCGGCAATTTGGATGTGGAGGAATGGAGTGCGTGTCAACAGGTACAATCGTCCGCCTCTGGTTGTGAATCGCGGAGCGTACGCTGGTATCCTAATCTCAAACTGACACCATTGGCCGTGGTTAAGGTAAGCTTTTGTGGTACAGCATTGGTGTAAACATAAGTGGAACGAACGCTGTCTCTAGTGCTGGAGTAAGTGGCCCCAGGGACAAGGTGGCCTATGTCAGATTGCTGACCTGGGCATATTGCGTCGCTTTCTTGTCGCGTGATACCTCAAGTTAAATAAAAATAAACTGCTAATTAGGTTTATTTTCCAACAGTAGGTATCAGTCAATCGGAAAGACAGAAAGGCGGCAAAGCGGAACGGGAACACATATATATCAACGGACGGACAGACTCACAGACTGATCATGACCAATGTAAATATAGAAGAGCTGACTGAGAAAACAGTCGGACTGCTGGATGGCTAGAAAGACAGACGATTTCGAGTTTTCATTTGTCAGAAAAATCTGGACAGGTCAGGAAACCGTGAAGTCGCCTACCGTCTAGGTCTTTCTCGACATATGAACACTAAGTTAATAAGACAGCAGACAGACAGATGAACAAATGGAGGGACAGACAAACGCTCAGACGGCAGACAGACAAATGGACAGGTAGGTAGACGCACGTAAGGTTAGACAGGTTTTCTCGCATTGCGCAAGCAAAGAATTCGATTGCAGTTAGAGAAAAAAAAAGGGTCGGAATGGCTGGCAAATGTGGATCCAAGTTTATTAGATGAATCCAATGAAGAAAAACAGCTAGACGACAAGGAAATTTCTTCATTTATTGAGGGAAATATAAACAGCAACAGGACAACGCGCCAGTTCCGTTCCGCTTCGCATACTTCTGTCACGCACTCCCCGTAAATAAATATCCGCAAAATTCGCCCCCACTGAAAGAACAATTTGGCGTGTACGGCACAACTCGTTAAGATACTAAGCGATACTGCACAACAAAACGACTAATAAGATATATGTATACAGTCCAAGATAGTTGACCAAATTTAAAAAAAGAAAGCTGTTTCGACCAAATTTCCAAATTTGGCGACTGGTTTGTGAGGATAAATCATGGAATATCATTAAAGTAGCACGACAGTCTTTTTGATTGGCCTGGAGAACTCCACCAATAAAGTGATATGACATCAGTGTATTGCTGTGAAATGATATCATCATTGCCACGACTTCGAATTCATTCAGTATACTGATAACAACGTCGGATTTCTAATGATACAAATCATCATCATGATGCAGCATGTTTTCTCCTTTAACTAAAAGTCAATATTAATCAAGACACTTGAGTGGTGGTTTGTCGTCTTGTTCTTTTGCGCACAATGTTTCCTCTCAGAGATTTACTTAACATCTGAAAATATAAATTAAAATCAGAGCTCGAATGATGGACATTTTTTCTCTGTTTCATAAAATATCAAGTTGAGCTGGGAAATTGTGATGCTTCATAGAACTTCGTAACATCAAATAATAAAGATGGGAGTCTATAACCCGTTGGATCGCAATCATCTTTGACTATTATAAACGAAAAACAAAACACGAGAGCATAAATGTAATGAAATTTCTATCAAATGCACTGAATAACTCGGTGATGATAAATGTAGATTCAAAATTTAAAAGGTCACAAAGCACGTTTGCTATGAAGCGGCGGCTTCACAAATTTTCCTCTTAGTTTAACTTTCTTATTGTTCTTGACCAACCAGCATTCAGTAGTTTCTATATTTGATAACACCAAGACAATAGGGAGCTTAAGCAACCACGACGACGAACGGAGGACGACGACCGGATGTAGCGAGAACGTCACTGCGCAAGCGCGAACCAAGAATCTAGATTTACAGCCATAAAAATTATTCTGACAAAATCACACGGGAAAAAATAGTATTCTTGTGTGAAGCGCGACGACTGATCTGTGCCGATCGCTAACTAACATCGATTAAATTGACAGACTTGCGTCACTTGCTCGCCAAAGGAAGGAGCATCAAAGGTAGAACAAGTCAGGCTAAAGAATGTTGAAAATCAGGCAAGCCTTGGGAAAAATAGGTTTGTTTATACCAGCAACACTTAGAACTGAATTTAAATCTCAAATAACTTCCGTAAAATTTATATTTTAAACTTTTATCATGCGTAAATTATTGTAAATAAAGCTAAAGCTTAATAATTCCTTGGACTTTTGATGTTCAAGAATTGAATAACCCACTCTCGAACTTCCGATAGAGGTGTAAATCTGATCCATGACTGAGAAGAAGGTTTTGGAGGTCTCTGAACGATGTCATTTCTTAAACTGACGAAGCGAGAATAAACAAGATTTTAGACGTCGTCGTCCTTGAGCAACTTCACTGCTTAAGTTTCATTTTCCCGCTAAAGACGACGTCCTCGTTCCAGACCCTCCGTGATTACTTGACGTCGTCGTCGTCCCTTTCGTAGTGGTTGCTTAAGCTCCCTAATAGCAATCAAAGACGGCAAAAAGTTCGTGACGGATTCCTTCATTTTTCACAAGAAGGAGAAATTTTCCAAAACTTTGTCAACTTATAATAAATAGGTGATGAAACCTCCTCGAAACCCAAACAAAAGGGCTGCGTAAGATTTGATGACGAGAGACTGTTCAAGGTATTCCACCGCATAGACAATCCAATAGGATTCTAGTTCACCCACGTCATCCCTTACCATAATGCCGTAAACTTCTTGAAACATGATAACACTTCGCTGAACCCTTTGCGAGGAGAATCTCTTTCAGTTGAGGAATTTCATTATAAGTAAGAAATTAAATCTTCCTGTTGAATATTGCAATTTCACAGAAGTGATGAATTAGGCTTCGAGCAAGAGACTATGTGGCTTCGAGCTATGGATGAAAATTATTTCGCTCAACTGGCATTTAACATTGGGAAATCACCGGTGAAAGCTTTTTAAGAAATCTGTCAAAAGTAACCTATAGAGACATCACTTTTTGAGAACAAGACTGGTGTCTGTTAAAATACTGTTAATGAATAACTGGGTTATTGGTTTTTGACTTATCGTGAGGTCAACATCATTAAATATTAATTTACCAAGTTCTTTTGTGCCTTTATGAACCAAGATGAAGTTTCCTAACCCACATCGTAAATTAATACTTCTTGTGTAGTGTTTTTTTATTTTTATCATTTTCGTTTCACCCTCAATTAAAAGAAAAGCTTTCTATCAGTTATGATTATAGTAAACGGCTGTAAAGTCATCTAAGTGCGAATAAGGAAAATGGATGATCTCGAGAAAGAGAGAGTAGTTTATTTAATATGCGTTCAATCTAAACTGTCGTTCTGCTCCATGATGCACGTAAGCAACAGAGCTTTCCTTGCCCAAGAAACCTTACAGAATACCCGGAAATTACTTGAAATAAACAAGTAGAAGTAGTATTGAAATTTTAGAATGATGGATACCAAGGATCAAGAAACACACAAAGAAAGAGAACGATACGACCAGTGGGCAAATCATCGAAATGCACTCATCTCATGCACTCATGGCAGAGCAAAATGCTTATTAAGTTCAAGGGAACACACGTTGTAAAAAGTCGAACCCATCGTCCGAGTAAGACTGGTATGCAGACGATCCGCTGCCTTTTTATATCGAAAAAACCTACGATTTAAGACAAGTAACAAATACTTTTGAATTTTATACTTCACAGCAAACCTTATGACGAGAATTTTTTGTTTTGTTTTCGTTCTATCCACCCGCTGCTGCTTGAGGAAGCTGTTGGAGATTGTTATTTAAGCAGTTTGCAAGGCCTGGGAAAAGATTGACATCTGGTCCGCCAACGACCCTATGGGTTACATCGGCTGTGAGGATATTTTGCAGCTGTGAAAGGGTTATCTGCTGTGTGAACGGCTGGTTTGCGTCGTTATTTCCAATCACTGCAAAACTCTCTGCCTGGCCATTGGGATCCGCGCAACAACCAGCGGTCCACATCGAATTGGGGATGAATATTGATTGATAACTTTGGACTGGACCTAATTGGTTAACTTGAGGGTGGGTAACTTGCAATTGGTTGTTCCGAACCTGAAGGAACGAGGTGCCAGTTAACAGAAATAGCACTCTATTGTTCGTCACACAGTTGTTTTGAGCGTAGGTCCGTATTCTCCTTTCAAACTGGGACCACTGACCACCGTTAAAAGCTCCCACTTGTGGAACGGCGTTTGTATGTCTGTAGGTTGAACACAAGCGCTCTTCAGAGCTTGAGTAAGTCTCTGCTGGGACTAAGTGACCTCTTTGATACGGTTGATTCTGGTAAATGGCGTCGCTGCCTTGCCTCACTATACCTTAAAGAGTCAAGTTAGATATGTCATTTTATCGTATCGAAATTCAGGTCAGTGGTCGAATCCAGGTCAGTGGTTCGAATCCCGTACAGACCTGATTTTTTTTCAGGTCTGATTTTCGCTATTGCTTAAGTAGCGCTATCTACTGCGAGGATCGTGCATCATATGAAATTCAGCTTCTTGCAATAACATGAATTAACATTATACTTATATATTACATGCATAGATAACAATGTCATGCAGGTAACTTGATTTATCAATGTTACAGTTCTACATTTTATGAACGAACTCTCGATATCCTTTGATTCTGGCAGAATGAGCGATTAAAGCTACATCCTTTCAACGTAAAATGTTTGAGGCACCCTCGGTAACGTAAAGTCAGATCTGCACTGATCATCGGCGATAATGGACCCAAGGAGGATACGGAAGAGGGGGGGGGGGGTATTTCGGGTAAATCTGTATTTCCCAAAAAATTCAGCGTTCTGAATCGTCACGATTTGCACATAGAATCCCACGCCTTTACCTGGTTCTCTCTTCCATCCACTCGCTCCTTGCGCCCGACCAAAATTAATCATTCCGTGATTTAACTTGTACCCAGCATACACCGCAATTCCCAAGGATTCATCGAACATGGTGGCGTAAAAGACATCGTGACTGCCTGCTACTTGTTGGCAGATGTACTTTATGTCATGTAGATTCTTGCGGAGACCTGTTGGCGGTTGGTTATTCAAAAAGAATTGTCTGAAGCAAGCTTGGTAAGGATCGTGAACAGACCTCCGGAATAATTTGATATGGTTGTCCCCCTTTTCAGTGCTGTTTCTCAAGACTGCGCGACCGCCGACACCTGGAGAAGTTAAGTTGAGGCTTGAAGGATCACACTCGTACCAGAAATGAAATATTAACACAATAAATTTTGATGGCTTTAGAGAGCAGCTCTTAGTTGTCAGATATTTTCCACATTATATCGTCTGATGAGCAAACGGGGCACACTAATACCACTAATACTAATGTATCAAATCGCAAATTATTTTCCAGGAATAATGCTCTCTAAAAAGATTCAACAGAAAAAGGTTGTCCGCCGGTATTTTATTTAAAAAGTTTATCCAATCTTCACAATAAACTGGGGAGATGGACTTCAATGATAAAAGCTTTCGTACACGCAGATGCGTTTAATATCATCAATCCAAAATGAACATGGAAAACAATAAAGTAGCTTTTAAATATTTGGTGGGGCTGAATCTTAAATCATATTTTACGCCATTTAATTTTTTGCTCCTCAAGATCATCACCAGTTCGTCAGGTGTAATTTCAAAGCGTCCCACTCGCTAAAAAGAGTCAGTTTTAACCATACACAGGACTGTAGCAAATGAAAAAGAGTTTAATTGTGTGAAGTAAGAGTGCATTTATAACTAAAAAAAACCATCCTAATCAGGCAATATCTGGTTTCTCAGTGATACATCAGTGATTCGAAAGGTTCACTCATCTGTGATTGCTTCTCTTTCCGTTGTAATCACCTTTTCAACAGTGGTAAAGGGAGAACACTATAAACAAAGTGAAACGGCGAGGGCTTTTATCGAAAAATATTGAGTAGTAATGATCCCAACACTCGTTCTTTTAGTCTCATTTACTAACCCCCTGCTCCTACTATTTCATTCATTATTTATCATTACTTAGTTTCTAACTATTGTTGGTGCTAAAAGAGAATTACCTCTTTTGAGGTATCAATTCTAAATTGGAAAATTCATCATGCTCGTGCCCGCCAAATTTATGATATCTCTTTATAAATGGCATTATAAAGGAAATATTGAAATCATATTGCTTACTTTTAGTCTGCATGTGCAATCTGTGAGCTGCGACGATGGTTATCATTACCTCAATAAGAAAGAGTGATGATAAGATATTGGTGACGGACTCTTTCATCTTGAAGAATGAAGTTACTCCCAATTAATTGAAGGCGACAAAAGAGAAACCTTCACAAACTCAAAAGGTAGAGAACGGCTCGCCAAGACAAAAGGTAGCTGATGGTTTATATAGGTCAAGATCACCTGTTTAATGTTGAAAATTGCTGGGGGTTTTGACGTGCTAAGGAGTTTAACATCCAATCATATCTAATTGCTCCATTTACTTCTGACAGTGAGTTCTTCAATAGTTAGTGACTTTTCCGTAATCTTAGTTTCGTAAACGTTTTGTATATTTTTCAATTTTGAAGTGAATAAATCAGTTCTAGCTACTAATGCTTTCTTAGGCAGGAACAAGTACCTAAATAATAGTTTCAGAGACTGTTTCAGCATCTTTACTAACATTTCTTCCAAGTAAGCTCTTGAAATATATGTCTAGAACTTAAGTTGCCGATTTTGCGATGCTCCTTAACTTTCAATAGAGAGAGAAAAACTAACATGAACAGGTTAAACTCGAGAAACCCGTTTGGGAGACTTAGTTGATTTTAGTCAATTCTATCTTATAGGCTTCTTCATTCTTAATTGCATGAACAATGAAAAAAGTACTACTTTTATAGCGGAACTCGCAGCGCGCGAAGCTCACACAGCTTAGTCGCCTACTCATAGTAAAATACAGTAAGAACAGAGACACATTAAGCCGAAAACATTTCAAGCCGAAAACATTTTGTCGAACGACCAAAATTTGATAGGGTATGACCGCACTTTAGTTGGATTGATATTTATATGGTGCGTGTAGGTTGAGGAAGTTTGATGTTGATAAAGGATAAACCGTTAGACTATTTTTTGGGCTTGTGTATTCGGCTGAATCACATGAACACTAAAAAAAGTGCACTACTGGCGATGGAAATGAATATCCATGTTTTTCTCCTTCAAAACCAAGAACACATCTCTGAGAAAAATGAAGTTCACTCGCATGGCTTTTGCTCCGTTACCTAATATATTCAGATATGATGCGAGCGGGGAAAATTTCGAGCAATGAGCAAGGAGTTTATTACTAGACAATACTGTTTCTTCCATTTTTATCATTATAATTTAGTTCGCGAAGTACATCCTTCCGTCTAATTTCATCGCGTCGATCGCATGAGTAATAGGAGAAAACAACCTAACAAAGCCATAAAAGTATTTTTTGCTGCCAACGAAAACATCTGTCGTTCCTAAAAGTTCGTTAATAATAATAATAATAATAATATATTTCTTATATAGCGCTATTTACAATAACAGATCAATAGCGCTTTACAACTGATATCTCTAAATATTAAAATCTCATCCAATTAAAAAATAAATAAATAAATAAATAATTATTACATATTACAGTTAAATTGGCTATATAGGATTCATAATTTATCTACTATTAAAAGGTTTGCCTAAAAAGAAGAGTCTTGATTGAATTCTTAAAAATTTCTACAGATCGAATATTGCGTAATTGCAATGGAAGCTCATTTCATAGATGCGGTGCAGCTGCCTGAAATGCACGTTTACCCAGGGTTGCCAGCATTTTGCCTCTAGGTGGCTCTAATAAAATACCCGAGTTAGATCTAAGATTGTACAAGGACTTCCGTTTGATAACTAAAATATTGCTAATATATGCGGGTGCGAGGGCATGAATGGCTTTAAAAGTTATTAATAGGATCTTAAAGTGTATACGCGCTAGTACTGGTAACCAGTGTAACTCATAGAGTACTGGAGTAATGTGAGAATACTTCCTGATATCCGTAATTAGTCTGGCAGCAGCATTTTGCACGCGTTGTAACTTAGCTATTTGCTCTTTGGGAAGGCCATACAATAAAGCATTACAGTAATCTAACCTACTAGTGATGAATGCGTGTACCAGAGTGAGTAAGCCGTCTCTCGATAAATACTTCTTAATGCATCTAATATTATGGCAGTAGAAAAAACCCGCTTTACATACATTAGTAATATGGTGGCGCATATTCAGGTTTAGATCAAGCCAGCTCCCAAGGTTCTTAACTTGGTGGCTAGATTTTATCTCTGAACCACCTACTTTAATATTCATAGCCTGTAATTTGTTAAGTTGCTGGCGTGTTCCAATGATAATAAACTCAGGCTTGTCGTCATTAAGGAGTCTATCATGGATCAGCCAGCGCCTGATCTTCTCGATACAACATTCCATCGCACGGTTTGCATCTTCCTGGGATGTGTTACTGATAGGTTTGAAACTCAGATAAATCTGTGTGTCGTCGGCATAGCAATGCATGTGTGAAAGTTGATCTTCAACCACTCTGAATAACTTGGATGCATAGATTAGAAAGAGCAGGGGGCCCAGACATGACCCTTGTGGGACACCACACTCCAGGCTAAAGCACTCTGAAAGATATCCGTCGATGGAGACTAGCTAGGTTCTTTTCGCCAGATACGACCTGAACCATTCCAACGCCAATCCGCATATCCCAAGCTCCTCATTCAAACGAGTAAGGAGGATGTTATGATTAACCGTATCGAAAGCGGCGCTGAGATCGAGCATGACCAGCAAGGTGACTTTATTTTAGTTATAGATGAGTGTTCATTTTCATGAGGATATCGTTCGTGACTCTAACAAGAGCCGTTTCCGTTCTATGATTTTTACGATATGCAGACTCAGGATATAGTGAATGAGTCATCATATGGGTGTGTATCTGCCCGTACACCATCCTTTCAGTCAGCTTTGAAACATACTGCAGGTTGCTGACAGGTCTGTAAGTTTTGTATAGAAGGTCTAGCCCAGACTTCTTCAGCAGAGGAAGAACAAGCGCACACTTCCAGTCATCAGCGAATAGCCCAGACTCAAGTGATAAATTGATCATTTTCGTTATGATCGGTAGAAGCACGTCAATGCAATCTATCACTAGGGATGTTGGTCTCAATTTTCTAAATAAAGAAAGTTCCCAGTTGATTTGCCAAGTTAATGTTATCGTCCACGGGTGGACACACCGCCCTGTTATCCTCCTGGTTGAGTAGCTTTTTCGCTGCCAAAAATAGGTGGCGCTGACTGCTACTATTATCCTGGATGAAGTTATGATAGAATTTGCGTCGAGTTTCATTCATCAAAGCATTCGCATTTTTTTTTTTTTGCTTTGTACGCCAGCATGTTCTCCCTAGAGCCAATTTGTCGCCACTTCTTCTCAGCCTTCCGTTTCTCCGGCCTTGCTGCCTTGATTTCCTCGTTGAACCAGGGAACTAATGGCCTAGAGCGTATCACTTTTGTACGCAATTGTGCATGCCGATCAAGAGCATGAGCTAGGGTCGTGTTATAGCTGTGAACGAGTTCATCAAGGGTATCCGGAGTGTTTTGGCAGAGCTCGGAAGACAATAGATCAACCTGTAGCTTTTCCCTGTCGATGTCCTTGATTTTTCTGTTGGACACTTGTTTTACTTTCGGGGGGGGGGGGGGTTTCCCAACTCAAGATCGCATAGAACAGTAATATGATCAGACAACAAACTATCAGCTATAGGCTTAGCATAGAGCAAAGAGTCCGAGCATCGAGTTATAATTAGATCCAGCATATGTCCAGAAATGTGCGCAGGCTTGTCGACGTGCTGCTCGAGGCCCATCGAGGTCAGCAGTTCCAGGAAACGAGCGGCGTCTGAATCATTGGGAACATTCACATGGGTATTAAAATCGCCAGTGATCAACAATGGCTCAGGGGACATAACAACGGATTCCAAATAGGCCAGGAACTCGTTCAAAAACACGTTTATGGAGACAGGATGGGCTGCAGAGTAGGGAATTCGGTAGATTACAATCACCCTTAGTTTACTAGATCCATGTTTCAGAATCGATTCCCCAAACTCGAACGACCTGCGTTCACCACTGTCCTCTTTTCGCACATCGATGGCTTCATTCAATAACAATGCAATCCCTCCGCCTGTTCTACCAACTCTCTGATGTTCAAACAATTTGTATCCAGGTAGCGTACTCTCCGTTTTATGGGCCATATCCGTTTCGGACAACCATGATTCAGTGATGGCAAAAACATCAGCACCAGTTGAAGATGCGTAACAAACAAAATCGGTCAATTTGTTTTTAATAGATCTAGCATTTAGGCAGCAGAGCCGTAAATGCCTCCTGGCGCATCGGTATTGTTCATTGACAATAGGAATGCTAACAAGGCTACGAGCAGTCGGTCTATGGAAGGGTCTTGAATAATTCAAGCGGTTCGAAGTTACGACAGGAATATTTAATAGGTTCCCCGCTTCGCCATTAACAAATCTTGTTTCAAGGCCAGGATTCTCGCAAATATCGCCCGCCAGCAGTAGGAGATACGAGGCCACCAGCGTCGCGTCGAGTAAACATAGTTCAGACTCAACTTTGGGCACTGGTGGAACGACCTCCGTACTACAATACCGTTGCATTGAATTCGTCGTAATAAACCTTGAGTAACGTTGAGTTGATTTTCTCATAGTAAACCTTGAATAACACTCCCTGTCCAGACTCAGCACTTTTCATAGCGACCAATAACTGTTAGGTAGATCAGCGGATGACTTAGAAGGATCAGAAGTTGAAGTAAGTGTTAAGACGAACACTAGCAGCGCGGAGCGTCTTAAGACACATCGGCCCGCCATCACTCGCTCAGGCCACTCGTCTGTTTCGTGGATCTCGTAACCTTTATTAACTATGGGGCAGCCGAAATGCCTCCATCACTAACTATTGTCGTCGCTCCTTATAGAAATACAGACGAGGGACTAACTTTACATTCGAATTTTGGCGCTAAATGGCGTTTCCTTTAAAGTGAAGCCGAGAAAAAGACAATGTAAAAATCACAAAATTTGGATCTTTCAGTGCAGCCATTCTGTTGCCCATATCTTTGCCTTTTTCTCAAATTACATACCAAGGCATATTTTTGGAGTAGCGGAATAAAAAGAAGCGATATAATCTTACATGGGATGAAGACCAAATCGTAACTAAGTGAAGAAGAATTTTTTTCATTTAAACTGGTCCAACGCCATTTTCTGGAGTTGGGAAAAAAACTTGAATTGCAGCAAGTCTTTATGTATGTCTGAAGGAAAAGGCTACAGCGTATAATGGGAGCATGCAGGTAAAAAGGGGGTGCTTTATCTATATTCATTACGTGCGTTTGTGTTCACTTTTCCTATGCACCATGGGGGGGGGGGGGGGGGGTATAACAAGAGCTTTACAAACTCTCCAACGAGGTTGATTTACATTATTAACTCGATTGATGAACCAAATCATTTAGTCTCTAACTTACTTATGTTATGTTGATCGTCAATCAACTTTCTCGATGGAAAGTTCATAATAGTAATCAGGGTATGTGCATCTAATTCTATCGAGTTTTGTAGCTGTGAACACGTTATATTCTTAGTTAGTCCTTTGGTAACTTTGAACCTCTAGTCCCCTTATAATACTGTAAAAATTATTTCTTGTGTAATATTGAATTTGTCCTAATAACAATATTACAAGATTATAAGTAGTTTGTGAGCGATTATGTGAGCGATTTGTGAGCGATTATAGTTTTACTTTTAACATGCGACCCACATAAAATAGCACTGAAGCTTACTGTGGTGCCATCCTCGGAGACCCAGGGGCTTTGAGTCGATTTCAAGTTTAGGGCAGAAGAGCCCCTAGGGACATTGTCTTACAAGACTAGTTCCAAACGGTCGTATTCGTTCTGGCATCTGATTGGTGCCAGAAAATCTTTGTGTTTTTCTGCCCAATCAGAGAGAAGTGTGCTTTAGAGTCCTTTCGTGTGTTTTAACACGCACATATACAAGAAGCTCAGTTGCTTGCTTTGGTTGTTTGGGCCGTGCGACGGAGCCTTGCTCTAGGTGAAAAGCGTCAGTCTCAGCACACAATGTAAGAGAAATCGATTAGATTGTCCGCAAAAATCTCACCGGAAATTATACTAAATACTTTCGCAGGTATCACAAGAGAACGTGTATAAAAGTTTACTAGGTTCGTATAAAACACGATGGTTGCAGGCGTTGATATGTCGCTTTAAACGTTAAACAGGATGTAAGCTTAAATCTTTCTAGATTTTTTGTACAATTTGCAGTGACTGAAACTTTGCTAATCTCGTGAAGTTATTTTGTCGCACCGGCCACGCAGGTATGTCGAGCAACTGGTGCTTATGCTTACGTAGCTTTCTGTGCGCGCCAAAATCTAATCTTTGCTTTGTAGTAAAGTCTTTCACAATATGGCCAAAGTTGCAGAGGACGTTAAGTTCGTGGACGATTTCCAGCAAGCGCTTACAGAAAGCTTAGCTGTGTTTCCGATTAGCTAATTGAAATCTGAACAAAAACTAATTATCGAGAACATCGTGGGAAAGAGAGATGTCTTCAAACAATTACGGAAGGGGATTAAAAAGAGCTTAATCTTTCAACTGCTGCCTAGAGTGTTCAAATTCTTGAGCTCGAAAGGCCACGGATTCTCTTCTACTCCCTTGGTCATTGTCATTTCACCTCATTTGTCGATTGTTAAAGACCAAGTTGATCATTGACCAAGTTGATCATTGGGAATCGGTGCTGCTTTCATTGGGGAAAACAAAACCAAAGACCAAGAAATATTGGATGGAAAGGGCGGGTTTGCTTTATTGTAAATGTCAGCTTAGTACAGGGTCATCTACTCAAATGTAATAAACAAAAGTTTCCACGCTCAGCTTTTCTATTTTTCTCAGACGAAGATTAGATTAGATTTTGGCGTGCATAGAACTTGAAGCTGCGTAAGCGCCAGTTGCTCGACATACCTGCGTGGCCCGTGCAACGAAATAGCTTCACGGGATTGGAAAAGTTTCAGTTAATGCAAGTTATACAAGTAATCTACACTGGTAGAAAGATTTAAGCTTACATCTCATCTAACGTTTAAAGCGACATATCAACGCTTGCAACCACTATGTTTTATACGAACCCAGCAAACTTTTAAACACGTTCTCTTGTGATGCCTGCCAAAGTATTCAGTGTAATTACCAGTAAGATTTTCGCGGACAATCTGATCGATTTCTCTTAAATTGTGTGCTGACACTGAAACTTTTCACCACGAGCAAAGCTTCGTTGCACGGCTCAAACAAGCATAGCGAGCAACAGAGCTTCTTGTATATGTCCGTATTAAAACACACGAAGGCACTCCAAAGCACAGTTCACTCTGATTGGGCAGAAAAAAAACAAAGAGTTTCTGGCACCAATCAGATGACAGAACGACTGCGACCGATTATAACTACTCTTGTAAGACAATTTTCCTGGGAGTCTTCTACCCTTAACTTGAAATCGATTCACAGCCCCTGAGTCTCCGAGGATGACTGTGGTGCATGACGAAAATCTGTAAATAATAATGCAAGTAATAAACTGTATGTATGTATCTAACTGCAGAGAGAACTGTTTTGGCCTTCTGGGTCTCATGAGTGCAGTGCTGATGCTAGGATGGGGGAGAACCGATCTGGTCACCCCAAACGATCCCACATTTGTGGTATCGTCTAAGCCAAGCCAGAGTGCTCAAACTAGAAAAGTCTAGTGAGCTATGCGCAATGCTAGCGGCAATGACTCATCCCACAGTGCTCAATTTGGACATGAAAGCAGGGCTTTGTATTCCAAAGAGCTATATCTATATGTATGTAGGTATGTATGTATGTATGTATGTATGTATGTATGTATGTATGTATGTACGCATATCTCGACTACAGCACATTGGTAGACAAACAGACTGGACAATCAAGAGAAAAAGATGAAAATGCATAAAAATTAAGCAATTTATCAGCATAACGTTACTATTCTCCTCTTCCCAAACGTCTTGCCATGAAAGGCTGGGCAGGGGGTTAAGTAAAGTAAGTAATGATGGAATAGAAATCGAAAATCATGAACGGCATCATTCAAAAGACAAAGAAAGAAGAGAGTCGTGCGACGGTGGACAGCTAATTGCAATACGCCTATCGCAGTTGTTAAAAATCTACCAATCACTGCAGAACGCAATGCCTTAGAATATTGAACTGGTCGACATTATCTCTTGAAGGAGGCTTATATGCAGTCGAAACGTTGCTATCCACTTCGGAAGAACCTACATTGAGAGAAAAAGGATAGATAGTTATTTTTTTCCACCATCATAAATAATAGCTACCTTTATGTGTACCTAGATGTGCAATAAGAAACATTTTTTTTTCTTTTTATCAACCCCTTGGGTGGCTGAGGAAGCTGTCGGAGATTGTTATTCGCGCATTATGCAAGGACTGGGAACAGACTAACATGTGGTCCGCCTACGCCACGTTGGTTGACATCGGTTGAGAGGATCATTTGCAGCGGAGGAAGGGTTATCGGGCTTGTGAGCCGCTGGTTTGGGTCGTCAACGTTATTTCCAATCACTGCAAAGCTCCGCTGTGCTTGGCGATTGCATTGGGAGCCGCACAACAACCAGCAGTCCACATGGAATTAGGGATGGCTATTGGTTGGTAATGTTGGGCTGGATTTGGCTAATTTGTACCAAGTTATGCTGCAATTGGTCGTTGACCATCTGAACCCGAAAAAAAGAGGTGCCAGTTAATATAAATAGCACTCCGTTGTTTTGCACACAGTCGTCTTGACCGTAAGTCCGTATTCTCCTCTTAAACTGGGACCACTGACCACCGTTAAAAGCTCCCACTCGTGGAACGGCGTTTGTGCGCCTGTAATATAAGTTGAACACAAGCGCTCTTCAGAGCTCCAGTTAGTCTCTGCTGGGAGTAAGTGACCTCTTTGATACGGTCCATTCTGGTAAATGGCGTCGCTGCCTTGCCTCACTATACCTTAGAGAGTCAAGTGTGATATAACATTTTTATCATACAGAAGTTCAGCTTGTTGCAATAACATTATTCAACATTACAGTTTCATATTTAGATGTAAAGATTACAATGTCATGTAGGTAACTGGACTTATCAATGTTACAGTTTTACGTTTCATGAACGAACACTTGATATCCTCTGATTCTGGCAAAATGAGCGTTTAAAGCTACATCCTTTCAACGTAAAAATGTCTGAGGCATCTTCGCTAGAGTCAAGTCAGATCTGCACTGATCATTGGGGATAATGGACCTGAGGAGGGCTCGGAAGAGGGGAGGGGGAGGGGGTGTGGTTGGGTTAAACCCTTCCCCCTTCATCAGCGTTCTGGATCGACACGATTTGCACAGAGAATACCACACCTTTAGCAATTGTTTTCCCAAAGTCTAATTCCTTCGTCCTTACCTGGTTCTTTCCTCCATCATCTCGCCCCTTGCGCCTGACTAAAGTTAAAAGTTAACGTTCCTTTATCTAACTTGTACCCGGCATACACCGCAACTGCCAGGTCTTCATCAAACATGGTGGCGTAAAAGACATCGTAACTACCTGCTATTTGTTGGCAGATGTACTTTATGTTTTTATGTTGTGTAGATTCTTGCGAAGACCTGTTGGCGGTTGGTTATTCGCAAAAAATTGTCAGAAGCAAGCTTAGTAAGGATCGTGAATAGATTTCCGGAATGATTTGAGGGGGAGCAGGGTCGGTGTAGTGGTGAGAGCGCTCGCCTTCCACCAATGTGTCCCGGGTTCGATTCCCGGACCCGGCGTCATAAGTGGATTGAGTTTGTTGGTTCTCTACTGTGCTCCGAGAGGTTTTTCCCCGGGTACTCCGGTTTTCCCCTCTCCTCAAAATCCATCATTATTTGAATTTATTTAGTTTAAGTTTATTTGTTGCTCGGAGATATTAGCACTTGCGTGCTACCTTGAAATTCGGAGATAAATAAAGTTGTTATTATTATTATTATTATTATTATTATTATTATCTATATATGGTATGGTTGTCCTCCTTTTCAGTGATTTTTCTCCAGACCACGCAACCACTGGCACCTGAAGAAGTTAAAATTAAGGCTTGAACGATCACACTCGTACCAGAAACGAAATATTGACTCAATGAACTTTTGTGACTTTGTAGGATCTTAGGTATCAAATCTAAATATTTTCTGGTATCGTCTGATGAATAAGCAGAAAACCCAAAAAAGCGCATGCTCAAAATTTTGTAATCTCAATGTCACAAATCGCGAATTCTTTTGTTGAGAATAAAGCTCGCTTTAATGATTGATCAGGAAACATTGTTTAGCAAGTGTATTATTTCAGCAGGTCGAATGGACGTCAGTGATAGTAGCTGTGGTGTACGCAGACACGTTTAATATCATCAATCCAATATGTATAGGGATACGACAGTAGATTTTGAATATTTTGCGGGGCTGAATGCTAATTCGTATTTTGCGACATTTAATTTTCGCACTGATCTCAACAGTACAGCAGGTGTAGTTAAGTGTCCGACTCGCCTAAAAAGGTCTGACGTAACTATGCACAGGACCAAAGAAAATGAAAAAGAGTTAAATTTTGCGAGGAAGATTGCGTCAATAACTAAACAAGCCATCATAATAAGGCAATATCTGGCTTCTAAGTGATACGTTAGGGGCCCGAAAGGCTCACTGATCAATAATTACTCCACTTCCTATCGCAATCACCTTTTTTCAACATTGGGAAATGATTATCACCTACCTACAGGTTAAAAAGTGAGGACATAAACAAAAAGAAATCTAATGAACGGCGAAGGCCTTTAACGTAAAATATTGAGCGGATATTATCCCAGTACTACTGACCTCCCGCTTCTGCTACTTCAAAACCACTCCTAGTTAACTTATCTTTTTTTGATTCGTCACCCAGTTTGTAACTACTTTTGGTGCCTAGACAGTTGCTTATTTTGAGATACCGATTGCGGATTGGAAAATTGTTTCTGTCCATGCACGCCAAATTTTTGATATCTCTTTATAAATGGCATTCTAAAAGGACTATTAAATGCATATCGCTTACTTTTACTCTCCTTGTGTAATCTTTGTGCTGCGACGATGGTTATCATTACCTCTGTAAGAAGAAGTGATTTTAAAATATTGGTACTGTCTTTCATCCTGAAGAATGAAGTTACTCATAATTAAAAGCGAAAGAAAACCTTCATTAACTCAAAATCTAGCGAGCTGCACGCCAAGACGAAAGCTAACTGATGAATCATTGGTCAAGAACACCTGTTTGATGTTAGAATTCGCTGTGAGTTTTTGAATAATTCAGGAGTTTACATCCAATCATATCTAATCCCGTCATCTTACTTCTGACAGTGTTACTTAATAGTTAGTGACATTTTTTTCCTTAAGCTTAATTTCGTAAAAAGATGTGTATATTTTTCAATTTTGAAGTACCTATATCATTTCAAGCTACCAATGATTGCGTAGGAAGAAACAATTGCTTAAGAATAGTTTCAGAGACGGTTTCAGCATCTTTACCAGCATTTCTTCAAAGAAAGCACTTGAAGTAAATGTCAAGAATTTGAGGAGCCGACTCCTTAACTTTCAGTAGAAAGAGAATAGTTAACATGAAACAGTTTAAACTTGACAAACCCGTTTGGGAGACTTGCTTGATTTCACTTAGTCCTCTCTACGTCCAGAGGTGTGATTCGCAATTCTCATTCCCCCACAAGTGGTACCTTGTAGAGAGGTGAAGGGAATTCAGAGACAGCTTCTATCTTTTTTCATTTACATCTGCTGCAGTGTTCAACAAATTCGGATTTGTCTTTCCATAACTATAGTAAGGGCCCTAATCTTTAGAAGCGGACTATCAACTACTATTAGCAAGAATTTGTGTTTTAAATTTACATGAGTAAAAACAATTTCGTCTCGTCTCGATTTTAAAACGAGAAGGTTGTTTTGCATTTTCTTCTAAATCAGACGTGGAATTTTTTTGGATAAAAGTATCCCAAGGCTTCTGATAATAATGGTGTGTTGTTTACTATGGTTGTGTCCAGCCCATAGCCGTATCATCATCTAACCGTCTCTAAGTGTTTTTTTCTCGGTGGCATTTAGGGGAAAAACATTCAATTCATGCGAACCTGCCATGGCTAAACGTCAAGATCCTCAATAATTGATATGTGTGAATCATATTTTCAGTCTTGTTGCATACAGGATTCATTCAATGACCTTACTTGTCTCCAAGCAATTTCTTCTTCTTGGCATGTATTTACTTGGAGGAAACACACTCATCCAAACCCACATATACTACGGCTAAGCCTAATCTTCTACTATAATAGTCACTGCAGCTATGATCCCTTAAACTACAGTATCGTAGAAAATGGCAATACTGAGTAAGCTCACGACCGTGGTTGATTGGTTGGTATTGTTGGATCCCCTGCACATCGCTATATGGCCTCGGATCATTCTACAAAAAGCGCTATTAATTTTAACATCGAGAAGGATGTAGAGCCATTGATTAATGGCTCTGTTAGCCTGACTGAGCCAAGAGGCAAAGTTAACAGCTGCAGGATGCAATGTTATTTTTGCCTTCACCACGAAGTCCATTTGGGGCACTTACAGGGGCAACGGACAAACCGAAAAAACCACCACAACAATGATAAGTGTTCAAAGCATCTTTTTTGGGAATCTGATCATCTCCAGTGTTTTGGGAAATCTTGTTCTGACCAGAATTTCATGGAATCACATTTTTGCTAGACTTTGCTATACAAGGTGGTTATCATAGCGAGAGGTAAGGAGTAGTTAATGACCAGTAAGAAGGTCCAAAGGGTATACAGTCATGTGTACCCTTCAAGCACACAGCCATAGCCATTCATAGCTTTCTGTAGGCCGCCAGCTGTTGTGTTAAAAAAGGTGCTGTGGAAAATTTTGCAGTGTTTGGGAACTGCCAAGAGGACGTGAGTGAGACACACTCGAGTGAAGAACGCATAAGCGACCTGTAAGATCTAATCAAAGCGGATAAAGCGAGTGGTAAGCCACACAAGGTTGAACTGCTCCTAGTCACTGTCATCTCGGGTTGCATGAATAAGGCCAAAACTGTGAGGCTGTCATGATTTACCTTGCCACAAGAAATAAAATGAGGAAGCAATTTGCTTAAAGTGAATCAGAGAAAATAAAGTAGTGAAACTATAATCTACAGGGGCTTCTATATGACAACCGGAGTTGCCTTGAAGGTGTTTAGCTAGTTGAAGTACAAAATATGTAAGTTCAGATGCAAACAGCTTTTCGTCATCTGAAGATGCTTCACCCTTCACCCTGAACGGTTCATGACCCAATATGGCGCCTCTTCAAAATTTCATTACATCATCCAGCAAACAGCGGAAGTAGATTGACAAACTGATCAGCTCTGATCTACAAAGAAATGAGAAGTAGCCGAAAAAGAGTACTACTTGGCAAGTCTGGGGAGTATAAAGATTGAAACACAGACAAACAAGTTTGGGAAGTTTCCCTACATCTAAATTTGCTAGGTGCCAAAAATACGCTTTCCACTCGGCCGAAATTAAAAAAATGCGAGGGAATATGAGAAATTGAAACAAATCGTTACTTCCCCAAGGATATTTGACAATTAAGTGGATTTTCCAATCAAACAGTAGGGTATTTATTATCCAGTGATCAGGTATTCCCTTCTTCACTCCCGCAATGCGCCAAGAAAAAGACCACTTAATTGCAAGTCACCCTCAAGATTAACTGAAAATCAAAACACTAATTCCGGCTTCTAAAATTTAGTTTTGCGCCTGACTGACTGAGAGGACGTTGCGAGTTTTCTGGACAAATTACAGGGGAAAGTTAAGTGCAACCGAAACAATCCCATATGACTTTCGACATTAGTTCAATTGAGGATTGCTCTAACCTCGCAGCAGCTAGCAGTCGATAAATAAAGCTAGAAAGGCGAGGCGATATTTTCGTGGGTTTTGCATGGCCGCTGATATCTTTTTTCTAATCAACAAAACAAAGTCTTCGCTGAGTTTTAACTGCTCATAACTACTGAGTACAATATCTAATTTTGAAAATTTGGAATAAAGCAGTTTGCTAGTCTATTTTAAATATTAAACCAGCTAAAAAAAACTTGCTCCAAAAAGAATCAATGAAATTACATGTTACAGAACAAATATAAAAGTAGTTAATTTATTAACGAATTTATTCTCCCCGTAATAAAATCTCAACAGAATGAAAACAACGACAGGAACATGGTGATCTTAAATCTGATTTATAAGTCAATTTTTGAGAAAACTATAAACAACCATCCAGCTCAACATTTACCCTATTTGGAGCACTAAACTCAGTAACCTGAGAGAACGGGGTAAAAGTAAATTTAGCGAACCATCAATCTGTTATAAAATACCAAAGCAGGTGAACACGAAAATCATTTTGTATGACTTTTCGAGCCGATAACGTCTGGTTATGTCTTAGAAATCTAAATAACATTTTTAAGAAGCATACAATTCATAAAATTTTATTCTTAACCTGAATTATTTTTTAGTTGATTTGGAATTTACTACCTAGAAAAACATTTTAAGTGCAATCCTCCTAAAAGCGAGACTGATTCAGTTTCCCTCAATTAGGAAAACAAATGAGATCATTTGAAAAATTTGAACTCTAAACAGGAGCAGGTTGCTCATCTTTATGGGGCCACCCTCTTGAGTCAATGAGAAAAGAATCCTTTTGACCTATGCAGTCTTTTTAAAAGACAAATTAAAAAACAACTCCAATCGCTGGCTTTAGACTGAATCTTGGTCAGTTCGCTGAATTCACCGATGATTAATGGAAAAATTTCAACTTCACTTATTTGAGTATCACAAAACGTGGAAAAGAATACATTTAATGAATTATTTAGACTTCTATCAGTGGACAAAGGAATCCTTTTGGCACCAGTGAAAAGGGCGTAGACTCGGACACTTTTTATTTCTGGTTATTGTTACGGTGATTGCCTTCACGTTTTTTATATTTGAACAGAGTATCGTCAGTTTAAAACTGGCCCTTGAAACTGCTCTTAGAAGTTGGGATTCAAATGAAAAAAATCACGAATCAATGATTAAAAGGGTAATAAAGGAATCTAAACGTCAAACCAGAGACAAAGGCTGGTTAAAATCAAGACTAAGAGTGCTCAATTTATGCTGTTTGGGCATTTCGGTCAACAAATATTTTTGGCATCGCTCTTTTGAGTTTATTAGGTAGAAAGACACGGTCTTTGAAATTGTGTGTCGTACTTCTTCGTATTCTTTTCTTTGAATAAGTACCAGCTGGTTTTGACTGGGCAAAAAGGTTCAATGTAGCTCTGAGCACATGGACCTGCTATCACTTAGCAAGAGCCAACGCAAATGATATATCTATGCCATAATGGTACCTCGCATTAAAGTTCAATTCAGGTGGATTTAGGATGGCTTTAATTTCTGAATTAGTTGAGCATTTGTTCGTTTTAATTACAGATACTCTTTAGACCACGTAATTTCTAAACAAAAAACCTTTAATGCTTTGGACGCAGCTATACGGCGGTCGATTTGGTACCCAAATGGAAAACACCGAAAGAAGCACCTGTCAAGATATCACATGGTTTGAAACTAATATTTTTAAAGACTTCTTGGTTTTTTTTATTTTTGATAAACTCGGCGCCTATCTATTTCTATGAAACTGTTTCTTTAAGGAAAGATGAGATGCGTTTTATTTTCTTTTTCTTTACTAAATGTTTTGGTTGGTCAAATTTGTTAAAAATGCATTGTCGACTCGTCAGGCTCTGACGAAACAATTTTAAAAATCTGAAATATCAAATAAATTTCAAAAGGCTTCTAAATGTCTTGAACCTTTTTAAAAATCTTAAAAATTCAAAGCCCTTTGAAAGGGCGTTCAATAGTTAGGAACTGGTTTTTAAATTGCACGAAGGAAAAAAAAAGGTCTTAATCTATAAGTAATGGAATCAGTTGGATTGATTCGGGTAATACCAGCTATATTGAGACTTCTGCCGTGCTATTGGACTATCCATTCAAGCGGAAAACTTCCATAAAGAAATTGTGTCTATAAGAAATGTTTAAGGCCCAGTATTTCTCATTCGTTTTCGAAGCTTTGCGAAAATCCTATTCCTCACTCGCTGACTCTGATGTTAAGATGGAGGCATTTCTTGTAAAGATTCTACACTTCTTACTAATGTATGGACCGATAGCGTCCATGGCCGTGAATGGTAGTCCGTTGCAGCGGAACCCAAAAAGGGGTGAGTGAAGTACCTGATATATTTCAAAATTGAAGAATGTCTGGGAATTTATTTTTATTGTTAAATTCGATCGATTTTTTTTTTTGCAAGCATTTGTGCAAGCTATCCCCTGCGAACTACGCCTTGTTACCTTGTTACAAGATAAACCAGTAATTTTTAACAGTCATTAAAAGTCTTCTGTTTAATAGCAATATTAGCGCCCTTCAGATTTTTCGAATTTTCAGAATCATTCTCTCAGCCTCGCTGCACGGTTGTAAATATCTCCCTAAAATGCCTTGAAATGAATTGATCTCTTTTTGCCCCTGCTTTAGTAAGTGATGAGCAACAGCTTTTCATTAATAGAAGGTGACGCTAGATAGCACTGTTATGCATTGCAAAAGTACCTGATGAAAATAAATTTATGGAGTAAAATTATCACTATATATATATATATATATATCAAAAAGTCAATAATGAACATTATCACGACAAAAAATATAAAATTCTTAACTAGGAATTAAGAAATTAAAAAAGAAAATCGCACTTGTAAGGAGCCCAAGATAATTGCAAAGATATATTTTTAACAGCTTAGAAGCTTTCTGATCGGTCGAAGACTTCATGAAAAACTGTGCCTGAGTTCTCCCTCACTATTTTCAAGACCGTAAATGTTCAAACTCCCCTGTTTTTTCATGAGTGCTAGCAAGTCTCGTTGAAATAACGAGTAATGTGGCATCTAACAACTGGTTATCGAGAATTTATAAAGCGATTGCATCTCTAGTTCGAAACGTTATTTTTTTCTTTCCTGAAGAGAAATATATAGGATACGGAAAACATCTTGAAACTCTCGATCGAGTTCTTTAAACATCAATATATGAACATAAAAACATTTATAAAAAAACATTTAACATTTATATATTATATGAACATAAAAACATAAAAACATTTAAACATCAACATATGAACGCATATTTTGCATCAGTATTTACACAAGAACAAAAGTCTCTTCCGGAATTTGATATGTTCTCAATGAAAAGTTGTGCAATGTATTATGTACACCTAGCGAAGTGGAAAAACATCTGAAAAACCTAAACATACACAAGTCCCCTGGTCCTGATAAATTATTGCCTCGTATCCTAAAAGAATGTGCTTTAGAACTATCTACGTCACTTTGTAACTTATTTAACAAGTCGTTTCAATCTGGCTCACTACCCAACGACTGGAAAATTGCACACGTTATTCCAATTTATAAAAAGGGACCAAAATATAAAAAGGAAAACTATCGCCAGGTCTCGCTAACATCTATCATCAGTAAAAGAGCGGAGAAGATTGTGAAATCAAGAGTTGTCTCATTCTGGACGGAACACCAACTACTAAACCCAAGCCAATTTGGATACCTGGAAGGCCGATCGACAGTGTCACAACTTTTAAGCTGTTATAATGACTGGAGCTTAACAAGAAATTCGTCTAAAGTGTCTGATGTAATATTTCTGGACCTGTCAAAAGCGTTCGACAGTGTCCCTCATGAGCGCCTACTTTTAAAACTCAGTAGGTACGGGATAGACGGGCAGCTGCACCTGTGGTTCAAGAACTTCTTAACCAATCGAAAACAAAGAGTTATGGTACGTGGATCGTACTGGGATTTGTCACCAGTTACATCTGGTGTCCCTCAAGGCTCAGTACTGGGACCGGTTATCTTCCTTATTTATGTGAACGAAATACCTGGCATCATCACGTCTACTGCCAAATTATTTACCGACGATACCAAAATCTAAGGACAGATAAATAATATCGATGATTCTATTGCTTTACAGATAGATTTGACCACCCTCGACCTATGGGCGATCGTTGGCAGATGAACTTTAACTCTACCAAATGTGAAGTCATGAGAATTACACATAACAAAGACAAAAAGTCCACACGGTACAATATATCGAGTACAGTGTTGAGGAATGTATCTAATTACAAAGATCTTGGAGTTATTATGACTAATGATCTGAAATGGTCAAAACATGTTGAACAAATAGTTCACAAAGCAAATAAGGTTCTTGGCTTACTTAAACGCACAGTAGGCGGTAAAAACAAAGATATATTTTCAAACTTGTACAAAACCTTGGTTCGTCCAATCTTGGAATACGCCTGCCCGGTGTGGTCAACACACCTCATCAAAACATCGATGAAACTGAGAAGATACAAAGAAGAGCCTCGCGAATTGCTTTAGGCCAAAGAAGACAAGAGATGGCGTATACGGAGAGGTGTAAAATTCTTAAATGGAACTCTTTAGTACAAAGGAGAGATTTCCTTTCCTTAGTGGAATGTTATAAAACTGTATTCAATCTAAATGGATTGAATTTCAGCGACTATTTTGAACTTTGTAAAAACACTAAGTCGAGATCTAACTACCCATATAAACTACAACTCAAACTCGCAAAATTGAACTGCTACAAAAATTCTTTCTTTGTCAGAATTATCAAACCCTGGAATAATCTTCCTATTAATGTATTTAATTTTTGTGACAGCCCTAACGCTTGTGAGTTTAAATCAAAATTGAGGAAACATATGAATATTTATTGAATCGCCATTTTATAATTGATATTTAGCTGTTTCTTCTTTGACTTTTTTATATTTTTATTAACTAGTTCTGTAAGATTTTTTACATAAATAGGAGACCCTTGATATAGGGCCAACCTCTAGGTTTCCTTTTTCTTAATAACTATGTATTTGCATGTTGTTCTGAAATAAAGAATTGTATGAATATCTACGTATGATGTACGTCCTCACAGTAGAGAGCGCTATTTATGCAATACGTATCTAAAACCACAGTTCAAAATATATGAACTTCATATATTCATCATATCACATCAATATCTGTTTGATATATGACTAGTGCGTTGTTAAATTGCTCATTTAATTTTCCTTCTCTCGTTTAAGATGTAATAGTTATGTTACACTTTTAGCAGAATATGTTGGAATATCCCACGAGTTACTTGAACTTTCTTTGCTACCAAAGAGCCTGTAGGCGAGCGCGTAACCCAATAAAAAAGTGACGAGTGAGATATTGCATGATAACTGCGACGAAAATGTGAAAAAAGTGTTCAGTATAACTAAATAAAAAAAAAAAAAAAAAAAAAAAACAGCGAAACTTACAGACAGATTTCATTTTGAATGGCTTTGCTTTAATTCCTCATTCTTTTTTTAGGTAAAAATCAAGATGTCACTGGGAACCGAAAAACTGTTTACGGTGGCAAAGGGAATGTATGCTTCACCAAACACTTTGCAGGAAATGTACCACCAGAGGGTTTGCGAAGTCCATTTAATTTCTTCATAAAATACATCTGCCAAAAAGATTACAACGAAGATGGAACCCACTATGGAACAATGTTCGACAAGCAATTAGGAATTCCCGTGTACTCAGCTTACACTCTTACAAAAGATAAGGTAGACTTCAAGGCATGGACGCGTCCAAAATGGAGACAAACCGAAGGTAGTTTACTTCTCACCCTAGGTTAATTTTATTACATAGGACTTGTTAGAAACCCTAGTGTGCTAAGGTACGAACCAGTTAAGTGTAGTTTGTTTTAGATAGTGTAGTTTTGGTAGTTTTAGTCGGATGGTGTAGTGTTCGTGGTATAGTTGGTGTAAGACTGGCTTAGTTTGAGGTAGTTTGGTGTAGTTGGATCCACGACAGCAATATTCTAGACGATAATTATGGATCTGTCAGCCATAATTCAATTTTCTTTTTAAGGCATTAAGGAACAAGGAAGCGACGAGATATATCCCACCTTACCATTTCACCGAGGGCACTTGGCACCTGCACAAACTTTATCAGATACCGGTTATGATGGCGCTGGGTTTCGTTCCACTTTCTACTATACGAATGCAGTGCCTCAGCGACCAGCTTTTAACAGTGGTCAGTGGTCTCAGTTTGAGAGAAAGATACGCGACTATGCCATAAATGACTGCACCAAGGATGATGGAACCTTATATCTCCTCACTGGAACTTTATTTACGAATTGGAATCCACATACAGACCAGAAACAGGTCAATGATCCAAGTGGTGCACCTAAACTGGCTAACAAGGGTCTTCCTCAATTCCCTGCCATAACAGTTCCCAGTTCCCTTTGGACTGCCGGATGCTGTGTCAAAAATGGTGGTGCCGTGGGGAATTTTGCAGTGTTTGGAAACAACAGGGAACACCCAAGTGAGACGTATACTAGCCAAGCGTCCATGAATAAGTTGCAAGCGGTAATTAAAGATGATAAAGCAAGTGGCCAACCAGAGGAAGTCAAACTGTTCCCAGCATTCCCGGGTTGTATGGATGATGCCAAAAAGGTGGACCTTAAAGCGCGAAGAGGGGACTAAAATATACGCATTATGAATTAAATTAAAAAAAAAAAAACTTACAAGTTAGAGAAAAATTGAATCACCGGGCACTCAAGTTGATCATTATTTTTTAAAAGGATAGCCTTATTGGATCATTACAGTAGCATCATATGACAACCGGCGCTGCATCGGCCGATTGAATAAGTATGTAAAAGGAGTAAAACATTGTTCGTCGGGAAATGTTATCACATTTCAACACGGTAGCTCATTCCGATGTAGCTTCTCAAAGTTTCCATGCATTTCCCAGAAAACAGAGGACGGGGGTTAACAAACTTTCTAGCTCAGATTTACAAAGAAATGTAAAGAAGCAGTACATGCAATATCAAATATTTCTTAGTTTAATTAATGTTCGAACATAAACAATCAGCATTAGAGAATTGTCCTATATTTAAACGAGTGCCGTGGACGTTAAACCTGGATCATTGCTTACCATGTGAGGCTCTGATTTCAGTCTTATTTTCTTTAATTTATGATGATCAAAACCTTCAGTGGAGGAGAGAAAAATGACTTCTGGTAGACAATACCTTTTGAAACCTTGAGTCCGTCCATTGTCCAGTCTATCAAAGGCCTTTTGTTATGATATTCATACGATAATCCAAAAGAGTTTTTCTAGGGTGATCATGAGCTGCTTCATAATCAACATAACTCAACCAAGGAAGAAACTTCTTACCTGAAATATGGAAGTAAAAACCTCGCAATTGAAAGATTTGTTTCCCTCTGTGCAGCACCGATAATAGGTTATTTAAGCCCTTATTGTCATAAATCATTTACTGGCAATGTGGATCAGTTCATTTAGCCGTGTTCACAAAAGAAATTAATATGTATGAGGTACGCCTACATACTCTCATTATGTCCAAAATCTCAATTGCCACGTGTCTTAAACCAAAACTGAATTGGACAAATCGGTATCCCAAGAAGAAATGCACATCACATCATTAACAACGACAACGAATGCAAAAGTTAGGAAACAAACAAAAAACGGAAACTTTTGAATCAAGGTAAAATAAGTTATAAAGTTCTCAAGATGGCTACATAAATCGGCTTTTCATCATTAAACGATCTAAAGGGTACATATAGTAGCCATGCACTAAGCTATCCAGCTTCCTTAATTTTCCTTCCGAAGGCAGCATAGTCGAATGGTCAGCGTGTCGGACTTGCGATCCGCCGCTTCCCGGGTTCAAGTCCCCGCCCTGGCCACTATTTGAATTTGTTTCACGGTAGCCCCGAGTTCCAAATCCTCGGCCATGCTTGTAATATAGCCAACTGGTTTGCCTTCGACCAGTTGGGATTCTTAATAATGTTATTTTCAATTTGAAATATTTGTTTCAGTTGTTTGGTAGAAAACCAGTCAACTAGCTTAGCTAAGTGGTTCTCCACGTTAAAAACTGTTTATTTTTTTATTTAATTTTTTATCCTAAACAACCCAGCGACTCTGGCGAACGAACGAGAGTAGGAACACAAATCAGAGCCCCATAGCACCACTTTATTCATATGCGCTTTTCGTTCCTTGGCGTTTTCAAAATGTGCACGCAATTTTACGATTTGTGTGTACAACTCTTGAAATCATACTGGCTTTCATTCTTTGCTAAATTAATCGTTTTCAAAATCATGGGACTCTGTATTCTGATCTTCACCTTCGGAAATCATCGGTTTCTAATGGAAAACATTTTCAGGGTGTACCTAACTACGATTTTTTTCTCTAATTTTTATGAGTATTCTAATTTTGAAGTCTTTCCTTTCCTTAACCATAATAATTCACTCGGATGTGCAGAACTGATTTGTACTAAAATAAATATTCTACTCAGAAAAAAAGACAAAGGCATCTTCAAATTAGCCATATCAATCAGAGCAGCACTACAACTAAAGACTAATTATACTGTGCTTTCAAAATCTCAGAAAAATTGATGCAAAACAGTAATGAGTTTCTTCGTTGTGCAAGTTACTAAAGAGAAAATTGTACGAAAGTTATTGATCTGGACACCAAGATTTGTTATTGATATGGATAGAAAGGAAATAAATAACATACAGTTCTCGAACATAAACCAAAGAGAAACATAGTGGCCGAGTTGGAAATTTTTAGAAAGATACGAACACGAGTATCATTGGTTTGGAAACCAAGACTTGCTCTAGAAATGAAAACGTTCATGTTTTACTGAAATTAATGATTAACTGACTCCTCACAGGAGCATTAACTGAAATCGAATAGCTGAAAAGTTAACCTTTCATCTCCCAGAACAGATTCATGTAACTACTTATAATGTATTTCAATACAGCCTCCAGTGTGAAGACGATCAAAACGTTGAAGCTTCTTAAATTTGCTTAGGATTCAGTAAAGCAAACAGGAGGAGATTTCATGATTCAAATGATATTTTCCCAAGGGGGGATTACAGTACGCACAGCTTAACATAGCATCTGCAGCAGAACCAACCACGTGACAAATGTACTGCCTCAGGCGTACCAGGAGTACCTTGAAAATATAATTTCCGGCGTCTGAGTGAATATGAATTGGCCGGAAATGAAATATTTCTGCGACATGAGAGTAGTGGGGACTGGGCCTGTTCAGTGCATCATGGTATACGATGATAGCTATATAACAGAAGGTTGTTACGTAGGAGATCATTTTAGGCCGACGCCAATACTAAGCAAGTTTATTCTACTATAGTCTGAGCAGTGGTTCACCAACACTTACGTTCGATTCTGACCTAGCAGCGTGGCCTTCGTTGGATGGACAATCAGAGCTTAATCTAAATCAAATTAACAGTCAGTACATAGCATATTATTTAAACATAATTCTGGGCTCATAATACATTTTTAATAGTTATTTTTTATTTCTAAATACACGACCCCATCAGCTCTGCTGAATACTCCATCGTGTTTGAATAAAGTGATCAGTTCAGTTTAGCTTAATCCTGGGTTCTCACCCAGATTTCTTGCCTAATTTTGCCCATCTGCGTTTTTTCCGGTAGTTTTTTCCTGGTCTCCGTTCTGGCCCTACTTTTTCTGTAAACCAGCTCTGTAATTTTTAGGTAGAAAAGTGCCTTAAGGGACTTTTTTGGGTAGAAAAGTGCCTTAAGGGACTTGCTCCAAGTTATCTTACTAAATATTTTCAATCTAAAGGACATGATATTCATGACTATAATATTAGGAATAAGGACAGATTAGTTATTGACAGGGTTAAATTAGAATCAACCGAAAGAGCATTTTTTTATCATAAAGGGGCCGATATATTTAATAATTTGAATATATCAACAAAGTTGAAGTGGTAAATTGGCCACCGTTACGATTATAAAAGCTGACGTTTCGAGCGTTAGCCCTTCGTCGGAGCCAATCCGCTGATAGAAGCACCGCGGGAGTACAATACATCCGTTGGAACAACTGCACCGCTCGTCGAACAAATTAAAGACCAAAAACATCACTTACCAGAAGACTCGACAGTAAAGTCATCAAAACAGACTTCCCAGCATAAGAGGGATGAAGACGTCAAAGAAAGAGTGAAGAGTGTTTATGAGATGGCACCACTTAAGACCAAGCGAGCACTAGATCTGGCTACCGAAAGGGTTCATCGGTATGGTTAACCGTCCTTCCCTTACAAGAGCAAGGATTTAGACTCAACAAAAGAGAATTCCGAGACGCTATTAAATTGCGATACGACTGGCAATTCGAAGATATTCCTTCCAAATGTGCTTGTGGGGACGTTTTTACAGTGGACCATGCAATGGTCTGCGAAAAGGGTGGCTTTATTATACAGCGCCACAACGAACTCAGAGACTTAGAAGCTGAGCCTTTAGGAATTGTCTACAAAGATGTGGAAATCGAACCCCAACTCTAAGATACGACAGGTGAGCAATTAAACTGTGGTTCCAACATTGCGCAAGATGCAAGGCTAGACATTCATGCTCATGGTTTCTGGGAACCTGCATTTTTCGATATTCGAGTTTGTCACCCAAACGCCAAATCGTACAGAAATCTGGAACTGCAGCAGATTTACCGTATGCATGAGAATGAGAAGAAACGTTTCTACTCAAGACGTGTTCTAGACATCGAACATGGTTCATTTACGCCTCTTGTGTTTACTTCGACTGGTGGAATGGGCCAAGAATGTTTGAGATATCACAGTCGCCTTGCAGAACTCATTGCAGACAAGAAAGGAGAACACTATTCAAAGAAAATTTCCTGGATCAGGGCAAAAACTTCGTTTGCATTATTAAGATCCGCCCTAATCTGCCTAAGAGGATCCAGAACAATTAGAAGGCCCAAATTAAAAATTTACTAATGTAGACCTAGATATTCAACGTTCAGAGGCCATTTGTTAGTTAGTTTCTTTTTTTTAGATAATTTTTTATTCGACATTTTCATGTATTTTTCGATTTTTGAGGATTTTATCTTAATTTGTTTGTAAATATTTCTGATGATTACAGTGAATTATCGTTATCATAGTGGGTATCCTCTAGTTTTTCTTACAATTTTTTTAGACATTTCAACACATTTTTTTTCGACTTTCAAGCATTTTATCATAATTTTTATTTTTTTGTGATTATGGTGAATAAAGGATTATTTTTATTATTATTATTATTATTATTATTATTATTATTGTTATTATTATAGGTATCGTTCTGTAATCACGAGTGATCATGGCCGTGCGGCGTTCGGCCAAAACTTCCAAAATAAACCGAATGGTTTTCTATTCGCGTTGTGCACTGCGTAGTGGAGCTGAAATAGGCTGAAAAAACAAGATAAAGGAGAGGTGTAGAAATGAAAGGAAAGTGCGAGGTGTTATCCCTGATTCAAGTCACAACTACATTAATAGACTGAAGGTTTAAAAAGCGGAGCTGCGGTTGTCATTTTATAGCCTTCATCTTATGAAAAATCCTAAGCACTGCTTGTCGATGAGGTTATTCAAGGACATTTTGGGATCAGTACAAGTGGAGGAGGGGGAAGGGGAGAATTGATGGGGTCTGGAACGACTTGCAAAGCGTTTAACATGCATGTTACAGGGTCTGCTATAGGAGCTATTATTATCCAACTACACTAAGACGAGTACAAATATCACGCGGTATTTGTACTCGTCAATTGTAGAGTACCGGTTAAACAGGTTTTCTTGCATCGCGCAAGCGAAGAATTGGGGTGCTTACCATTTGGCCAAATAATTCGGAAATTTCGGTTTGAAGTCAAATGGTAAGGTAATTTTCCGAAAATTTCTTTCGGAAATTGTGGAGTACCTTCAGAGGTACTCCTCTTTTTCCATTCGGAACGGAAGGTCATAAAATTCCGTTTCCAGGCCTTTCCGCTTGGGTTGTCTTGGGTTGGAGCGGGACGAAACGCCTGCTGGATAAATGGTAAGCTCAATCTCATCCGGTTGGTCCATGAATTCGGAAACTCCCTTACCTTTATGCCACGGTTACACCAATCGGATTTTTCTTACAAATAGTATGCACCCTTGGATTGTAGTTTCGAAGCAAAAAAAAGTGGCGGACAATTTGAATCACATTTTCGACGACGAAGAATGAGAATGGCGGGCAAGTATAGATCCAGGTTTATTAGATGAATCGGACAAAGAAAAACAGCTTGACGACCAGAAAATTTCTTCATTTAATGACGAAAATAGAAACAGCAACACAACGCGTCAATTCTGTTCCGCTTCGCATACTTCTGTCACGCACTCCCCGTAAATAAATGTCCGCGAAATTCGCGCGCTCTGAACTAGAAGTTTGGCATGTTGGATAATAAATAACTTATTAGACGTTTTGTTGTGTTGTATCGCTGAGTATTTATACTCGTTATTTGTATTTTGACTCGCCCTACGGGCTCGATACTACACTCAGTGATACTACACAACAAAACGTCCAGTAAGATGTATATATAGCCAAGCTAGTTAGCTGCGAAAATACAATACTTCGAGTTATTCAACAGAATGATGGAAGAAAGGAACGGTGGATCGGTGGAATAATGGAATATCTTAAGACGCAGAATTACAATATATTCTTAAGTCATACTTCTCGTGTGGAATAGGGTACATCTAAATATGAGGGATGTAGTAGGCTTTTTGTTTTGCATATGAGACAAATATTGTTCAACACTACCCTCTAGCGTCATTATACAACCTCTAGTTCTTTTCAATGCTACAAACATTGTGCTTTACTAATAGCTGCATGCAGTCTTCATTCACAATCTATTTTTAAATTTGATCATGTACATTGTCCACAGAAGTTGATAGATTCTTGTCAAGTACATCCTTCCCCTTCTAATGCAAGTTGAGTTTGGAACGAAATCATCGATGTTGAAACTTAGGCCAGCCTATACTGAGCGTTACACACGAAAGTTATCAATATCTTCGAGAGTGCTTAGAAGATCCTCATCAACATGTAACAGTTTAAATAGTATGATTTGTCTGTTCTCTTGAGTTTTTCCAAACATTTTCGACCGCTGGTCATGCATGGAGAACTGTGAAAAGCAGTCCACCTTACGCAATTTGTAAGCACAACCTCCGTGACTCCGTACTCTGAACCCCAGGTAAGACCTGACGGAGGGTTTGACATGAGATTTATAAACACTTCGGGATTGCTTATACAATCCCCATCGACATATACTAGTTTGGATTGTACAGGTCCTCTCAATTTGTTAAATTTTTTCGTTTGAGAGCCTTGACCAGCAGCCGATTATATAGCTAGAGTTTACCAATTATCGCGAAACAAAAAAGACTTTACAGCTTTCGAAAAAAATATAGCTTCATTCTAACCTCAAATCAAAAAATATCCAAATTTTCTTTTTATAATGCATTTGCTTTCCTTTCTGTGTCCATTTTTTTGCGACCCTGAAAGATCGTGTGCTCACAAGTTTTTTTCCAGCTTGAGGTTGTTTATAATCTCAGTTACAGACTCCGTTTCGATTGTCACTGAGTTCTCAAACACTTCAGTCATTTCAGTGTTGATTTATCCTTGAATTTGAAAATTTCGGCGAGAGAAAAAGGAATTTCGTCTGCAGCACATACTTATAACTTAAACAGCTATTTTGAATTCGTGTTTACCCATTTCAAACCACATGACCACAGTGTTAAAAAGTTCTATTGGAAGTAATGCGTGGGAAATTTAACAGTTTTTTTATGATAAAACAAAAAGAAAAACCTTGATACCACAGAAGTACAGAGAAACTCGACCACATGTTGTGTTTCTCCCTAAACTTCTCTCATACTCTGGCAGCTCCCTGCGTGCTTTACAACAGAACAGAGCATAGTCAAGGCTTCTCCATTCGCCTAATATATTGTATTCTATATAGACATGATTTGTCTATTCCTTCTGTTTTTAGGTATAGATATATTTTTAGAAATATTTAAGGAATAGAACACAGTTTTCCGGGCTCTACAACGGGATAAAGCCATACAGGATGTTAGGAGAAGACGAGGAAAGCTTGAAAAAATAAGCTTGTTAAATAATTAGTAACATGCGAGCTTTAAAACCTGATAAAGCATCCGCTTGGAAACTTATTTGAGCAATCAGACGTGCTATGTTCATTATATAATGAATTTCATATAGTGCCGATCACCGGTTCATACCAGCCTTTCCCTTTGGGTTCAGCTGATATGCTTAATCATGGTAAATAAAGTTTATCTGTTTGATTAATTGAATAATGTAATACATTTTGAGGAGGCTGAATCCAAATTAGATTGTCGAAGGGTTAAACATCTCGCAACGAAACTACTGCTCACACTGTTATGTCCTTCAATTTCATACTATTTTATTTCTACTCACTGACGAAAAAGTTTCAGCTGTCATATACATTCTCACTGTGATAAAACGCGTAGGCGCTTCTCTTGCAATTACAATTAGATATGGTTTCATTCGTAAATCAGTTAACGTTAATTCAAATCATGAAAACTTTACTTCTCCTCCTCTTCCATCCCTTCCACTTTCATCCCCTCCTTACTCTTATAATTGTCAAGGTTCACCTTGTTGATATCATTTTCACAACCCAGGAACGCTGGAAACAAGTGGACTTCCCCATATTTTCGGCTTTTTACATCCTTCTTGATTATCTTTTGAAGGGCGTCAATATTGACCTGCCTGGTCTGCGCTTGTTCTTTATTTCCTTCGTTGTTTGCAAACACTGCAAAATTCCCCTTGGCTGCACCATTTTCAACACAACAGCCAGCAGTCCACATTGAACTGGGAATAGCTATCGCTGGGGAGAGGTATCTATGTTCATCTGTAATGGCCAGCCAAGGTATTTTATGCGGATCTTGAGGCACTACATCATCGAGTCCTTTCCATTTAACAAATAAAGTTCCGGTTAATATAAACAAAATTCCGCCCTTTTCGCCTTGCTTTCCAACACAGTCTTTTTCTGCATAATTTCGAATCCTTCTTTCAAACTGAGACCACATACCAGAGTTCAAAGCTGCGCGCTGCGGCACCGCATTCGTGTATGTGAAAGTGGAATCAAAGGATTTTTTTTCATAGGATAAAGTCTGTGCTGGTGCCAAGTGACCTCTGTGAAATGGTACACTAGGATATAATCGATCATATCCTTGTTTTTCAATACCTGGAAAACAAATCCAGTCTAACATCAATACCAAGAACAAATCACAAAACTGAAAGGGGAACATATGAGCCAAAATTTGAATAATTCATTAATTATTAGTTAATCGGAGGTAGCCTCTATGATATATTTGCTCATTCGTGTGATGACAAGGGAGATGCCAGAAGTAACAGTTACTAAAGCTACGTAAAAGTCACTTTTATGGCTTAAGGTTCAATTTTTATTCTACGTGAGATGGCTGTGGGAGACCACGTAGAACTTCGCTGGAGTGTCGTCGTTGTCAGATGCTGGCTAGCCACGTGCTTGTGCTTCTCACAGAATAAAAGCCCTTTTGGTTGGGGTTACTATTAGAATGGGTGCCTGTCCATAATATCCCCTTCTTGTTGACTGCTTTTTTCTTGTCATCATTTTTCGATTTCAGTCCTGTACTTTGAAAAAACATCAGAAAAATTTTCATTTTCTACATAAACCAGAGTAATTGTAAGTAACTAGCTATGCATCCCAAGTTAACGCCTCCAGGCGTCTTGTTTGTTTTGAAATTTTCCTGGAGAACAGTACAACCAAAACAATTAACTGTGGTTTAACTCCGATACATCTGTGTTTGAGGTGTGATTGAAAATCTACTTTTAATTACATTTGAAAATGGTCTGGATAAACAAGCTACCTTCGGTCTTTTTCCACGCTGGACGACTCTGCGTCTTCGTCAAGAACTTTATATTATCCCCTCTGAGAGTATAAGCTGAGTATACTGGAATTCCCAACTCCTCATCAAACAATGTTGCATAGTAGCTTTCGTCGGGGTTCTCCCCTTGACAGATGTATTTTGTGGGACTGATTAACATCCGCAAACCGTCCGGTGCTTCTCCTCCTGCCAAAAATTTTTTGTAGCACTCGTTCCAACTGGTCAGAACGACTGATTTCGGTTCCTGGTGATATTGTTTTGCTTGTTCCCTGATGAATCAATAGAAGTTTGCCAGGTTGTAATTACATCCAATAAATAATTTGATTAAATCATACGAGTGATGCATGCAGGATGAAATCACGTCCTACCCGAGACAGAGGCTAATTTTTTTCAAATGCATGACAGTAAACTAAAAAAGTAATAAAAAAAGTAAACGAAAAAGAAACACCCTTACAAAAATGAAAATAAAACAACATAATTATCTTTTAAATACATTCAAAATCGGGAATATTCTGATGGGGATATAAGTCGATAAATTAAAATTTGAACTTTAAAGATCATTAAGACCAAGGTTTTTTTTCTCTATGTAGCAGAATTTGATCTTAAGATTAGAAAATATAGTTATTCTTCGGCCGAGGGCGGTACTCAAGAAAGAAGGCACAGTTTTTCTATAGACGGATTGACCCTGGCTGGTGGGTAACATTTTCTTTCCTGGATGCCTTGTGCATTCCTATTTGATACTAATATGATGTTTATTAAAACCTTTTGCAGAGAGCTGAATTACAGGTTTGTTACAATGAGTTACGTATGAAGCACGATCCTCGCAGTAGAGAGCGCTATTTATGCAATAGCGAAAATCAAACCTGAAAAAAATCAGGCCTGCACTAGTATCGCAGAGGTCAGTGGTTCGAATCCCGTACAGGCCTGATTTTTTTCAGGTCTGATTTTCGCTATTGCATAAATAGCGCTCTCTACTGCGAGGATCGTGCATCATACGTATCTATAACCGCAGTTCAAAATATATGAACTTCATATATTCATCGTATCTTACAATGAGTTGTTGTTAAGGTTGAGAATAGACGTCGGCATTTTCTCAGGCGCTTCTGGAAGCCGCTTCAGTCCATATCGATCTCACCTTAAAATTACAGTATGATCACGCTAGCAGTTTCAAGGCACAAATAGACTACCAAAAGGATTCAACAATTTGAAAAGGATCTAAGTATCTCAGTTGAATGCCAGTTCCCCCAAAACCTCTCTAACAATGAAAGATGTTCGGTCATGTGATTGTTTAATATGCTAGAATATAACCTAGACTCCCAACATGAAGAGAATCAGGAATCGAGAGGAGAGGGAAGTCAAGAAACCAAGATGTTTTGCATTAGAAATTCCAGCAGGGTGGAGGTTTCATTTTGTTCATTCCCTATGTGATGGGGTATGGAATTTTACTGGAATCGCACATTCTAACTCATTTCATCGAAAAAGTACATGAAACATGACTTAGTGGACAGGTTGTTTATGATTGTCTTATACAAGTATTGCATAAATAAGGTAACATTCGAGCATCAAGAGGAATAATGATATTATTTGATTTGGAAAAGTGCGGTGACATCAAAAATTCTATCTGTTCTAGTATACATTTAACTTTGAACTCGCGCAAGTTTGTTATTTTTTAGGGAATGCCGGTCGTTTCGCCGTGTCAGTTCGCCAACGAATAGTTCACCAACGTAAGAGGTCGATTCACCAACGTGTAATGTCAGTTCGCCAACGGTAATATGTCAGTCCGCCAACGTCAAAATATACATAATTACAAATGACCAGAGGAACATCTACGAAGTTCTTCAGCTGCTTGAAATACCGCTGACTCACATGCGTGTTGATCGTTTTGCAAGTCCCTAGGTTTCAAACCCCGTCAATCTTCGCCTTCCACCTCCTTCATCCAAACTGGCCCTAAATCCCCTAGAATAAACTCTCGAAAGGCAGTGCTGAGGATTTTCAATAAAATGAAGGCTAGAAAATAAACTAAATGGAGCTCCTCTTGTAGGCTTGCCTAGATCCATATATAATGGCAATAAAAGACCGGTTTATTTTGAATTTTCCAGCTTTTGCGGACAAAACTACATGTCATTAGACCTTTTCCTTGGAAACAGAGAGTTCGGCAAAATCCCGATCATCTACGAACCATTGGTTAGAACTTAAAAGAAGAAAAAAGTAAAGAAAAATAATTTTCTATATTTATATATATAAAATTTATGCTAATGCATTTATATTTTTTCATTTATTAAATTTCAATTTAATCTCGTTCGGGAACATTATGTAAACCCACGAAACAGCCAGGAGATTATTGCTAAACAATTATGTTTCTTCGTTCGAATTTTTCAGATGCCGTCGTTAATTATTCCAAGATCATTTTCTCCTCCTGCTCCTCTTCCTCTGCATTTTCTTCTTCTATTTTTCCTCCTTCTTTCTCTCCTTCTTCGTTCTCTCCTTTTTCTTCTTCTTCCCCTTCTCCCTCTTCTACTACTTCTTCTTTTCCTTTTTCAAACTTGGGAAGCTCTTTCAAGTTTATTGTTAAACAGCCCGGATTTTTAGGATATAGATCAACTTTTTCAGCTGTGTGAAAGTCTTGCTCAAGAATTTTTTGGAGGGTTTTGACAGTAATTTGTTGCGTATGCATATTTTCTTTTTCGTTGACATTGTTACCAATCACTGCAAAACTTGCTTTTGCATAATAAGGAGGAGCAGTTTGAATGCAACATCCAGCGGTCCACAAAGACGCAGGAACAGATATTGTGCCGTCATCTTCCCCAGGCCGTTTTTCTGGATGACTGACTTTCTCTCCCCCCTGAACTATTTCATTTTTATCCATAAAGACCTTAGAATAACAGAAACAAATGCAGTGCCCGTTAAAAGATAGAGTTCCCCTTCGTTATCAGCAGTGCACATTGTCGCATACTGTCGTATTCTCCTCTCAAACTTGGACCATTCACCAGCATTAAAGGCCGGACGCTGTGGCACGGCGTTCGTGTATCTAAAAGTAGAACGAAAGGCAATTGGATCACTTGATAAAGTATGCGCTGGGACTAGGTGGCCTCTTTGCCATGGTGCCGGTGGGTATGTTTCTTTCCCTACTTGGTTCTTGATACCTATAAAAAGGGAATAAACATTGGTTAACGTTATGTCCTCTCTATACACGCGTTATAGCCTAAGCGTGAGGTCAAGATGGCTAGATATTAGCTGAGTTCTTTTTTTTTTGCGTTTTATGGACCGAGACAAAGTCGAGGTCCTTAAAAACGCATAAAAAGAACGAGGATAATATCCAACCATCTTGACCGAACAAGCTTGATCATTAAATGATTAATCATATGGCAAAAGTGTTTCGCTTTAATATGAATAAAGAATGACTCATTTATTTCGAGAGTCCGGAAAGAAACCAACTGTGTTTTTAGCACAGGGTACCTAAAAGCCTCGTGTAATTTTTCCTTTCTTTTGACTGTCTTCTGCATGATTTTTGCGACTTCGTAGCCGGAATTGTCCAATAGTTACGAACTTTGTAATTCTGCTTTACACACTTTTTTTCTTGCCTGAGATCAAAGTGAACAATCCCGAGCGAGGAAGATGAGCCCACCTTGCCCGCTCAGGTAGCCAATTAGAACGCAGGATTCGACTAATCTTGCCCACAGGTGCTGCCAGCTATATTATAAACCATGATATTAAAATCAGTTTGAATAATTTCAGAATGAATATTTCTCTGTTTTATCACTGAAGCTTCCATTGTCGGTTGAACTCAACTTTGGGCAAATTGTTCACTTCTGGTGAAGTACAAAAATCATAGGAATCAATTATCCGTTATTTCTAGCTGCGTTTTGTTTCAAAGACAGGACGAGAACCTCGGGTACTGTAAGTACCTTCCTTTGTCCCTCGCAAGGTCTTTACAGTGCGAGCAGTTTTCTTCCGTCACACAGTATAAGTTAACAATGGTTGTAGTTCCTATCAATATACTGCCATCATTAACCTCACCATCACGCCATTTGTGCCCAAATTCAGATCCTCAATCCCAGGTTATTTTAAGTTTCTATTAATTGCTGAACAGTTGGCTTTCTAGTGGGAAATTTCTTCTCTCGTAAAGGCGCAAATATCATCTATAATCATTGTGCATGTGTTTATTCCATGTGCAATAAGATAAGATTGCCGACGATGTGAATGTAGGCGCCAGGATTTCATAATCATCTTGATTCTTAGCTTCCGTTTTTAGTTTAGTTTAGTTATCGCGTTATTATTCATTATGTTAATTAGTCTTAGATTTTAAGTTTCTTTGCTTCACATGTTAGCTTTTGTTCTGCGTCTGTTGAGGCTATTGTGTCGTAGTGACATTTTTTTGCCACAACCGTCTTTTTACCGTGTTGCTTTGCCTAGCTTCGTCTAAGTTTGTTTTGTATCGATTTGTTTGGTTTCGTTTAGTTGATGAAATAATTCAGGCACGTTAAGACACGTGAGTAAAACGAGGGTCTTAATGGGGTGTTTGTTAGAACCACGGCCATTTTACGGTTCACTTCTATCCTTTGTGATTAAAAGAAATATGTTAACGGTTAGCTTTTTTATGGCTAACTTTTCTTTTCTCGCCGTTTTACGGTTAGCAGTTCAAGAAACCCCGTTGAGATTCTTAACAATAGGAAAGTGTTCATGACTGGGACTACAATATAAGCTAGTGATACGGTATAGGGCGTCACAACCTTGTTGAATTGCTTTAGATGTTTCCTTACTTTTACCCTCTAGCGGGGAGCAAGCTAATTGAGACCCAATCTTGGTACATGGGACGGGAGTTAGAGAAACCCTTCCCTCTTCTTCGGTCTTTAGTATTTTCAGTGTACCTTCGTTTTCTTGCCATGTTGGGCGTGGTCTCGGTTGAAATTCCATGTCTTTTGATGTGAGTTTGTAGGCTGAATATACTGCAATTCCCAAACCTTGGTCGAAAAGCAAAGTGTAGTAGGTTGTTTTTTCAGGACGGAAACTGATCATCCGCCTGTTCTTCTGCTGGCAAATGCGGATTAGGTTATGGTCGTTGAGACGTAAACCGGCAGGCAGTGTATTTTTAGCAAAGAAGTCTGGGCAATCCTCAACTACTTTATTTGAAGTGATCATCTTTCTGAATCCTGGAACAGTGTCAGCTCTTCGTAAGCTGTTCCCAACAAGAAAGCGACCGCCCTTCTTACCTAAAAGTATATAAAAAAAGAAATATTACTCTTGAAAAGTCCTTTCTATATCTATATGGAAAATAGCTGAATAACTTCCGCACACCATCTAGTGGTGTTCCCCCTCCAAAAAAAATTCTTATAGCACTCTAGCCAATGGTTCCATTGATAATTACCTTTTGCTTGTTCCCTGATGAATCAATAAAAGTTTGCCAGCTTGTAATTTCAGCCTATAAATCAGGATAAAGTCGCTTCATGCACAAGACAGAGGCTATTTTTTCAAATGCACGATAGTAAATTCAAAAATGAAACAACAACAAAAAAGAATTTGATTTTATGATTAGGAGACAGATGTAATTCCTCAGCCGTAGGCCGAGGGTGGAGGCCGATAAGGAAAGAATGAATTATTCTCTACCAACGACGATTAATCTACTAAGAAACACCACTGTTCAGTTCTAAAAGTCAATCTGTGAGTAAATTTAAATGTGTTTTGAAGTTGAGTCTGCTTGATGCAATGGCGTGTGTAAATCTCACTGGGGTGCGATATTGCAGAATATCATAATAACAATCATTGCTGTCATTTTTGATTGTACATTTTATTACCAGAAATCATAGACAATCAGCGGCGTGAACGTCGGGCGCGTAAATTTCGGTATTTAATATGGCGGATGACGAAGGAAAAATCATTCGAAGGGCTATTACCGCAGCTTAAATGCTCTTAGTTCTGCAGATTTCACAGAGAATAGATCAAAAAGAAGGAAAAGTCCTTACTTTGAATGATGTCTCCACTAAAAATGTTTCCAAGGTTGAAAGAAAGTTCTGGGAGGGATGTCAGACATAGCATTTAATATTAGGTATGATTTCCTTCAAATTGCCGCTTTTTTTTATAATTAGCCGATTATTTTGTATGGCGGCTTTTTTATCTTTAGGTATCTCATATATGATAATTAAAATGTGTTAAAACAAAATGGAGGGCAAATTAAAAAGAAACAAAAACCGCTCGAAGGAGCATTTTTGCCTAAGTAATGGTTTCATTTCCTCGCCGTCTCGCATTTCTGGAAAATGCCACTTTCAAAATTGAAAAGGCACGGTATAAAGGAATGTTTCTGGAGCGAAAAAACGTTTGCTTTGCGATTTAAACCTCCTATCTTTCGGATGGCGAACCGAATCAGTGCAAACGTTTCGTCATAACAGACTAAAGAAACCATGAGTGTGGCTATTAAATGAGGCTATTGGAACAAAAACATACCGTCTGAAACCAGTTTTTTTTTAACTGCTCTTTCCATTGAAATACAGTTCGAACTTGACTCTATCTATTTTGAGGGACGCTGAGTTTCTAGCAATAATGGCACAAAATGCAAAATATTTTTATTTCCCTTTATTTACTTTATACTTCGCAGCCATATTTAATCCGCATTTCCGCGCTTAGCGCATGCTTGCGGCCATTTTGGGAGCCATCTTGTAAAGGATTTCTGGTTATGCTTGCAGTTTTGTGTGTGTGTGTGTGTGTGTGTGTGTGTGTGTGTGTGTGTGTGTGTGTGATAGTATCTGGATATATCATTTTTGATAAGATTCTATGATGTTTTGATTCCCCCCCCCCCCGACAAACCAGCATGATATAGCATGATAATATCAGGAAATCACGTTATCCTCATAATAATAGGGGATCATGAAATTAACAAAATATCAATATCAATATCAACATCGTAATCTTAATTGTCTGTAAGGATCTTACTAAGAGTCTAGGGGTTTGATATTTTGACATATAATGATAATATCAAAATTTCAGTATCATAATCTCAAATGCTTGCTTGTATCAAAGGTAATTTGATGATAGTATCATTGACACTTTGGTATTCTGCAATCACACAATTTAGTGGAAAGTAAATCTTGTCTTTCTTCAACCGAAAAACTGAATTCAAATGAAAGCCTTTTTCTATGTAGACACAAAGGGGAGTAATGCGACTTTTAGTCATTGAATTCCCTCGGTTTCTGTTGTAAAACAGTCGTAATGTCCAAATTCATTTGATCTACAAAGTGTTAGCGAAAGTTTATCCATAGTAGAACTCAAAACTTCGTTCAACGTCTTACAAGGAACAAACCATTTTGGAGGATTCCAATATTGAATGAATGAAAGATGTATTGATTAATGTATTTGTTAACTGCAAATACCTCTTGTTTTAACTTTCTGAGCTATTTTTTGAGAAGGAAAATTGAATTTGAGGCGGTATTGTACGTCAATCTATGTGAAAAACATAACTGATTCACAGAATGCATTTCAAATCAATTTTGCGGAAAGACCAGTGATTTAAGAGAGAGAGAGAAGAGAGAATCGATAAGTTTTTTATCGGCTAATGGTCGTAACCGAAATCTTTGCTTATAGATGCTGCTCAGCCGGCAAGATAAGATATACTTATGAAAATTTTCAAAGAAGCTAAGGTTGTACTAGGTGACTCAACACGCAAGATTTCTCCTTTAACCACTGAAACAATCCTTGCTACAGAAAATTCACTACTGTTCTCTTTTTCAACTAAGACTCGAACTGAATGATCAACCGACTGACCTTGGTTGACCCATATTCTTAACTCAACTCAATTTTTTTACCAAAAATTACTTCAAATACTGACTTCAAATCTAACTGAACGCTTATTATAGACAAATCACTAAGTCGTAGCTAATTACCCAAATACTTCTCAACAAAAGTAAAAATTTTTGCCATTTGTACTCTTGCTAGATGTTTCGAATCGAGAGAAAAGTTTAATGAGGTGCCATTCCGAAACAACAGACTCAGTCTACTATGGATTTTTGTCATCTTTTTCTTGTAGGTGCAGGGCTCTGGCGTGGGGAGGGGAGGAAAGGGTAAGGATTTCCGTTTGAGTATACCATACCAGATACTAGATAGTCCCCCTATCCTGGCTTCTTAACTCTAGTTAAGGGTACAAATCCAACTTTGTTATGCTTGTTCCACGCCGAAACGTTCTCGCGGTTAGAAGAAAAGTGATATAAGAATGAGGCGACAAGAGGAAAACGAAAAGGCATTTTAGTTACATTTCCACAGGGTTGACCCTCATTCTTAACTCTAATCAAACTTGGAATGTTGTTCGCTGGTCATAAATTCTTAAAGTGCATGTGAGACATTTCAATAGATTGATTTTCCATTCAAATGGTACGACATGGTATCGTTACCTAATTAGGATTGGATGGTGAGACGAATATCCACTGAAGAATTTAACATTATCTTTTGTTTAACGAATGTATTTGTCTCCTATCTGCGATTTTTTGCAATAAAAAAAGAAAATAAGTAAACTAGAGACGAACATGATTACCGTGCATTGATCTAAAGTTTAACTTCCATGGCACTCGCTAGTTTGAAAATAGGAAAACTGCCCGACATTGATCACTCGAACTTTGAATTAAAAAGATTTGATTCGTAATTCTCCATTCCGGCCTCTTCACATGTTTATATAAATCTGGATCGGCAGGTTTTCAATCCACGTCCTCTGTCTGCCGAAAAATGCATCAAAATTTTGAGGAAAGCAACATCAATTTAAGCAGTCATAAGGAAAAAACAGGTAGTCTCTCTTGTAACAAGGTAACAAGGGCTTGTTCTTCAACAAAAGAATTCGCAGGGGATTGCTTACACAAATGCTTGCAAAAATCGACAAAAAAAATTAGAGTAAACCACTCGGCGATAGAAGACATGAACAAACAGTTACCGATAAGTTAGCGTTTTACACTCTTCAAAATAGGCTTTTTTGGTTTCTGTTAAACCAGTGGTACAATCATATATGCATTCAGTTGTGAACTACAGTTACTTATCTTACCCTTTTTCATTTTCTCTTGCAGAGGGCCACCGTTCACAACATTGGACGCTATTAGTCCAAACACTAACAGGAAGGGTAAAATCTTCTCAAGAAATTCCTCCATCTTAGCTTTAGATTCCTTGGGTTGGGAATAGAATCTGCGCCAACCGTTTATAACGAATGGGAAACATTGTGTTGAAAATCTTTTCTTATGGACACAACCTCTTTACGAAAGTTTGCCGGTTGAATGGATAGTCCAATAGCACGGCAGAATCATCTCAATAAGGCCAACCCATCTTATTCCTCAGAAATAAAAATTTCTTTTCCTTTGTGCAATTTAAAACCTGTCCTTATATATTGAACACTCTTTTAAAGTGTCCAAAAGATTCTTAAAAATTTCCTTATTTTTAACTCCCATTAAAATATTTAAGAGCCTTTTAGGAGTGTTTTGAATATTTCAGATTTTAAAAATTATTTCGCCTGAGATTCATGTAAGGATCATTAACTTTTTGTCGAATTTGACCACCAAAACTCTTGACGAAAAAGAAACGGAAACAAAACAGCTTAAAAAAAGGTAGAAACGCTCCGGCTTCAATGAAGAGACAAATAAAAAAATCCTTTTAAAATATCACTTTCAAAGCATTGGATATCTTAACAGGTGCTTCTTCCTGTGTTTCCCATTTGGGTACCCAATTGACCGCCACAGAGCCGCATTCACAGCGTTAAGGGTTTGTTTAGTTAGATGTTACGGGGTCTGAAGAGTAATTGTATTTCAATTGAACAACTGCTAGACCTTATCCAGAAAATGAAGCCATTCTAAATCTACCTAAATTGAATTTTAACGTGAGGTGCTATTATAAGGAAAGATATACAGCTATCGTTGATCCTTGTTTTGCAAAGACTAGACCCTCTAATATGAAATGTAAAATATTTGAAGGAGAACTTTATCCAAATCGATTTTTAGAGAAAGTTAAAAAAAGTTATGGAAAATGTCTCTGGGGAACAAAAATCTGTTGATTAAAATTTAACAACTCTAAATATGACGGAACAGAGTAAGTTTAACTGCGGGTCTGAAATACTAGTGCAGTACCCTTTTGAAGAACTTTATCGAAGCAGGTAAACACAAAAATTAGTTCTTGAAAAACTCACCGAAAATCATAGTTACCAAATTTCGTCTAAAACTAAAAAATTTCTCTGTAGCTATCGTTTTTATCATCTTCAGATGAGTTTGGGATGCCTTGTTTAAAAAAAACGAGAAATTTTTTCTTATGGTCCTTTAAAGTTTAATCCAGGGCCCTACATTGAAAAACTGATAAGTCAGTTGGAGTTATTTTAGTTTCCCCTTTACAATATCTACGTGTGGTGTTTGACGTAGAATAACCTCATTCGGAAGCCATGCAGATCATTTAATTTTAGTGTACAACCAAATTTCAAATGTTTGACCGGTAAGGAAACTCTCACATCTTACTATAAGGATATTGTGCTCCCACACCGAGATATCGCAAACATTGTTAGGGAGATTTGTCGAGTTTACAACAGGTACAATAAACTCAAAGTCTCTTTCAAAGGAGATCTAGTTGGGTAAACTAAAATTAGCTGATACCTCGTTAAGATTAAGGTGGGTTCCATTATCTAGAAGGCGCTGTAGGCAAGATGCAATTAGTATTAAACCGACAATCCTTAAACAGTTCGTTGCGGTCAGAGCTAAAAGAATCCTTTTCACATAGATTTAACACCAACTGAAACTTGCCCAAGGATACCACGCAAAGAACGGACTGTGGAGAAGTACAACATACAGTTTGAAAGAAAGGGCCTTTCTACCAATTGCAAAATAAACTCAAAAGACCGATGCCCAGAATAAATTTTCAACAAAACGTCCAAACATCATTAATCGAGCGCTCTTTGCTTTGACTAACCTCCGTCTCTGTCTTTGTCTCCAACTAACCTGACTTTAACTAATAAAGGCTGATAGTTTCGAAAGAAACTGTTTGGGGCTGCGTCGGTGGGATTAACGAAATAATTTGGATATATCAACAGAGTTGATATGGTAAATTGGCCACCGTAATGATTACAAAAGCTGACGTTTCGAGCGTTAGCCCTTCGTCGGTGGCCAATTTACCATTTCAACTTTGTTGATATATATAACTAACCTGTCTCTGACTTGACGTTTAGATTCTATTATTAAATTATTATTATTAATTATTATTATAAATTATTATTATTAGATTCTATTATTAGATTCTATATATAACTAACCTGTCTCTGACTTGACGTTTAGATTCTATTATTAAATTATTATTATTAATTATTATTATAAATTATTATTATTAGATTCTATTATTAGATTCTATATATAACTAACCTGTCTCTGACTTGACGTTTAGATTCTATTATTACCTTTTTAATAATTTATTCCTGATTTTGTGTGTGATTCCCAATTTCTAAGTGCACTTTCAAGGACTAGTTTTAAGCTAATGACACTGCATTCAATTATAACAAGCGTGAGGGCAGTCGCGATTATTTTTTTCAATTTGTCTTATAAAAAAACTGTATAGGTCAAAAGGAATCTTTTTTCATTGGCCCAAGAGAATAGTCCTGTAAAGAAGAGCCGATCCGCTTCTAATTAGAGTTCAAATTGTTCAAATCATCTCACCTGTTTTCCTAATTAAATAAGGGAAACTGAATCTTACTTTTATCAGGATGCCACTTAAAATGTTTTGACTCTCTAGGGTGTAAATTCCACATTAACAACAAAATGATTTAACTTCAGAAGGATATTTCGTAACCTATGACTAGATTCTTTTTCTCTCCCTCCTCTCAAGTTATTGAGTTTAGTTCCCCAACAGCGTAAATTTTGAACTAGATGGCTTTCCATAGTTTCTCAAACATTGACTTATAAACCGGATCTAGAATCAACACCTTTTCTCCCGTTGTTTTCATTTTTTTGAGTTCTCTTTACGGAAAGAATACATTCGTTGATAGATTAACTACTCCTGTATTTATTCTTTTATACGTGATTTCATTTAAGAACGTGTCCACGAGAGCACCAGGCAGTCGTGATACATGCCATCTCACCGATCTCAATGAAACTTTGCCAGTTCAAAGAATCTACCCCAAAACTCAAAATGTCAAACTGGTTTCTGCTTTGGTTATTTCCGGGGGGAGATACACCACCCCCGCCCTGTATTTTTTAGGTTTTCACTAAAAAATTGCCTCAAAATAGGTAAAATGTAAGAAGCTCTTACTGCAACTGTATTTAACCAATTACTGTGACGGTTTACATACATATTAGTACATCCTTTATAAACGTACTATACAAGTTTCAATCGATTTGATTGACGGCTTGTCAATCAACAGAGGTGAGTAAATTAGTGTGTTTTTACACTTTTCGACTCACTCAAATATTGGTAACTTCGAGATCAAATATCTCCCTTGCCAGAAAGCTACGACAATAATTTGAACGCCCCTTTCTAGTCCTTTATTTCATCTCTGAAAATCATTAAAAAAATCTTTGGGCACTGCCATATTTTTGTCTGAAATGCTTTTTGAAATCTGCGACTGTGAAAGCTTCTTTCAACTACACCTGTCACGCATTTCTAGCTGTAGGCAGTTATTTAGGCAAGTATATCATCATTTTCTAGCTCTTTAAACAAGATAATTCATCAAGGAAGCTAAGAAATGTAAGCAACTTTCCAGATTCTCGGTAGAAATTGGAAATTTTATGTTTAAGGAGAGGCATGTAGGCGAAATATTGATGGGAGAATAGTACCGTTTCTCCCTTCTGTCGTTTATTTAGGAGATTTGCTAAAAATAGGAAAATATGGCTTCTTACGGCAATATAAGTCTTTAATTTGGTTTTTTATCGTCACAGTTTACAATCAAGAGATTGTAACAGGAGAGGAGATTTTAAAGTCACATGCCGCATTTTTCGTACAAGTTTCCGTTTGCAGTACAGACGAGAAGCTCTGCCTTCTCGCTTGAAAGGAAATTTCAGTAGCTATGTTAAATCAATAAACTGCGCTATTATTCCAGAAAATAAAACTAGAATGGTGTTATCGTTGTCCCTTACTAATATCAAACATTTCCATGCAGAACTCGGCCGAATTAAATATCTGTAGCGTGACTTGGAAACGTTTCATAGGGATATGAATTATTCAAGAACGTTGTTCACACTGTCTGCCAGGGAAAAACTTTCGAAAATTCTGTAGATCTCTTTGCTATGTGCTTGCTTATTGATCAAAAAAATATCTGCACTTTTTTTAAAACACGCAGTAACTACATGAATAAAATATTCATCTCTCTCGTGCTCGGTCTTAAATTGCGTGACTCAAAGAATGAGGCTGCAATATTTTGATCAGTAGGCTCCGCGCAAGTTTCCATTCAAGTTAGGTAATGATGAAAAAATTTTAAAAAATCTCCAGTTGTTTTCGGAAGCATGACGATAAATTTGAACGGAAAGCAAGAGATAAAGTTCTGTATTTTTAATAACCTAATGGTAGCTGTGCCCTACCCTGCGGTCTTTGACTAAATTTTGCACTTCATATATGCTAAAAAGTTACGAATCAGATGTGGATTTCTAGAAAGTCTGAATAGGGCTAACTGTAAATTCTCACGATTAGCTACGCTCTTTCTGCTCGCAAATTAAACAACGAATTTTAATGCGCAATTGATGAAAAATCTACCCCCGGCAGCTGGCAACTGAAAGAGGATAAATGAATAATCTAAAGTTCAAAGTCCCACCTTATCTTCTACCTTGTTTGGTCATTTTCGACATCTGAGGCTAAGTCATCTGCCTCAGCCTCTTCGTCCTCAGTCATACTTACACCGGGGGACCTCTGTAGTAAACCAGTCCTGGTTAGGGCAGATAGTCGGCTGAAGTATCGACCAATCTGCTGGTCTGTCAATCACTCAGTCTTGGAGAACATTTTCTGGCCAGTGTCGTCTCTTAAACTCTTCATTCGGGAAGCCACATCTGAAGCTGTTGCCTTCTTAACAGTTTCCTCCCCTGTCCAGAATACGTTTACGAGATAATTGTTTGCTTTCTGAGAGAAGGCAACTACTTTCCGTCTTTTCCGAAGGGCCCATCCTGGGTCCACCTGGGATTGTTCGTCCGGATCTTTGGGTGAGGTCTGACCATGAAAGTAGCCAACACCTACGGAATGGACAGCCTCCATCCATTTTCTCTTGATCGTGTCGTAGGAAGATTCTTTTGTCAGCTCCACCAAGTGTTTGCCAATGTCAAGGTGCTTTTGGAGGTCAGCGAACTACTTAAATACCTTGATACTCCCTTCCACTTGACAAGAAAATATCTAGCTTTCTTCTTCTCTCTGTGACGAATTAGGTAGTTCTCGTGATGACCCTGGTTCAGGACATCTGCGCAGGATGCAGATAACTACCTGCTTCTACGTTTGGGTCGCTGAAGGTTTCCACTGTGACGAGCCATAGTGGGGCCCTGGGGTGTTCCAAACCGTGCCAGCTGGTCTGCGCTATAAAACTTTCCACCTCCAATATAATAAGCACGCCACATTCTCATGCCTCTATTCTCATATGACAAGTTATTTAATGCCTGTACGCCGGTCATGGTATGTTTGGTCATTGCTTGTGCGGATGGCTAAACTTGACACACTGTTGCAGCATACCAGGCATTGACTCCACCCAGCTTAGGAGCAAGATGACACTTTTATTTTGATTTGTTTTGTTTTGTTTTTTCTTAATCGAAACCTCTTTTGTGAATGATAACTTGGTGAGCATACTTTATTTAATCTCCTACACGTTTCCTCTGACAATAGCAGACTTCATCAAGGAGTTTTTACAAGTATGGTAAATCTTACCTATTTAATTATCTATTTTCGACTGTAAGCATAGTGTGAAGCAAGCGTTGAGATGTCCCCAAGATGCTGTGAATCAGTGACATTTTTTGGACGTTACATGCAAGAGTACGTGATGTGTTTGGGGGTCACAGACTTGGTGAAGCAAACGGAAGGCATCCTCATCAACGCAATGTGTGCTTAAGGTGTTGTACGTGTGTGACATTTCCCAGACGTTACATGAACGTGCATGGTTGTGTTTGGGGTGACCATAACATCTTTAACTCTCAAACACGTCACGTACTCGTACATGTAACTGTCTAGTTTATCATCTAAAAAGTTTCCGGCAAATTAAAAAAAAAAAATTGGTTGAATTATGGCGATAAAAAGGCAGCGGAAGCGTATGTTTCTGGCCCATTTACAGCATACAGTAATGTTGTAAACGAGAGCCCGACACTGCGCAACGAAACCCCCAAGAGTGCCCTGTAACATCCGGCTTGCGTATTCACGCAGGAAAGGCCATAACATTCAGGGAAAATAATGGTAGATGCAGATGAAATTTGCTGGCGAAAACCAGGAAGTTGTAATGATAAAGGTTTTTTTAGAACGTTCTGATGGTGTTACCTTGAAAAAATGCTTGATAATTATGAATGGTCACGAGGTCACGCTAGAAATATTATTTTTGCGTGGAAATTTCATTATGGTGGTAAGTGGCAACAACGACACTTCCCAGTCTTATTTTCTGGAAAAATAACGCAATTTATGAACTTGATAGAGCTATTTATATCTCCTTTCAAGCGAGAGGGCAGAGTTTCTCGTCATTCACTGTATGTAAAGGCCGAAGTTGTTGTACCCGGAAACTTGTATGTGAACAAGCACGCGGCATGAGACTCCTCTCCTGTTACAATCTCTTGATTGTAAACTGTGATGATAAACAATCAAATCAAAGACTAATAAATGTATTATTGCCGTAAGAATGCCTTATTTTCCTATTTTTTAGCAAATCTCCTAAATAAACAACAGAAGGGAGAAACGGTACGATTCTCCCATCAATATTTCGCCTACATGCCTCTCTTTTAAAAGTGAAATTTCCGGTTTCTATAGACAATCTTGGAAAGTTGCTGACATTTCCTATCTTCCTTGATCATGAATTATCTTGTTTAACGAGCTAGAAAATGATGGTATACTTGCCATAATAACTGCCTACAGCTAGAATTGCGTGACAGGTGTAGTTGAGAGAAGTTTTCACAGTCGCAGATTTGAAAAGGCATTCCAGACAAAAATATGGCAGTGCCCAGAGATTTTTTTAATGATTTTCAGCGATGAAATAATGGACTAGAAAGGGGCGTTCAAATTATTGTCCTAGCTTTCTGGCAAGGGGAGATATTTGATCTCAAAGTTACAAAATATTTGAGTGAATCGTAAAGTGTAAAAACACACTAATTTACTCACCTCTGTTGATTGACAAGCCGTCAATCAAATCGATTGAAACTTGTATAGTACGTTTATAAAGGATGTACCAATATGTACGCAAACTTTCACAGTAATGTGCTCAATAAAGTTGCAGTAAGAGCTTTTACATTTTACCTATTTTGACGCCATTTTTAGTGAAAACCTAAAAAACAGAGGGTGGTGTATCTTCCCCCGGAAATAACCAAAGCAGAAACCAGTTGGTCATTTTGAGTTTTGGGGTAGATCCTTTGAACTGGCAAAGTTTCATTGAATTCGGTGAGATGGCACGTATCACGACTTCCTGGTGCTCTCGTGGACACGTTCTTAATCTTTCTCGGAGCAAATTTTGAGCTGATTTCATTTTGAAAATTGACTAGCCAACTACTTTAATGCAACTTTCAAAATTCGATATGGTGGTCACGACCAGTTGATATCAAGACTCAGCAAAAGCATTGTTATATGTTTTCTTTTATATATTGATGCATCTAACACAACGAATATATGAAATTCATATATCTGAACTGCGGTTATAGAAAGGTATTTGTGCACGATCCTCACAGTGAAGAGCACTATTTAAGCAACAGTGAAAATCAGACCTGAAAAAATTCAGGTCTGTACGGGATTCGAACCACTGACCTCTGGGATACTAGTGCAGCGCTCTACCACTTGAATTGAGCTAACAGATATATGAATTCCATATATTCGTTGTGTTTGATTTATCATCTTACGGGTAAGTTATGTCGAATTAATTTGATAACCTGCTCCCAGTTGCCTTATTAGCTATTCTGGGTACATTGTTCCCTGGTTGAAAAAACGTTTTCAGATGCTCAGTATTTGCATGTTTAAGTTACTTTTCCCATAATATTGCGAAGCGAGATCGAGAACAATGATTCACATAAACGTCAGATGTAACGGACACGAATTTTTTTATTTTTAGACATTACAAGAACTATGAAAATATAACGGTATAAATTGTTCTCGCTGTTAGTGCTCCAAGGGGACTTTTATGTCAAGCGGAGACTAGGAAGGGGATTATGAAGACCTCATTGAAAGCCACAATACGAATAATTTTTCAAAAAAAAATCTAAATTGGATCATACGTGAATGAAGACCGTATAAGGTAAGCATAAATTGAGTTAAAAACTTACAATATGTAAAACGAAAGACCAATAAACATTTTTAAACTGACGCACACTTTGTTAATTAACGTTAAAGAAATAAAATGCAGAGCGACGATGTGGTGAAACCGTTATCATAGCGATGTAATTTTGCGACAGGTTTTTAAGTTGAAATTTTTTGTTAATGCAGAGAGAGAGCCGATGGGTATTGGAGAAGAGGGGTTTAATAACAAAACTTGACGCTCTAGACGGGAGGTTTATCAATGTGGTGGAAACTTCACAGCACGAAATATCGAAATTGGCCGATATTTTTTTGGTCATTATTTGGTAGAAATTTAGAGTTAATGGAGAAAATCACCTTAAAAGTTTTCCCTTGATCAGATTTGATGAAACAGTACAGTACAATTCACAGACTTGACCACAATTAGTAGCTGTGTGCCCATTCAACCTAAAAAGAAAAAACCTGATGACTATAAGCTAGGTTCAAGCAGTGTTATATTAACACCTGCTGTATCGCAGATCTTTTTGATAAAGCATTGTAATAGGTTCCTAAAAAAGAGACTGGTTTAAACTTTAAAATTTTCTTACGGAAGAAACTGCTTTTTCGAAAATCAGTCCTGTCTGATATAAGGCATTAAGATATAAGAATATTGCTTGTAATCGATCTTTGTAATTGTGTTCATAATTTTACAAACAAGCGGCACTTCAGAAGAGCCGAAAGGTAGTTGAATTGTTTGTTTTTGGTTTGAGCAGTCCATGAATTTATCTTATTTTTTGTAATGATCAGCTGTGAAAATGAGCGACATCTATGAATCTTGACAATTCCATGGTGATTGTCGAAAACGTTTCGACTATTTCTATCTTATACCTTTTTATTTCGGTAATAAACTTTTTTTTTTTCCCTTCAACATTGAAATTCAGTTTTTTAAAAATAATGCGGCCATGGTTAATAGTCCTTTTTACAGTTGTGGGCTTGGTGGCCAAGCCTTTGAAGAGGAGTGAGGCTTAGGGTGACCTTGTTATGATAGAGGTGTTGCTGCTTTTCAAATGCAAATTACTTTGTTATCATGCTAACTAAATACAGGTCTCTATCACAACAGGGTCACTCTTAGCTTCATTCCTGTTCAAAGGCTAGGCCACCAAGCCCACAACTGTAAAAGGGACTATTACTAGCTCAGTTAAACAAGAAGAAACGGGCGACAAATGATGCACGCTGTTACTGTTACGCAATTCTACTTTATTGCGGGTAAATTGCTACAAAAAAGGGGAAGGGGACAATAAAAAGCCTCTAATACTCACGTCTAAAATTTGGAAAGGATGGAACTTTTCATTTCAGTTATTTTTGCGACCTAATTGTGAAAACTTGGTCCCTCCTGCTTATGCAAATTTATTGAGACTTTCGTTCGCTTGTTTACATAAAATATTTCCTTATTTCTTTGATGTTTCGCATGGTTCGTTCTCGTTTACTTCTACTCAGACCTGATGTACGTGGAGTCAGAAAAATTGACCATAGTGAGTAAAACCGAACATATAGCAACCTTCTCAATGAGGGGGGAATTTTCTTCTGAGCACTCTTATATAAGAATATTCTGATAGTCCGCCTTAAATTTTTGTGTTCAAAGCTATTTTCCCCAAAACTCACTACCTAAAGGGTAAAGGAACTTTATGGAAAGCTTACATACAACCGATAATAGAATAAAGGGTAACTTCTCAAATATAAAGAAGAGATACAACAGGGAGCCCAGACAAGCGACGAGTCTGGTTGTTTAGTTCGAAATATAACGGAATGTATGGGAGAATATTGAAGAGTCGTAAACTTATATCATGAAATGTCTGAGTTAAAGCTCAAAATAAATGTAAACCTGCCTCACTTGCTGTGTATTGTCGTTTCTGTGGCTCTAAATGGCAAATTTGAGCGATTTGGTGGGTTTTGCGTCGACTGTTACTATACGTTATAAGAAGGAGACAAGGGTAGAAAGCTCATTTTCGACCGCTCTAGCGCGAAGCCGATTTTCACCCAGAAATAAAAATCGCCCGGCTTCTAAATCGAAAACCAGATAAACTGAAAGGTTGACGCTTCTTCTCATCGCATTCAATCGAAGATTCATTCAAAATCCAAGCGCTAACCGCCGAAAAATTTTCGAGAAATGCAGCTTATAACGGCTTCGCGCTACAGCGGTCGAAAATGAGCTTTCCACCCTTGTCTCCTTGTTATAACGTATCGTAAAAGTCGACGCAAAACCCACCAAATCGCTCAAATTGGCCATTTAGAGCCACAGAAACGACAATACACAGCAAGTGAGGTAGGTTTACATTTATTTTGAGCTTTAACTCAGACATTTCATGATATAAGTTTACGATAATAAGACTCTTCAATATTCTCCCATACATTCCTTTATATTTCGAATAAACAACCAGACTCGTCGCTTGTCTGGGCTTCCTGTGGAGATACTCCCAAGCTTAGAAATATCAAATCACAGTTATTTGTAATCCACATCACTTTTCTCATTACTAAACCATATTTGTATGTATTCCTTGTTTGTTGATCGTTTTAGTCATTACGAACTACTCATGGCTATATTTCATGGCTTGCTTTCAATTTCATAGTTTTATTTGGCGCGGTAGAGGAATCCAAATAATGCGACACTCAAGTTGTCCTATAAAAGAACATCAAATTACTATATTTTGACTTTCTTGGAAAAAAAAAATACTTAAAAACGAGTATTTGTATCAGGCTAAGCATGTTGAACTTCCACGTTAAAATTATCACCTAATGTTCAGTATTTGCATGTTTTAGTTACTTTTCCCATAATATTGCGAAGCGATATCGACAACAATGATTCACATAAACGTCAGCTGTAACGGACACGATTTTTTTTTATGGTTAGACATTACAAGAACTATGAAAACGTAACGGTGTAAGTTTTTCTCGCTGTTAGTGCTCCAAGGGGGATTTGATGTCAAGCTGAGACTCGGAAGGGGATTATGAAGAACTCATTGAAAGCCATAATATGAATTACTTTTTCAAAATGAAATCCAAACTAGATCATACATAAACGAAGACCGTATAAGGTAAGCATATCTTGAGTTTAAAACCGACAATATGTAAAACAAAAAACCAATAAAGATTTTCAAACTGACGTACATTTTGTTCAATAACTATACAATGTCAAAATGCAGAGTGACGATGTGGTAAAACTGTTATCATAGCAATATAATTATGCGACAGGTTTATATGTTGAATTTTTTTGTTTATATAGAGAGAGAGCCGAGGGGTGTTAGAGCACAGGGGTTTTAATAAGAAAACTTGACGCTCTAGACAGGAGGCTTAGACAGTGGTGGAAACTTCACAGCACGTGAACAGTAACTAAACTGAACAGTAGTTAAACCAAAGGGGAAAAAAAAAAAAAAAAAAACACAAGTAAATAGTGTGTACGCTTATGAGATCTCTTCTTAGTCCCAGCGATCTGTAGCGTCCGGTGTATCACCAGAAAGTTGTCTAACACTTATATCAATTAGTGTGACTTAGGATAATTATTGTCCTGCAGATGTTCATCCGAATTGCATCCTCGTTTTGTTTAACTTTCTAACAACCAACTCGAAACTGGTCGATATTGTTTGGTCGTTATTTGGTCGAAATTTAGAGTTAATAGAGAAAATCATCCTAAAGTTTTCCCTTGATCAGATTTGATAAAACAGTACAGTACAGTACAGTACAGTACAGTTCACGGACTCTTGACCACAATTGGTAGGATTTGGAATGTAACTGTCTGCCCATTCAACCTGAAAAACATCTGATGACTGTAAGCAAGGCCAAAGAGTGCTGCATTAGCACCTGCCGTATCACAGATCTTTTTAATAAAAGCATTGTAAAACAGTTTCCTGTTATTTTCTTCAAAAAAGAGATTGGTTTGAACCGGATAAATTGCTTTTTCGACAATCATTCATGTCGGATAAAAGGACGTTAAGATATAAAAAAAGATTGCATGTAATCGATCTTTGTAATTGCGTAAACAAGTTTTCCGTCAAGCGACACTTCAGAAAAACCGAAACGAAGTTGTAATGTTTGTTTTTGGTTTTAGCGATCCATAAATTTATTTTTTTTCTATAATGGTCGGCTGTGAAAATGAACGGCATCTATGAATATTGGCATGCCATGGTGTTTTTCGAAAACGTTTCGACTTTTTCCATCTTATTCCTTTTTGTTTTGGTAATAAAAGTTTTGTTTTTCGCTTCGACTTTTAAATTTAGTCTTTCGACAACAATTTCTCGTCCGCTCCTGATTAGCTCAAGATACTTTAGTCACATTGTCTGTATTATGAAAAATGATTGGCACTCTCGTGGCGATATTTAAAAGATCATAGCAGGTTATGTTTTAGTGAGACTAATAAATTCTTTGCCTTTAGGTATTAAATTCTGACGTACTTGTTTTTATCACAGTTTGATACTTCTTCAAAGCGAAAACATACCTCAGCTGAAAGTAGGTAAGCGTTTATTTAAAATTTCATACATCAAGGTAAAATTTTTAAAGGGGATGATCCACTTAGTCAACAGGATATAGATTGTACATTATTTTGGAAAGAAAATAACTTGTTTGAAACAGAGCGCATAAATGGCAGCTATTTCTGACCATCTGCCTCTGCTCTCTGTTGTGCAGTGCGGTTTTCTTATATAAAACGTTTCCTGCATATACCCTTTTCTAAAATGTGTCTCAATATAAATATAACTCAATTAAAGGGTTTTAAAGAGGAAAATCTAACAGTATGGGGAAACTCGACAATTTTCAAACCTGTACACTTTTCCCAGAAGGTTTTTTTTCCTTCTGGTAAACTACTGATCGGTAATGGGCTTTCATTTCAGGGAGAAAGTAAAATGGAATAAAATATTTTTACGTTTTCGTTTCCGGTTAGATCAAAATTCAAATTTGTTTGACATGTCAATATAAGCAAAGAATATGGACGCAGAGCCACAGTCTTTGAAAGCAAGACTTTCCTGTCACAGACAAGATAACATTAGTTTTCATATTCGAACATTTTATAGATTTGGTAATAATGTGAAGATGGTTAATTACTAGTTCAGTAGACAAGAAAGAGTCGACAAACTATGCATCTTATTACTGTTACGCAATTCTAATTTATTACTGGTAAATTGCCACAAAAAAGGGGAAGGGTACAATAAAAAGCGTCTAATACACAGAACGTTTAAAATTTGCAAGGGATCAATTTTTTCATGAGTTATTTGTGCGTCCACAATGAGAAAACTAGGTCTCTCATGTAGATGCAAATTTATTGAGACTTTCGTTCGCTTGTTTACATAAAATATTTCCTTCAGTTTCGTTCTATGATATTTTGCGAGGATCATTCTCGTTTACTTCAACTCAGACCTCATGTACGTGGAGTCAGAAAAATCGACCATAGTGAGCAAATCCTTCTCAATTAGAGGTAAATTTGCTTCTGAGCACTCGTATATAAAATGGATTTTCTGATAGTCTGCCTTTATTTTTTCTGGTCAGACCTATTTTCTTTTGATATTTTGCGTGGATCGTTTATTTACTTCAACTCAGACCTGATGTACGTAGAGTCAGAAAAATCGACCATAGTGAGTAAAACCGAGCATATAGAAACCTTCTCAATGAGGGGGAAGTTTTATTCTGAGCACTCATACATGATGGATACTACTCTGATATTCTGCCTTCATCTTGCTTTTGTGGTCAGAGCTGTTTTCCCCCAAAACTCACTACCTACAGAGTAAAGAAATTAAACTTTATGGAAAGCTTAGATAAAACTGATAATAGAATAAAGGGTAACTTCTCCAATACAAAGAAGATATACTCTCAAGCTTAGAAATATCAAATCATAGTTATTCGTAATCCACATCACTTTTTTCAATCCTACACCATCTTTGTATTTATTCCTTCTTTGTTGATTGTTTTAGTTATTACGATCTTCTCATGTCTATATTTGGTGGCTTGCTTTCATTTTGATAGCTCTATTTGGCACGGCAAAGGAATCCAAATAATGCGACACTCCAGCAGTCCTTTAAAAGAACATCAATTTACTTTATTTTGAATTTCTTGGAAAAAAAATACTTAAAAAAACCAGTATTTGTATCAGGCTAAGCAAGTTGAACTTCCATGCTAAAACTACCACTCAAAATCTATTCATTTATTTCATCTACAGAGCATGGCATTAACGATGGTATTGGGTTTTACCATAGCATATGCTATAGTTATGATCATGGCCTTAGTTGGAAACTTGTTACTGATATACATTGTCTGGAAGAAGCCCGAAACGCGAGGCCTGACAAGTTTCTTGTTTGTCAATATGGCGGTAGCTGATCTACTGGTTACGGTATTTCAGATGCCCATTTCCATGGCTCACTTTTACTCCAATGTAATGTCTGGAGTGGCCGGTGACCTGTTCTGTAAATTTTTTCATTATCTTATGCAAGTGTCGCTGACAGCCTCCATTCTCAGTCTGGTGGTGATGGCATTTGATCGATATGTCGCTGTTATACAACCTTTGAGGCGAAAAATGTGGTTCAGAAGAGCCAAGATCATTGTACCAGTCATTTGGATCGCATCCTGGACTTTCATGGCCGTCACCTTAACCTCTTACGAGGTTAATCATGCAAAGTGCCATTATACCGAGAAGCATATTCCAAGAGTTGTGCTTTGGACCTACTTGCTTGTCATCAACTACGTCCTACCTCTCACTATCATAACCGCCCTGTATAGCAAAGTAGCGCGAAAAATATGGTTCCACGAAATTCCTGGTCAGAAGGAGATTTCCCGAAACTTGGTAGCCGTTCAGATTCCCAAAAGAACAGTGCTCCGAACACTCATCCTCATTGTGGTAGTTTTTGCGGTCTGTTGGTTGCCCCTGCAAGTGCTGCAAATGGACTTCGTGGTGAAGGCAAAAATAACATGGCATCCCGCAGCCGTTTACTTTTCCTCTTGGCTCAGTCAGGCTAACAGCGCCATTAATCCTTGGCTCTACATCGTTCTTAATGGTAAAATGAATAGTGCTTTTCGCAGAATGATCCGAGGCCATAGAGTAAGGAGTAGGGGATTTAGCAAGAAAAGCCAAGAAACCGCGGTCGTGAACTCACTCAGAAATGCCATTATTGAAGACACTGTAGTCTAAGAGATCATGGTTGCAGACTACAACAACAGAAGATTAGGTTTAGCCTTAGGATCTATGCAGGTTTGTACGAATGCGTTTCCTCCAAGTGAATGCATACCACGAAGAAGAAATTGCTTAGAAACCAGTTAAGTCATTAAATGAGTCTCGTGTACAAGAAAATTTAAGATCCACACCTGTTAGTCACTGAGCCCTTGACGTTCAGCCATAGGATGGCAGGTTACATGAATTGAATGTTTCCCCGAAATAAAAAGCTGTCACCGAGACAAAACACAAATAAACCATTAGAATATGATACGGTCATGAGCAGGCCATTTTGTGAACACCACACAATCATTTGTCTTAAAAGTCCACTTTTCTTTTAAAGAAAACTGCAAAACAGCCTTCACGCTCAAAAATCGAAACGAGACGAAATTCTTTGTTTCACCATGCACTTATGTAGATGTAAAAGACAAATTCTTGCAAATAGCGATTGATATTTAGCCTCTAAAAGGTCACTGCGTCCTTACTGTATTCCTGGAAAGACAAATCCGAATTTGTAGAAAAATTGTAGCAGTTATAACTGTAGATGACCACTCTTTACTCTTCGCAGTTTTCTTATTATAGCCACGACTGTTGTTTACCAATTTCAAGCCACGTGACCAATATGACACACGAAGCTTAAAAAGTCCATAGGTGGTTTGCACGTTACGTCATGGCCGCCATGTTGGTGGACGTAAACAATGGATATCTCATTAGCTTCTTTTCTTCGTCCACCAGCATTTGTTCCTTTCACCATTGTTACTTGTGTCTCTAGAGATTGGTTGCAAACCACCTATTGCAATGATCCCACTCCCGTAAATTTTTATTCGAATGTCCCCCCAGCAACTGTTGCGCTTCACTGGTCCACCCCCAAATCTTTGCAAGCTCATTCATGTCTCGACATATGCACGCTGAGCTTAAATAGAGATGACCCACTTCTTAAACTCCTATGAAATTTCTGTTTTCGGCTGCCCCCCGAGCAACTCTTACGCTTCGCTTCGCTCGATTAATACATAATTACATGATTTTTCTCGTGCAATTTGGAATAAATAAACACTTGTAAATTTGGAATAAATAAGCACTTGCAACTTTTTTCAAAGACCACAAACTGCACTCGCCCTACGGGTTCATGTAATTTTGTTAGTCTTTGAAAAAATTTACTCGTGCTTACGTATTCCAAATTGCACTCGAAATCATGTGATTACCTATACAAATTCTTTGATTTTTCGCTTAAGCCAAACACTGATTTTTACATCTCGAAAAATCCAGCACAGACAGGCTTGGTTGGAATACTTTATGACGAATGTAAGTTGTTTGAAATGCATCATCAATACGGTTTGTCGCTCAAATTAAAATTCACTGTCATATTAATGCATGGGATTGATTTGAAAAATTATTTTTGATTACATGGGCATGCACTGATGAATTTGAAGCATGGATTGAAAGAAGTCATAGCTCTCGAGTTGGATTGTTACACATCCATAGCGTTTGTGAAATGGATTAGAATACATTATAACATTTGTAGCTAGGAAGGCTTGTGCTTGCGTTTATAGTCGGTTACCAAAAGACATTGGTTGGTGGATAGATCGCAATTAAAAAAGGGGCTTTAGTGTCTGTAGTTTTTCTCTGAAAAGACAACTAAAAGCATTTCAGTAAGCAAACTTGGTGTTTTCGGTCTTTTCGTCCAAAAGTATTTTCAGCTAATAATTTGGATATATCAACAAAGTTGAAATGGTAAATTGGCCACCGTAATGATTACAAAAGCTGGCGTTTCGAGCGTTAGCCCTTCGTCGGTGGCCAATTTACCATTTCAACTTTGTTGATATATCCAAATTATTTCGTTACTCCCACCGACGCAGCCCCAAACAGTTTCTTTCGAAACTATCAGCCTTTATTTTCAGCTAAGTCTATTCGTTTACTTGTCAAGTCTTTTCTCGAAGCAAATAAATAACTTTTAGAAGGCTGGATAAGGTTACATAGAGAACTTGTTGCGAGCCGCCGCCATTTTGGTTCCGATAGCTTTAGTCACCAATCCTTACTCATTCGCTCCAACGAAGGGTTACTATCATGTTAGATACAATGACTATATGAAGTTCATATATTTTGAACTGCGGTATTAAATACGTATGGTGCACGATCCTTCGCAGTAGATAGCGCTATTTAGCAATAGCAAAAATCGGACACGTAGTGATGTTACACTTCGTTGCCTTTTACGCTCAATAGACGCTTAACAACAAGCCTAATATTTCCATTTCTTTACTTCTCTCTTAATTAAGCGGCAAGCAAGTCTTTATTTTGCCACTTTAATAAAATATATTGCGTTACAACTTCATTCATTCTCTGTGTATTTATTGTTAAATTCATGATGAATTCGTAAACGAAGATTGGTGAACCAAAAGGGCAATGGCTCGCACTGATAAGTTCTTTATCTAGCCTTATCTATAATATAATAGTTATTTATTTGCTTCGCGGAAAGACTTGACAATTAGACGTACAGACTTAAGATGAAAATACTTTTGGACGAAAAGACTTGGACGAAAAGACTTTCTGACAAAAATTTCTATATAAGACTTGGACGAAAAGAGTTGGACGAAAAGACTCTTGGACGAAAATTGGACGAAAAGAAAATTGGACGAAAAGACTCTTAGGCCCTGTTTACATGGGAAGAGGGTGCCCCTAGGGGATAGGGTTACCCTACTTGGTAGGGTTGAAGATACCGAGCGTTTACATGGTAATTTGAAACCCTAGGGGCGAGGGCTGACACTATAGCCAGGTCACCCAGCAAGGAAAACAACCAAAATGACGGCGGGAGATAAAGTTTTGGCGGTTAATTCGATTCTTACGGCACTCGCTTCTTTAGTTCCTTCTTTTCAACTTTGTGCTTTGTTGTTGATATCTCTAATGGCTGAAAGACAGCGTTTACAACTGACTAGCCAGCACATTTCAGCCCAATATAACATTTCACCTGTTTTGTAGCTAACACTAGCTGTGGATGCTGTTCCACTGTCCGCCATTTTGTTTCACTGAGATGCCTGCGTTGTGTGTCAGCGGTATGACTGGACATAGCTCTACCCCTAGGGATAGCCCTAGGTTTTGCGTTTACATGGGCTAATGGCGGCAAAACTCGTCCCTACACAGTAGGGTCACCCTACCTTTCAGGTAGGGTAACCCTACCCCTAGGGTCATCCTACCTCACATGTAAACACGCAGTATAATTACAATAGAGAAGGGTCACCCTACTAGCTAGGGTAACCCTACTATGTAGGGGCACCCTCACTCTTGTAAACAGGCCCTTAAACGAAAAGACCGGACACCCTTGAGAATTACTCAGAGCCTAAAGCACCGAACAGCAATGACTACTAGCATTGAAATATTCTCTTTCATTATGGGGTCGTGATAGAGTTTTACTAGTCCCTTCATGGTCATGGATAATTACCGACAGAATTATCGATACGATCTGCCCTGTCACTATTTAACAAAATCTATGAAATAAGTCAAGAAACTTGTTGCCTGTCGGGAAAACTTATTCATGAATGAAAAAACAGTCAACTGTTCGTCACGAATGACGTGTACTGTCCAAATACACAGCCGTAACGGTCGTGTTACGGTCGTGTTACACCGTCTGGTCACGAGTGTTGGGGTCCAGCTGGGGTCCAGCAATTAGGAGGTTAACAATAGCAAAGTCTCAAGATCAGTTCCTCCCATTTCGTGCCCAACCACAACCCAACTATTCACCAATTTCTGGTTTAACCCAGGGTTTAACCGTTGATGCTGCCAATACTGCGACTTCATAGCTAAAGTTGAGATGCTTATATACAAATTATATTTATTATTATGGATACTGATGAAATACCAGGATTTTTCCTTTTACTAAAAAAATCATATCTTCATTCGCGGCGTGTATTGAAGACTATTTTTATCTTTGGCGCGTGAGGATACTGATGTCGCCATGGATACTAACATGATTACTATTCTGCTGTTTCGAAAATAAATGAAAAAAGTTGTGTTTTATGTAAAAATTTCATCAGTATCTATAAAATAAACAGAACATTACATGGCTGCTTGGGGATACAAATTAATTTTTATCTTCTCATGCTGAAAGTATCTCTCACTCGTATGCTTCGCTCACTCGAGAGAGATATTTGCAGCAGTTGAAGATAAAATTTGTATTCCAGCGCGGCCATGTAATATCCTCTAATTCCTACATGTGCAGGGTTCGTACACTTTTTCAGGCCAAAGATTCAAGGACTTTTCAAGGACTTTTCAAGGACTTTCCAGGACCCTACTTAGAAATTTCAAGGACTTTTTGTAATGATAATTTTACCTCAAAACCAAGAAAAATGTTTCTGTTAATTAACATCGATGTTTTGGGTTTACCAATGGTGCAAAACAAAAGCAGATATTTTTCGATGTTGTTCAATAAAAAGTCAAGGACTTTCAAGGACCCAAAACGAAATTCAAGTACTTTCAAGGCCTTGAAATCGGCCTCCTGAAATTCAAGGGTTTTCAAGGCGCGTACGAACCTGTATGTGTCAATCATCAGGATACAGTTGCCTGGTACTACTGCCTTTTACCTATTATGAACTTGAGCTTCATCCTATTCCATTCTCTGGAAATCTATATCCCTTGAGGTTTAATGATGAAGGCCTGGCACAAAGCAGTGAAGATGAGGGTCACCCAGTTAGCAAATATTCTAATAAGATCTGCTGTGTACAATTTTTCCATTTTTAATTACAAACTTGATGACATCATCATGGCCACCCAATTGATAAACTAGATGCTCCCACCTGAAACATTCAAACAAATTCACGATTTAAAGACAGATGGAGATCAGAGACTGAGTGAGAAAAATACACTACATGTATATGAATTTATCAAATTTTACAATTATTTGCCAAAGGCAAAGTGAATAATGGCTAACTATCTCAGAATAAAGTCATGTGAATCATTCAACAAATTACTTTCTCAGCCTAGGGAGAGAACTGGAGTAACTGCACGTTCTTAGTACCATTAATCAGGCAGTTATCAGTGCAACTTAATTTTCTTTCCATTGCCTTCCTCTGGAATTTGAAAAAAAATATTACCTGGTGTTCATTATGATGTGCATGGATGGGGTAACTATTATGACAATTGTATGATCAGATATGACCTTTACAGTGCTAGTCGCTGTTGCACTCACATCTCCATCACCATCTGAGCAATACAATATCATTCTAAATTTTAGTTTTTAAAATACTAGTTGAACCTTTTAATTGGAGCCAAATCAACATGTAACAACATCATTAATTGTTTTTGTTTACCTTGGGGCATTAATAATCAACATGTCAGCAAATTTTCCTGGTTCCAGTGATCCATGAGTGTGAGACCGACCCACAGATGCTGCTGCATTGATGGTGGATGCTGTCAGAGCTTCCTCCATTGTCATGTGCAGATTAACACAAGCAAGGTGCATTATTAATGGCTGGTCAGTGATAAAAAAAAAGCCTGTATGTCAACACGCCTCTGTGACCCAAATTAGTGTGTTTATTGGACTAATTTTACACCACAAGTCTTCACTACCATTGTACTTCACAGTACATGAAAACATTTTTGATTCGAATAATTAAATCTTTTTTTTTTCTTTTACACCGGCTGAACATTAAAAAGCTGTATGCAAGTCACTGCACTGGAAGGGGAAACTGCTTCAAAACATTTATCATTGGTATAATATATTATGATTTCAATAAAAACTGCTAGGTGATTCCTGCAAGATAAGTCGTTATTGGCATCCAATTAAAAGGCCCTCGCCCTTCCTTAATGCAAGTCCCAAATTAACGTTATTTACAATCATTATGCATGTCCACACACAATTCCCATGATCTCCCAAACAATTTAGGTATCAAGGTGATTCAAGATTTATTTCAAAATTGAAAAAATGTTCTGCCACGGAGAGCACTTTACCATAGAGAGGCAGAAGGCATTAGGGTTAAAATCAGAGCCAAGAGCTACTGGTACACCTGTTTTGAGAAACAACAAACAAAGTGTTCATTACAAGTAGTATAAGAGGATTCTCTGGGTATCATGCTGCTAATATCCTGTACTCCTGTGACTGCAATTCTTAATGAAAACCCTGAACAATAAACACTGTTCATGAATTTGTTATTAATTTTCACACAAATTTGATTACTTCACCCGAGTGTATGTTATTGAAAGTGCTGGTTTGTGAACACTGTAATTCTTAATCATTTAGTCTGATCATCTGTGTGTCATTTGTCATAGTGACTGTGTAGTGGTCGACAATGAACAACCTGCATTGAAGTCATCGTTGCAGTTAAGAGTCAATTAATTGAATCAACGTTATCTTGTTAGTAATCTTGTGATAATTTATGCTCAGGTAAACTTAATTGTCAAAACACCAGACACTGCTACATATATCTTATTAACCTAGTGCGAGGGCCGTACTGGGAGAATATCGGCCCGAGGTCTTGACAGTACGGACCGAGCGCAGCGAGGTCCATACAAAAAAGACCGAGGGCTGATATTCTTCCAGTACGGTCCCGAGCAAGCTTGGTTAATAAGAGATTTATTACACGACTGAAGTTCAAAGGGACACAAGTGCAGTGTCATTCAAGACCATTCAGGACAGTGCCCTGTCCAATACTGAGAGAATAGTGACCGCCAATAGAGCAATTTGATTGGTTGATTTTAGTTATTGGCCCCTGACTTCCCGAGTCGTGTAAAAAAAAAAAAAAAATTAATGGCCCTTCTCCTGACTTCTCCTACTTAAGGATGATCAGAGTAATGATAATAATAATCACTTTATATTGCTGTTATTGCACATTTTAACATTAAAAATTATGATAAAATGCACACAACACTCGAATAAGACTAAAGACAAAAGTTATATTACATGATTACATGAAACAAAGCTTAATTTAATTTGTCACTGATTTCCTTCATAATAGGTGTTCTAGCATAACTCGTGACAAGTAAGAAGTGAAAGAGAAGATAAAAGTATAAAATAAAAGCCTACAATAGCTTGAGACAGGTTGCTACAGGCTTCTTTAAAATAGTGTATCTTCATGAGTCTCTTAAATACATCCAAATCATTTTCTTTCCTAAAATAGTCTTGTAGACGGTTCCATATCTTTGGAGCAGCTCTAGTGAATAATCTGTCTCCAAGAGTGCATTTGAACTTAGCAGTAGAGTCTTGCAAAAGACCAGTAATATTATGTACCTGATTCAATCATCTTCCTGGCTGGAGGACATTTTAGTCGTAAGATATATGCGGTGGTGGGAAGGAGCACAGCAATGACTGATGCTGCAGACATGGCTTGAATTCCTTCATCACTTACTTCTTCAAGATGGCTTATTGCTCTAGCCTTGAGTTCAGCCCCTAGCTGATAAGGAAAATGATAATTTTATAAAAAAGCACACATTAACTTATTTAACAGACAGGAGATCTGTGTGAATAAACAAACAAACAAACAAAAAAAACCTGTGCACCAGGTCTTCACAACTCAAGACCAAGGACATAGTTTTTCTCTTTCAGGAGGACTGAAATAGATGGGAAAAGAACTAATTCATTTTCTTCCAGTGGTCTGCTTTTTTGGCACTGCTGTGAATGGCATGGAAAATTTTTCTGACCATGGTCCCCTTGTAAAAAGCTGGGCTATGGCTGGGTATGTAATTAGCTGATGATTCTGGCCCACTGTGATGCTTCAGAAAAGTAAGGAAAATAAAGGTCTGCACACATGGGCTGGGAGGATAATTTACTAGGATCAAGAGATCAAAATATCATTCACTTCAGTTAGTCTATAAATTTTTTTAATTCTTCTGAATAAAAGTTAACAGAAGTAGGGTAGCTCCAAGTTGCATTCCATAAGTTAGTTTGTGTACCTCAGCAGCTTTCATTGGATGGAGTTCATCACCGTGAAAATTGATTGCCAGACCTGCAGCTTTTCCTGCCTCAAGTATTCTTTTGGTTTCATCTATACCAAACACACCTTTCTCGCAAAATACATCAATGTTGTCAACAAGTATTTCTTTGTTTTTCATCAGTTCTTGAAGCTTGGGTAACTGATGATTGATCACATTATCAGTTGCTTCTTCCAAAGTACTTCCTCTGAGAGAAAAAAATCAGCAAAAATTTTTTTTAATCGAAAAGTAGATCCATTTTTCCCTCAGTGCCTGCTCAGTAACAGATCACACGCCAAAATATTGATGAAAAAAAAGGGCTCTTGAGACACGGGAGTGCACAAACCACTGACAAGGAAGGTGATAAAAAGGAATGTACAAGACAGAATAACTGATTCTGTATCTTTAATCTAGCAAACAGTAAATTTTCAATAAACTTTACCTACTTTGGTACAGAGTGTGCTCCACAGAATGTGCTGGATATTTCAATTGGTAACTCCTTTTTAGCTTTTTCTAAAACTCGAAGCATCTTCATCTCAGAGCCTACATCTAAACCATAGCCACTCTTGGCTTCAACCAAAGTTGTACCAGATCTTAACATTCTCAGAAGTCGTTCTCTTAATGATGCATATAATTCTTCTTCAGCAGCCCTGCGCACATGCTCCACAGTGAAGCCTATTCCTCCTCCAGTCTTATGTATGTCCATATATGTAGCTCCAGCCAGCTAGCAATGTATTGTTTAAAGAAAAAAATTGCAATTAACAAGTATGATGCAAGCATCAAAGGTTAAATAAGCTAAAAAAGAGAAATAAATATGGCACTCCTGATTTTGAAGATATATGGCACCTACTGAACTCTGAAGTAAAGATTAACCCTTCTCTTTAACCCTTTCACTGCCAGAAGTGTTTAACATGTAATTTCTCCCTTAATACCCAAACATAATCCAGCAAACAGGTAGTGAGAATACTCAAACTTAACAGGTAAAAGTTGCTACCTTGATTGAACACCAAATTCTCATTACAAATTTACAAGGAAATGTGTAAGAGCTAGAATAAAGGCTGATAGTTTCTAAAGAAAGTGTTAGGGGCTGCGTCGGTGGGGGTAACGAAATAATTTGGATATATCAACAAAGTTGAAATGGTAAATTGGCCCTCATAACCATTACAAAAGCTGACGTTTCGAGCGTTAGCCCTTCGTCGGAGCGAGTAGAGGAACTGTGGGTTGTGTGTGCTTTTAAAGGCAGAAAATGGAGCTACGTTATTGGTGGGAATATGGCAACGAGTTTTGTAAGAGCTACAAGTTGGTGTGCCTACATTTTGATGGGGGAATACGTTCCCATTTTTCCCATTGGGTTTTTTGAGTCTTCGTATCAGGCGGCGGCACAGAAACGTTTTAGCCCGAGAGGTGATGACTAGTTGTTTACTTATTCTGTGTAACTTTGTCAGATGGCATTAAATACTTGGGCTCCTAAGTTCAAAGTACACACCCATTCTTGTGTATGAGTCCTGAATTAAAAAAGGAAAAAGCATTATAATCAGCAGACTCACCTTCATGGCAAATTCATGCACTCTGTCACCTACCCATACTGGATGAGTGTGACCATCAACAAGGCCTAAAATAAATGGCAACAAGTTGAAAAATAAATCATACTGTATGGCTGTGGATTTACGCTCACCACAATTAGCAAAAGCCCCTTTTAAACACACAAGTCAAATGTCAGCATAATTTATATGCCCGACATTATAATGGCTACATCCTTCAATGAGTAGCTCTAAAGCAAAAGACATATTTAATAAAATTACTTACTTTACTTTACTTTTGAAAAAGAAAGCTTTTTCTAAAGTTCAGGGTTATTAATTTAGTTATTGATATATTATAAATATAATTTTATTCTGAAATTTCATTAATAAGGCACTTCACATTTTTTTTTAATAAGAATTAGGGAGGGGCCGATAATGACACCAAATATTGGACACCAATGATACCGAAGTCAGATCAGAAATATTGACACTAGCAAAAAGTATTGGTGGTTTTGATAGTACTGCACATGACCTGCTCGCACTTTGTCTCACATCAGCGACCAACTTCTGACAAGGAGTTGAAAAGACTTTGGGGTTGAGATTGGACAATGAGCACCACTGTACTAGTCTAAGTAGTGACGCTTGGGCGCAGCAAGAGTGAACTCATTGACGACCATGAGTTTCTACTTAAGTATGTCCTTAATCCAGTTTTAGATGTTTGACTGTCTCATATAGCATGTTCTAGAGAGCACTGAACACTGCATAACTTTCAAAATGCAAGATAACTCTATATTTGGACAATCAAATCACTTGACTTACCATTTGACTCAATGACGTCACAATATTGGTATTGATATCAATATCGAAGAAAAACCAAAGTGTCATACTCAGTATTGTATCGATTCGAAAAAACCGTGTGGCACATCCTCACTTAGAACCTATTACATACTGCTTTTATATGGTATATAGTTTTGTTTATATTGTTATTAATATCAGTATTTATTAGTTATTAATATTGGTTTCTTTTAGTTTTATTTCTGTGGCACCCAGATAAAAATATCCCAATCGATATCTGGGCAAGTGTACCATATAACCCCATACATTAATTATGCATTCAGAATCTAGTAAACTTTGTTTTTAAAGTTTTGTCGTGAAAGACAAAGATGTGGAATGCATAATTAATGTATGGGGTTGTATAGTACTCTTTTCGATATCTGTGCCATACTTTAGTTAAATTAGATACTATATATAGATATAGGTGGCCTTGTTCTTGTGGGATAACTATTGCTACGTTTCTTTCCCTTTAAAAATTTTGCACGGCAACTTAACGCATGCTCTATGTTGGACCGCTGTGTTGTTGGGGAGTCCTTCTCCCCATCAAGACTTGAACCTTCGTTGATGACCGCATATTCCATCTGACGTAGCATTTCATTATTCAGCCCTGTTAACCAGCGCTCGCTGCTCGAAAGTAATAATAGCGGTACTCTTAAATGAGCTTAACCTACCTGGCAGGACACACATTCCAGACGCATCTATTTCCTCGATGAACTTATGGTCATGATAGGCTTGATCTACCTTCTCGTCAAAATCAATACATTCGATTTTTCCCGCGCTATCGACGACAACAGACACACCTCTGTCCTTTGTTCCTTCGACAATAGCCAGCTTTTTCATGGAGTTTCCCGTTAAAATTCGCTCGCCGTTATTACAAACTAAAACTACTTGCCTTGCATGTCGAATTCTGAGGTTATACATCGTAAATTTATCATAAATAAAATCTATAATTCTAAAGGTCTCTCCGTCCGAAGTCCACGTGAACTTTCTCTTCCATGATAGTCAGCTGTTGCCAGCATATCAGCATGCGCTCATTCGCTTAAAGTTTCTATGGCAACAGACAAACCTCGTTATCATTCTAAACATAACATGGCTGCATTGGAAACTTATCTTACAGCTCAACTTCGAAACTTTTAAGTTTATTTTTTTGGGATATCAAAGAAGCAAATCCAGACATCTAGTGACCTTGAACAAGGATTTTTCTTTATTTCTCTCAAATAAGAGGCTGTCGTCCTTTGAGAGGCTTGGAATCTACTCTAAAAGCTGGTCTGAACCGCATAACCCTTGTTTCTTGTGAACTCGGCAGGATTTTAGCAAAATACTCCGGGGTTTTTGCAGCTTGTTTGCTACATAGTGATCAAAATGTCTCGATCGCCTTCTCAGGGATCAAATAAGCCACCACGAACTGGTAAGTCATCAAAGATCTACGATCAGATCAATTGCACATTTACGTAAATTGTATCAGTTTATGTCATAGATCGATCAATTATTATATGACAGTAAATTTATTTAGCACTTGGCAGTCCTTAAATTTGTTGTATGGCTGTAAATGTAGCAAACTGCATTTTGACGAAAAATATTTCCAGACCAAATACCTGTTGGAGAGCATCTTGTAGTTGGTTGACAGGTCGCCAACTCCGGAAAATTCCTTCGAGTATCACGAAGCTTGCAAAAATGGAGCAATCTGGAACTGGATCGGTTTTACTTAAGTTTTCTCTTTGATTTGCAATGAAAAAGAACTCGTGCACCCCCACCCCCTCCCTGCCCTCACATCTATTGACAAATAGACGAAAATCAATAACCGATCATCAATTGCCCCCGCACATCTATTAAGATCGACTAAAATCGATAACCAATCATTAATTGGTGACCCTGCTTTAGTTTTCCTTACTCTTCAAAGCAATTGAAAGTGATTTTGGTGGATTCCTCAACCTGACTTCTTATTATAAGTACTGCCTATAATCATTCACAAAGGCGTTTGTGGTTACTGAGATTTTACTTCGAGACTCTTAATCAATAAAGAGACCAAGTTAATGGCACCTTAATCAATTTCAATTTGTAATTTAGGGGGACAGTCAGCTTCTCGGCAATCTGAGAAAGGGGCAATGCAATCTGCTAAGTCAAGTTCTGGTAAACACTCAGCTTTATCAGGTAAGTGTTATGTCTAAAAATAATGTTTTTGAAAATTAAATAATGTTGATAACAAGCAAACAATTAAGAAACAAATACCTTTTTTAACTAGTCTTGTTCTTGAGGGAATGGATGGAAATTTGGTTTATCTGTGGCTTCCATCAGGAAAAGTTGCCTGATAGCCAGAAAATCTTCCTTCTTTGGAGAAGAATAAACAATTTTCCCAAATGGAAAGTTCTAAATTAATGCATCAGGCTTCTGGAACTGTAATACTTAATTATGTGTTTGTCATTGATCGACACACATGATTTAAGGTTGACAGAGTATATACTGGATATTTCTTTAAAATATAAGACATGTAAAATAATGTAGTTAATAATTACCTTCTCACTATCAAAAGTTACTATTTTCTCCTAACAAATTTAATGCAATGTAATACCGAGAAGTGATGCGAAGAAAAACATCAGTAGTATTTGATTTATCATAACACCACATTCTTGTAGCTTAAATATATTGTAAAGATCAATTTATGACAGATAAGAGAGAAGAGAACTTATTTTGAGGTGTTTGGGGTGAAATATTAAAAGTTACTGTTAATTAATAAGTTTATATTGATTAAGTCAATGAATGAAGAATAGCTAATTAAGATTAGTTTGTTTTCTTTCTTCAGTGATTGAATCTGTTGTAAATCCAAATCACAATCCATTCACCATTCCACATGATAATGATGTATTTATGCTACGAGACAAAGAAAGACAGAAAAAGAAACAGGTAATCTCAGCTACAGTCAAAACTTGTATCAGTTGTTATATTAAGTCCCGAATTTAATTTGTTTCCCCGTCATCACTTAAGAGGCTGTGTTCACCTTTGAATGAGTTCCAACAGCCTGTTTGTATGGTCTTCCCCTTGTAGTGAACTCAAAGTGGAACCACTCAATAATAACCTTTCAAGTAAAATTTAATGAAAGCTTTTTTTCTGAAATTGATGTTAATTATAGTCTTAATTTTTGAGCAAGTTCTTGTACACAAAGTGGTCAATTTAATGGCACCAAATGGCACCTTTATACAATTATTTTTTTATCACCCTTATTCTGTCGAACCTGTACTAAAATATTATAAGTGGTCAACCTCGGTATTAAGCACTCAGCCACCCATTCCTGATGTAGGTGACCCACTGGGCCACTGGTAAGTGAAAGTTGATTATCAACCAGGTTTTGATTAAAGGTAACTGCTTCGTAAAATTAAAAAACAAAGTTTTATTTTAATTTTTTTAATTTAATTCGTCTTTACATGCAGAGTTTGTCAAATTTGGGTTCCAATTTTTTCCATTGACAGGAAAGAATCCAGCAGCGAAGTTTAAAGGTGCATGAGAAGACAACATACACATCACGTGTCAATGCCAAAACAGCTACAATGAGAAAAATAGGTGATGATGACGATGGCGATGACTTTGTTGAGGAAGAGAAAAAGAAAGAAAAGGATGGTGTGATTGCAGTGAAAGACGACCCTCAATTTACTTTGGCAATTACAAGAGGTACATTTGTGGTATTTGATCTTGAACAAAAATGATGATATATTTATTCAGTTTTAACAATAATTTAAATTGACTGACTTAATTCTTTGGATATATCAACAAAGTTGAAATGGTAAATTGGCCTCCGTAACGATTACAAAAGCTGACATTTCGAGTGTTAGCCCTTCGTCGGAGCGAAGGGCTAACGCTCCGACGAAGGGCTAAAGCTCGAAATGTCAGCTTTTATAATCGTTACTGTGGCCAATTTACCATTTCAACTTTGTTGATATATCCAAATTATTTCATTACTCCCACCGATGCAGCCTCAAACAGCTTATGACTTAATTCTTTGTCAACCTTTTGTTAAAAGAGAGGTTGGTAAAGTTATGATTACTGTACATAAAACTGTGCATTGAACCACGTGGTTATTCATATGTTACAAAGGGGTTAACTGCTAGCGATGAGGATGGAATTGATGATGATGCTTTTATCTCACTTGCAGATCGGCATGTGGAGAAAGAAAATTTGGCAGACTTCATTTCAAAGAAAAGGGAAATGTTTTTAGTCCAGGTAAATTTGTTCCTATGGTCTGCAACAATTTTAGGGATGGTACATTAACTTGCCTTAGATTTTGTCCATATATTAAATAGTAATTAAGATTGGAATATTTGATCTTTGTCAGAAAATTTAAAGATAAAATTTTTATTCATCTACCTTCCTATTGAGATACTATACATTTAAACAGGCTTGAAAAGAGGTTAGTACATGGCATCAAATAACAAATAGATAAATTTTAAATTAATTTCTAATTTACATAGTAGATACTGAATTGCAAGCCTGTAAGTGCATGCATGCTCTAAAATATAAAAGAGAGAGAAACAAGTACACGTACTGGTGTATTTCAAATAAACATTAAGTACCTAAAAATTTCAAGTGGCAGGAGGTACTAACCAGTTGGTTGTTCGTTTGTAATTAATAATAATTAATAATTAATAATTAATAATTAGTTAATGACAATAGTAGTAAGTCTGGTCAAAGCACCAGTCAAGTAATTAGGGAAAATAGTAGTTATTCTGGTCAAAGCACCACTCAAGTAATTAATGTTAGCAACTTTCCCATTGTAGGTGACATCGAAGATGATATTACTGAATTTACTTCCCAGGACTCTACCCCTGTTCATTCGTATAGTATTAAATATATTAACCAGTAGTTTCACTAGCAACCTTTGTGGCTTCCCTTGGTGTTGATGTATGGGATCCCATGAAAATGGGTTCCCACTCCACTGATGAGCAAACTCGTGATCAGTGGGTAAAAAAGGAACAAAGCGTATGCAAGGGTGGGAATGAGTGTGTAAAATGAACATAAAAGTTAGGTGTTAAAATTGAGGGAGCGACTTCTGTAACAACAGCACGCTCCTAAACTCAATTTAAAATTGTAAAAAATATATGTTATATATTATTATTAAAATATAAAAAAATAAATAAATAAATAAATAAGTAAATAAAATCAAAATAAAATAAAATAAAATGAAGTTAAAATATTATCTAAGAGTAACTATTAGAAAGAGGGGGCGAAGTATTTAGGGTTAGGGTTAGTGTATCCAAGGAGTTGAACTCGCTGACCGTGAACAAATCCAGTGAGGACTTGAACCAGAGTGGAAGTCTATACTGCCCTTATCACCTGGTCATGCCAATCTAAATATGAGCTGACTCCCCTGCTAGGCTGTGAAATAGTTTCAGTTACTATAAATCATTTCTTTGTCCTTTAGTATTCTTTAGGTGTGAAGCGTGATGAAATGAGGAAACTGGAAGAAATTGCCCGGGTTAGTGATCAGACCACATGCAAGCCATCTTGAAGAACTGTTTCAACACTAATCTACCACACTTGGTTTAAAAGTATCTCAAAAGTAGAGGGGAGTAGATATATTTAGGGGACTGGTTACTTCATGTACAGGGTATATAGGTTATAAGGTTAAGGTTAATTAAGGGGCAGAAATTATCAGTTGATCTGTAATATTTACTTAGCATCATGATCTTTAATTTATATATAAACATTTATTTGCAAAATATAGTTTTCATTAACTGATCTTAATACACTCTATGTTAACAGGCAGAAGAAAAGAAGCTTGAACTTGCAGAGCAATACCTCGAAGAAGATGCTGCAATGTTTGATGAGTTTTTAAAAGAAAATGACAAAAACTCAGTTGAAGCTATCAAAATGTGAGCACCTTTTAAAATAAACACTGGTGTTGACATCTCAGTTTGTTTGTATGAGCATTTTGCAAGTCTTAAACTTCAAATCAAGAAATTTATTACACACTATTCTTGTTAATTGTTAATAGAATTCAATTCATCAAATTTGGTATTAAGTGTCGGTACTGCATTGAAGCATTATAAACATTTTCTAATTAAAAGTTTAAATTCATAAAATTCCAGAAATCTTATTTATTTGCTATTTATACATAGATTGTACTTTTGAAAGTCTTGCTTGTATGTAGATCACTAACTGCTATTTTTCTTAACAGAGCTGAGGCTGAAACAAAGCTCAAACTTGAAAAAGTGGCTGAGATAAAGAAAATCAATGCTCAAATGATGGCAATTAAGAGGTGAGCCATCAGTGATATTTGAAATCATTCATTGAATAATTATATAATTATTAAGTCTTGTATTGATTTCTAAAATGCTATTAATTTAACTGTAAGTGTCAAAAAAAAAAAAAAGAGTTTTTGTAGTTAAGCTACAGTATGTTAACTTGAAAGTTTATTATTTTGATTTTCAGTGAAATATCTAAAAATGAGGACACTCTAAAAGAATATATGTTGTACAAACAGTTCTTGGACTCCCTTACTCCACAGGTACTTGTTTTGTGATTAGAATATTTTTAATAGTACTGCATGTTGTTAATTTGTATCAACTATTATAAACAAATGGTAAACACCACAGCATACACTATTGAGTTATGGACGCACGCGGGAGGTTGCTTAGCATGAAAGAAGTGTAAGAGTCGCTCGAGGCGATAGCCGAGAGCGACTCTAGCTTCTTGAGTGCTCAGTAAACCTCCCAAGTGCATCCATAACTCAATAGTGTACACTGTGGTGTTTACCATTTGTTTTATAACATAACATTGATACATTGTAGCTAAAGAGTTCCCTTTAATTTAACAAATCTTATGTGACCAGAAAAAAAAAAACAAGCGCGCACGGAAAAAATTAATAGTCTTTGCATTTGGTCACATCCTCAGTGTACACCCATGGGCAAATGGGGGATGCTAAATTGACCAATCAGAGTGTGCGCTTTACTTTGGTTATGTTATAAAATCAATTATTCATTTGTTCATTCCTTTGGTGAAGTCCTATGATGCCATTAATTCTGGCTCATTACATTTGCATAGGAGTGGAAAGATGATAAAAGAAAAGCCAAAGAGGAGAAAAAGGTAAAATTAAGGTGGAAATTTATATAAAGGTATTTCTCCTTTTTTTTTTGTTTTTTTTTTTTGTTTTAAGTTAATTTCTTAGCATCTAGTGGTCAACTGTTTTTGTCTTTACCACAGAAGGCAAAGCAGAGGGACAGAAGTTCGGTGACAAAAAAGAGAAGTAAGTATCAGGAACATCATGTGCAAATTAAGCTGGTAGATATGACCTCCCAGATGTGTTTGTATGTTTTGTACAGTACATTATCAGAATTACTAGTGCTAATTACTGCTTGAGTCTTAAGCTTTTGGAAAGAGGAAAAAATTAATACACTAAAAATATTTGCATACATGCATCTATGGTAGCTTCAGGCTAAAGAAAGAAACCTGCATGTTACATGTTATAATGTCTAACCTTATTGTAATGTGCTTTTTCAGTTAAAAAAAAAAAAAAAGGTTATGTAGAGTCTCAAAGCTCAATAAACAACTCTCAAAGCTTTGATCTCAATCCTGGAAATTTAAAACTGTAGCCTCTTAATTTGATCCCAAGATGATTGTGCCTTTTGGGATTTAAGGATTTGTTTTGGAGTTGATCGAGTCTTTCAATTACATTTCAGTTCCACAAATTTGCATTTTGATGTATTTTCCACTTTCGCTTGTTTCATAGTTTTCTTGCCAAAAGAAATGAACTGATAAGTAGTTTTTTAGAAAAGCTTAAGATAAAAATTAGTGATAATAATTTTGAATGACGGTTCGACCTCACTGAGGTCATTTTCAAGCTGATGAAAAGGAAAATTTTTTTTGCATATATAACTAAATTCAAGACGTGGGAAAGATAAAGGCGATAAATTATGGAAATATGTAAACGCTTGGCGTAAAATAGAAGTGATAAAATTGCAAAGGAGACAGTACGAATAAATTAATATGAGAGTTGACGAAAGAAAAACTATAAATTATACGAAGATACCGTAAATTATTATAAAAATAGCTTTGCGCGGATTGAGTCTGACTGTTTGTTCAAGCTTGGCTTGAACATTGTGCATTAATAGCAATATATACAATGTGCATTAATAGTAATAAATTATATGTCATGTAAAAGCAAATGATTTATCTCTCATTACAAACCTTTTGTTTAGTCTCTATAATCAGCTCTGACAGAAACTCCAGCCGAGGCAGCCGTAAAGACAGTAGGACAAGCTCGGTAAGTACATGCTACCGATTTGAACCTTTTAGCGTGCCTGATCATCTTATTTAGCTTAATTAGCCTTGCTGACTCTGTTACTGGAGACAAGCTCAAAAGTGGGTGCAACCTTAGCTGCCGGTCTTGCCTGTGTGAATGCCATTTTCAGTTTTCAGTTCGTGTTCACTGACTGAGGGCCTTGTAATTGGGCGCAGTTATTCGTAAAGCTGATTAACACTCACCCAGCGTTAAATTTTAATCTGGGTTCCTTTATCCCTTTGTTTAAAAGCCTTTCTCTAATTTTCTCTATTCTTTGAATGGAATCATATCATCAAATTGTTGACAAATATAATTGTACTGAATTTTTCTTTGAAGCTTTCAGAATTAAATCGGATTTCACGCCAACTCTGGGTTACCTCAACCTAGCTTTTAACAACCCAGCCCAGGCTAATTAACAATTATTCCACTCGCGCGCGTTGGATATGAGATGATAGATAGCCAGCGCCGAGTTGGCTATAATCATCCCATATCCAATAAGCGCGAGTGGAATAATTGTTTTATTAAAAAAAAAAAAAAAAAACGCTCCCAAGATATTAGACAAATCTTCCCGACTTTATTTTGTAAGACGAAACCAAATGCTACAATGTACAGATATTAGATTATGATATATTGGCTCTTATACCATAATCGCTAAGCCAATAAAAAGTCTTGAATTGCATTATTCAATGATCCAGTTTTTAATAATATAATTATATTATGAAGTTGGAGTAGTTTGTTTCCGTTTAAACTTGGTACCTTGCCTTCTAGGTATCTACACATACATTTGGTTTTTGAATTGATCAATTGCTAATTTAGTGAGTTCAAGGATTTATCGTAGTCTGTCCACAGATTTGAGTCTATAATATCATTGGTGATTCCTTTTTCCCCAAGTTACATAGTTTAATCGGTAAAAGTGTGTCTTTTTTACTTTTTTTTTTTCTTTTTGGTGCAGTTGAACATTTTCAATGACAGTATTCCATACACTTTTGATTGCAGAAATTAGCAGGAAGTCCTCAAGGGAAGATGTAAGTGTTCAAACAGTGTGTACGTTTTTGTATTATTATTTGTGACTTATTTGTGATTTTAGTGACAACCCCAGCATCCACTTGAGCATTTCGCAGACATCATCACGACGATAACCTATTGAGTTTTAAAAGATTGTGAGAAAAGGATATTAAGTTTCTTGGTTCCTTGACTGCTGGAGCTCAGATCAGCATCTGTTGAATGGAAAATCATAAAACAGGCCTGCTAAACAGGTGTTGTTTGTGTGTGTGTGTGTGTGTGTGTGTGTGTGTGTGTGTGTGTGTGTGTGTGTGTGTGTGTGTGTGTGTGTGTGTGTGTGTGTGTGTGTGTTCGTGTGTGTGTGTGTGTTCGTGTGTTCGGGCGAGTGTACAAGAGTCTTTTTGCTAACTTACCACTAGCTTGGAAGGTCACCTAATGTCGCATGTGGAAAATGAAATCACAACGGGTGTGTGTTTTTGTAATCTGTAATCTGTAGGCAAAGGACTGAAGCAGAAGACAGTTCAGCTTCTGTTTACGAAACTGATGAAGAGGAGAGCGATACTGTAAGTGAATTGAACACTGTGTCTTTTATTGAAACTCGTGTCTAAGTCTCTCTCTTCTTTTCATTCCTTGGAGCGATTCTTTTCACACCCCAGGGGTCAGGAAGAAGAGCGTAAACAGTTGGCTGCCACTTTTTACTTTCTCTTTTAACTTCTTGTTAACGCGAATGTGTTTTGCCAGCGTTGATAGTCTACGATATAGAAAGTACCTTCGCTCAATTATAGCACAGAAGTTTGGGTATTTATGACAAAGAGAAGAAAAAGAGTAAGTATTCAAGAGAAAGAGTCTCAGTAATGAGTAATGAACGCTCGAAATACAATTTCTTGATGATCAAATTATCTTCTGAAAACACTTCTCTAACCAATGAAGACACTTTCTGGAAGAATGTTTTAGTAGTAAACCTTTATTTCCCAGTAATTTTATTGGTTACGATAATTTTATTTGATAATTCCTTTTTCCCCTGACAGGAGCCAGACTTGTATTTTGGCGATCCTCAACAGCTCCTCGATATCTTCGCCGAACTAGAAGAACAGAATTTATCTCTTATTCAAAACAGTCAAGAAACCGAAGAAGCCTTGGAGGAACTTCGACAGACAATTAAACAGACACAAGACCGAATGTGAGTCCCTTCAGTTAGATCTGAAGTAGCTTACGATCAGGCCTTCATCATAAGCACTGCAGGAGCGTTACTCTCTCCGCGGGAGATTTGAGACGAGTCGTTAAGAAGTTTGCTGGGGTGTCTCAACTGGACCATTTGCAGACTCTCCGCCGGCTCGCGTTACCCAAAGCTTCAAACTTTCTCGTCGGCGAAGAAGCACTCGTACTGAAGCTTTAAGAAAGAGGGCCTGTATGAAGACTAGACTTGATATTGCTTTATAGGGGCAGATTTAGGAATTTTTTAGGTCGTGATTTAGCTGATTTTTTTTTCTCTTTACAGGAACCGCGAAACTGAGATTCTCAAAGGCCAGATAGATTTTTTGAATGATGCTATAAAAAAAGAAGAAGAGAGAGGAAAAGAACTGGAAATGAAGTCAAAGTAAGATAGTTCTTCATCTTCGTAATACCACGCTATTCCTGTTTTGCGCAGAGTCATCAGAAATCTAAAGTTATTTGCATATGTCTAAAGAGAGCGTTAACCCTGCAACTCCCAGAAGCGATTAACATGTAACTTCTCCCTATATTATCCATACAGGATCCAGCAAACAGGTAATGAGAATACTCTAACTTATCAGGGAGAAATTGTTGTCCAAAATTCTCTTAACTAATTTGCAAGGCTAGAGGGGAGAATTAGCACCGAGATCTCTGGAGTTTTAAAGATTCAGTGTCTCGTTATCCTGGTGCTCCGTCATCTCCCACTCAAATTTCGTCTTGTTCAGAACATTGTTTTTCCAACGGTGAAATAAACGTTTTTTTTTTTTTTATTTATTCATTTGTTTGTTTGTTTGTTTGTTTTTTTTAATTATTCCCATGCAGAATGTTTTCCTTTGGTGAATTTAAAGCTGAAGACCAGGTAACGCACTCTCCATGTGCTACACATTATACTCCGTCGAGAACTTTGAACTAACTTAATGTAGGATTTCGTGACAGCGTGACCAAACAATTGAGGGATTTCCTTTTTTTTATATGAGGCTGAATCGTGCATTGTCTGGTTATGTTTCTCCTAACATTCGTAAAATTTATTTTTAAATTATTAATTGTGCTTCCTTATTTCTTTGCGTCCTTTTCAGGAAAAAATGCTTCAAATGTTGAACAAGAAAGTCGAAGAGGTTTATCGAAATTGCATAGGAGATAACGAAGCCAATATCAGGTATAGTATGTGTGGTTGTGTGTAAATACTGTTTGAAGCTTTTATGTGTTACATTATTTCTTTAGATACCTCAACGATTGCCAGTCCTGGGACAAAGAATGAAACAAAATTGATAAGAAAATTTTTGCCCTTCTCGCCTTTTCAAATGTACAAGTTAATAGGAATCGCTAGGAATGCGGTGATTCATTCTTCTGTTAAAGCTGCTAGAAAAACGCGATAAAGTTCTGCTTTAAAAAACTTGATACGTACTGTGCTTCATTTGTAACCTATTCCAGACCTTCAGTTGGTTAAACGACGCGCAATGGTAAATACTGTGTGTGATGGTAGTGTCAGAGCGAAAAAGGCGAAGGAGGGAGGGGGCTGGGTCGGCTGCATAAATGAATCGAACCCAAACCTCCCTATTTTTTTTTTTTTTTTTTTTTTACCCTTCCGCTTCTATGCACCGTTTACTATTTCGCTCCGTTTAACCCTTGAACTCCCAGAAGTGATTAACATGTAACTTCTCCCTATAATAGTCCTACATTATCCAGCAAACAGGTAATGATAATACTTAAACTTATCAGGTAGGAGTTGACATCTTGATGTGACACCAAATTCTCCTTACCAATTGACAAGGAAATGTGTAGCAGCTAGAGAGAGAATTAACAATCAGATTTTGGGAGTTAAAGGATTATTAATTGAACGCCTGGAACAGCCTACTTCCGTTGTGTTTCACGGCGCTTGACCGTAAACTTTACCTGTTGTTATCGTTCTGGTTATTTATTTATCTATATATTTTGCTGTCGTTCTTCTTTTCAAACGGGCTTTGAGTGTTGTTGTTGCCTTTTTTTTGTTTTTCCTATTTTTTTTTTTCTTCTTGATCCCCTGACTTCTGCTTGATTCCATCAGTACTCTTCAGATGCTAACAAATATTGAAAATCGCCTGGAAGAGCTGTTCGAACAAATAGAAGTCATGCCTCCAGACCGAGTAGAAATGGCAGAAAAGGTAAGGAAGGCTTGTTTAGAACCAAGAGTGCACGCAGCAGAAGATACAATCTGCTTGTTTCATCCGTGTTGATAATGTAAATTGGGCCCCACCCTGGAGAGGTTATGAAACTTAAACGTTTTGAGCGTTAGAGCTCGGGCGAAGGATGTCAGCTTTAGAAACTCTTATCAGTAGCCAATTTAAATTATTAACAGTAAATTTTCTGTAACACCCCCCTACCGACGCAGCACCACAGTTTCTTTCGAGACCTAACCCCTCTCTTCATTTGAACGGAATAGAAACGTGACTAACAGGAACATTTCAAATCAGTATTACGTAATAAAATAATACTTGACATTTGCAAAGGCATTAGGAGCATGTCTTGCTTTGTCATCATTAAATGCCATTTTCGAATTACAAAAACTCTCACTTTTTCTGGGAAGCTAGCTAGTTTATTTGCATAAGATCTGTAGAATTACAGTTACCTTCAATTTAACGGCTTCACAATTACCCATAGTTATAAAACAGAAATATGAGGGATCTGGGGCAAACTGGAATAAATCCTGATAGTGGATAGGTGGGACGGAAGCGGATGTAAACACTATCTAACTTACCCTTAAGGTTACGAATGTTACAAGATATTCTAAAAATGTTCCTGTACGCCATGTGGAACTTTCCCTGACTAGCGCATGTTTTTCTTTTTGTCGCAGACAAAAGAAAAAGAACGACGCTTGCGCCTACGTGAAGAGAAAATGGAACAACAAAGACAGCATCAAGAGGACCGAGTGAGGAGAGCCCTGGAACGAGCTCAAGCTGAACCGAAGAAAAAGGTGTGTAAGACAGGCTATGTCCCGCGATGCTTGAATCAACAGGGCTATAAATCTTGCGTTGAAGTTTGGTGTCGGCCTAGCTTAAAAGTTTAGACTCAAGGACAGGAGAGTGTGGTCTTTTGCCATAAATTTTTTTGATAAAAGAAGACTATCAATGGTAAAACCAAAGTAAACACAACGGCCAATTGTAGCATAATATCACAAGGAACAAATGAACTCACAGTAAACTCAGATAATGGCCTGAAGCGCGGGAAAACACGTTTGCCCGTGTCGAAGTTGGTGTAAACTTGTGCTTCTGATTGGTCGAAAGCGTGGCGCGGGTTTTCTGGTCCAATCTTAAAACTTAGCGAAGAAAAAACGCTATTCCAGAGTTTTCATCTCTCTAAAAATTGATCTATTTTTCTTGTTCTCATTTCAGACTGGTAAACCACTGATGTTCCGATCCGAACCACCACAGACGCGAAGAAAACAGCAGGATGCCGACAAGAAACAAGACAAAGAGGAAGAGGAACTTAAATATTTTTTTACATAAACGCTCTTCTGCTGTAGATTCCTTGAAATTATGATTCTTACAAAAACTGGGACGCGAAAAAAACAAAATCGCACGAGTTCGAGATAAATTGTAACCCAAACTCTTGTAAATTGTATACACATGCATGTGAAATGTTTAATAAACTCAAAGCAAAACTTTGCTCCTATTGCACTGTCACAAGAAGTTCTTGGGCTAAATCGTGTAACGTCTCCTTGTATAGGGCTTTCCCATTAACTTGTGCTTCGAGAAGAAAACATTGACTTGGCGATCGTAAAACGTGATAAAGCGCAAAACAGATTCCCTAATCGTCATGTAGATAAACGTCTGCAACCGGAAACTTGTCTCCGAAACACTTTCCTGAAAGTAATTCCCCGGAGTGTTCTTAAACGTTCCTTGGCGCGTAGCCTAAGGGGAAATCCCTTGCTTGAAGGGGACAAATGCCCCAGGTCTTATATGGCTGTCACGTGACAACTGTAGATTGCCATCTTGCGTCCATCCGCTGGACTGTTACGCCGTTTGTACGACAACCGTTGACTGAGGCGAACGCGGTTCTAATTTAAGGGAATGGTGATAAGCCATGGATCGTGGGAAAGGTATACAAAAGAATACGACTTGCAAATTGATCTGTTCAAACCAAACCCCTTTCTTCTCTTTTGAAATTTAATTATGAAGGCCATAGAAATAAATTTGATTATTACCTAAATGCGCAAAGTAGAGTACAAACATCCTGTGATATTTTACAGTAGGTTACTGTGTACAGTAAAAAAAAAAACCTATTTAACCGGTCGGCTGTGCGTGCTTTGCTTTTCTATCGCTTAGCTTTTCTCACCTTATGAGAGATGAGCAGAAACACTGGGAACATAAAAAGCAGTTAGATAATAAATAACTAATTAGAAATTATGGTGTGAAATATTGCTTCATATTTCTAATCACTGTTTTCATTTTGAGTCACCGTGAGGACTTGTCGAAATACAACACAACTCGTAAAAATACTTTGTGATACTACACGCCAAAAGGTCTAGTATTAAGATAAATATAACACATATGAAAGTACACAGTAATTTTGGAGATAACAAGCATTATTTCTCAAAGTTTTTTATTTTAAAAAAAATCAGAGATTTGTAAGTATGTTAACGACAGTAACCTAAAGTTAGAAAATGCCAGTTTACAATTTGAGCTGACAACATCTTTCATATCTGAGAGGCTTATCAGGGGATAAAATTAAAAGGGAATTATTACAACTTATTATATGGCTGTGTCCCACAAGGACTGGGAACAACCAAATTCATGAATTTGATTGGCTCAAATCAATATTGAAAGCAGTCTAGATTTTCCCATCTAGACTGGCATCTAGACTGGTCTAGGAAAAAAAAGGTACAAAGAGTATAAAAAATTGGCATATAAGACATCGCCCACCTAGATTAGCTCACTTTTGCAGGCATTGTTTATTGTAAGTAAATGTTTTGGAAGCCCTAATAAACTTGTAAACTTGTAAGACACAGCCATATAATAAACATCTTAATAACCAAGCTAGGTCAGTCTGTATGGGAGAATCTTGACCTCGGTCACTGGTACAGACCTCACTGCGTTCGGTCTGTACTGGTGACCCTGGTCAAGATTCTCCCATACAGACCTCCCGCTCAGTTAATAAGAACTAAGTACGTAATTATAAATATAATACGAAGAGAAACAACTGCAAATAATATTTAGAAGCTACTCTCTCATCTCTCCATCCTCCTCCTCTTCATCTACGCCACGAACGTAAAGAACATTGTTACACCTAAACAAACAAAAATAAACAAAAACATCCTGTCAATGTTTTTACCCTCAGCAAATTCTACTAATTCCTGAGTTGTTAATGATAATTTATTTAATATTTGGGATTAATATAATTTCAGAGCTGAGCAAAGAGTTTCCAGCAATCTGATTGGTCGAGCAGTTCCTTATATGACCCTATATAAACTGCTCCACGCAGTTTATATAAAATGTTAAAATGTTACTAAAATGTTATGATTTTAGAAATTTCTCTGTTGTTCAGCTCTGAAATTATACTAAACCTAATAATTATACCGAGCCTCAGGTTCGGTGAATATTGTCAAATAATCCCCTTGACTTCATCTCGGGGATTATTCAACGATATTCACCTTGGCTTCGGTGAATAATTGTTAATTGGCATCTGGCAACTCTGTAAGGAAAACTCTTAAAATATACTTACATATAAAACTGGATGAAGACACAGAAAAAAAAGAGGAGAGTAAAGCAGAAAATCAGTGTGCATCCTTAAAAGGAAGATTTCAATGACACACCGAAACCAGTCGCTAGACATTTTAATTTACCTAATCATTCTAAGTAAAATATGGTAATCTGCAGTCTTTCCTTACACTTAGGTAGCATGGAAAGTCGTAAAACTCTTGAACAAAAGCTCATCTTTCAATCCAGCAGTCTAAATCCCACAGGTATCAACAAATGCTTTTCATTCCACTAATTTATTCGTGTTTTTCTAGTTGCCATGTTCCCACCAATCACGTAGCTTCATTTTCTGCCTTTAAAAGCACACACAACCCACAAATCCTCTACTCGCTCCGACGAAGGGCTAACGCTCGAAACGTCAGCTTTTATAATCGTAATGGTGGTCAATTTACCATTTCAACTTTGTTGATATATTTAAATTATTTTGTTACCCCCACCAATACAGCCCCAAACATTTTCTTTAGAAACTATCAGCCTTCTTCCAAAGAAAGTTTTGCATCAGCAAGGACAAGCACAGTGCCACATTAACGAACAGCACATCATAAAAGTACAATTTTGCTGTAACATCTCACCTAATCAGAACTTCCCCTAAATTGCCTGTCAAAGCACCATCTATAAACTCTTCTGTATTGGCAAGCTGTAAAAATAACACATCTTCACCATTACAGAGGATACAAACTACACCACAGTACATAGACATGCACAAGCACAAGCATTTGGTCAAAGCCCTTGAAAGTAAGTACAGTGTCCGTAAGTAAACTTGTACGTAAATTATCTAAACATGTAAACACCAAGAATTCATAAAAACTTAATCAAACACACCCATGTATCAAAAGAGGAAGCTCTAAAGAAATAGATTACATGTCTTAGTAGCTAGCAGCTTACAAATTCCTCAAAATGGTTACTAGCTCATTATCACAAACATGTGCACGTCTGTAGAAGTTTGCATTCTTGACCTTATAAGAGAGTAAAATTAAGGCCCCCTGTCTACATCCAATCCAGGTACCATGTTTACCTGTGTATAATGCGCGCCCATGTATAATGCACACCCTTGTTTATATCCTAATTTACCAGAAAAAAGTTTTTCAAGGCAAAAAAGACAAGTTAAATATCCGAACAACTATTTATTAAGACAACAAGAAGAAGAAATTTACTGTATCATTAACATCAATATCTTTTGCTACTTAGATATTTATGACATTATTGAAATCAAAGTTTAGGACTTCAAGCGAGGCCTAGCTAATTGACAATTCCATGGCCCAGTAAATAATATGAGTGAGCAAGAATATGATTTTGTGTCATAGCGTCGTATTTTTAGAATTTTCTAACTAACAATATGTAATTTCCTGGCCATAAAGTTAAGTAAACAACAATATAATCACAAATTCCACTGTGTGCACTTTATACACATAAGGAATTCACGCGTTTTTTGCTTCTAACAGCAAATCAAGAACTGCTTTAAATAAAGCTTTTGTCCTGAAATATTTCTCGCTCGCTTTCTCCTTACTTCTCATTGAAAAATTCCATGTAACATGAGATCTCTTCACATGTGGCCAAATTTGCATATTCACTTCGAAATCTGATCCACATGCCTTTTTGCACACTTGCGATTTTAGAGTAAAAACTTAATATGCACCTATAACTTTTCATTGAAAATAAGTTATTTCATCAAAGCTTTAAATGTGTTACTTTTTTTGTTGTGTTTGTAACGTATAAAAATTAGGATGTGCGTGACAAACAATGGAATTCGCGTATCATACGCAATGCGATTTTGATGCTTATTTTTGTAGAAAAAAAGTGTGCATTATACATGGGTAAATACGGTAACATCAGATTTATAGGAGCAGTATAACATAACAGACAGAGAAAAATTATCGAAAATCCCCAAACAGTAACACAGTACATGTTTCACTACTTGGGTGTGTGTTTTACTAGGGACCATTAAAGGAAAGTAAAAAAAAAAAGTATAAAGTACAAAAGTACATGTATAAACATGTCACAATGTTATAAACATTATAGTAAAGTGTAAACATGTTGTTGTAGGGGACCACTATGGATTTCATCAAAACAGCTGTAAACAAGGTTTTCCCTTGCTGTTTCATTTATTTGAAACGCCCTTAACAAGACGTCACCGACCAACTGTCTCTGACAACAGGTCACACGGCTCCTCGTGCCTTAAACATCTTTCTCTGAACAATTTCACCTATGCAGAGTTCAGTATCTGTTTTGTTTTTATTTTTTATGCATACAAGAGCAAACTGAAATAGTTGGGCATATAACTGAAAGGCACAACTAAACTGCATCCATCAAAACTCTGTTAACTTTCTATTGCCCTTCCCTTTTCCTCCCTTATGACTATAGCCTACCCCCTTTTACAAAATTATTTAACCTATCGATGTCCAGTGAACCCGTAAGCACCCATGTGGAACCACACCCTTTCTACGCCTTGTGACGTCATCACTTTTAACCCTTGAGCACGACTTTGAGCACGTGCTTAAAAAGGTTGAAAATATCTTACAAACAATACCAGAATGAGCACAAAACACAGTTTTTCACAAAAGCTGTGGCTATTAATGGGTTAAGCTTATTTCTCCCCTAGTTAGCCATCCCCTGCTGTAAAAATCAAAGCTGACAGCTACAATATGATTTTCACCAAGAAAATACTAAGCATTTTCTGGTCAAAATCAAGCCTTCCTTAAATAAGTACCCCTCTCCCCCCCCCCCCCCCCAAAATTACTATGCTTCCCCCAACCAGTATCTTCTTGAAGGTCCATAAAAAAAACTCTAGCAAGTGAAAAATTGAAGATTTTGCAAAAGATAAACTTACCTGAACATTCATGTATCCATCCACAGACACAAGGTAACCCTTGTATTCCATACCCCATTTAAGTTTTACTATAACTGGCTTCCCAGTGAGCCCATTAAGAAAGGGCTTAGGGTTTAAGGGCATAGTCTGAGAAGGAAATGTAATAATATTAAGTCAGTTCTTTCGCCATGAATGCTTCAATCATGTGCTCAGATTTTCGGTTGAGAGTCACCATGGTAAAGACTGTTACAGGGGTTTCATTAATGTTTTCTGCAGGAGGGCAACTGGTTTTCACAGGCGGGCAAAACTCTTTGAACTGAACTTCTTTATAAGATAAACTCTCCTCCAGATGGTCGAATCAGGTGGGCAAAGCCGTCCTCACAATTTGCCAGGTGCCTGGCCCTTAATGAAACCCCTGCTGTTATCTGAAGCAGTGACTGAAACTGACAACCATGAGTGCCACTTGCCTCTAATGTTAACTTGCCCTGAGGTTGTCAAGACCTCAGCCACTAATTATAATGCCAACAACGATCCCTCCCAGGTTCTCTCTTACTGGGACGATCAGACCATAATATGATAAAATGTTACTCCTAGGTTCAAACCAATTATTGCATTACAATCAGTAATGTTCCAGCAGCATTTGAAACCAGATTTAAGTAGATTTAGCATTCTTCAAACCAAGTCATATCATCAAAGTGTTTAGAACAACGAATCTGATAAACTTCTTTACTATTTTTTTTTTGTGTGTGTGTGTTCAATTCACTTTTCAGAATTCTTGAGGAATTGCTAATTATAAACTTAAGTTAAACCGAAAGCACTTCAATACAAGGCGCTGTTCGATTCGTGAAAGCAGTAATCTTTCAAGTTTAAATGTACAGAATGAAATCAAGCTCGATCATCATTCAATCGATCTGCATGTATATTACGACAAACGTTTTATTTCGTCAAGCTGAATCACCTTGTGTTGCACTCATTCAGAGAACCTTCTACTTACCCATCTACCACTGAAAAAAAGTAACCGTACCGTGGAACAATTTAACTAGGGGCGATCTTGCCGAGTAACGAAGTGGACTTTAGACAAGTAAATATATCTTAAATGATCTGTGTACTGGACGAAAGAACACGACGCTGCAACAGTATGCCAATCTTAAATCCCTCTCAGAGTGTTATAGCTCAAAAATTCACGAAAAAATAACACGAATAGCTTACTCACCGCCATGATGGAAGATCTGAGACAGCCTGGCCTTGTTAAAAACGACAAAATTACAGTAGTCAGAATGACCCTTGGAAAGCCACGCGCTCCTCTTTTTCACGCTGTCAATGTTGAGAAATGTCTTGGTCAGCGGTCAGGAAATAGAAAAGTGAAGGACTGTGGGTACTCGGGGACTGGCGCCACTCCATTTTCTCGGAAAGGGTAATTATTTCACACTCGGTAAGTATTCATTTAATCTATTATTAATTATCATTATTCTCATTGACTTGTTTTCCGAGGATCTAAAGCTTATGATATGGCTCATTGAGGGGGGCTTTGGGATTTTCGGTTTTGCGGTTTTGATTCTTTTTTGGATCGGTTTTTCGGTTTTTGGGCCAAAAAGGTTCGGTTGTCGGTTTTGATGTTTAGAGCGGTTTGCGGATTTTACGTGTTTTTGCATTCGGTTTTCGGTTTTCACGAAGACTCTGATGCGGCTTTCGGTTTTTCCTTATTGACCCCTTCAAAGGTAAAAATGTAGCGGTTTTGTCAGGTTTGCATGCGGTTTTCTGGTTTGCTTCCTTTTTACGTCGGTTTTTCGGTTTTGGAGGTTTTTTTCTCCGGTTTTCCGGTTTCCAAGAGGCCCCAATGCCCCCCTCCTCATTATGATTGGCAGTTTCTAAGTTTTTGATTTGCCAGATCTTCTCTGGATATCAGTTTTCTACAGAAGCGCAAGTTATTTCACATCTTCCCAACTTTTCTCAACTTCAAACTTATCAAAGAAGAGTGTCAGAATTAATCTACACAATAAATGTTACGTCGCTATGTTTATCTGGTTGCCATCTTTTGATGTAAGATTTTCAAAGCAATCTCATTGTTCGATGCAGTCGTGCTGTTCGTATCGTATTTCAAGCAACTTCAGTAATCAATCAGTTAAAAGTAATTAACTTTTTGTCTCAGTGCTGCACCTAACTTCACAGTTCATCCACGACAACATTTAGAATGAAGATATATGGAAACCCGGAGTAGATATGTTCATGATAACACAACAAATATCTCTCTTATTTCTTATCCAAGTGTCATTCCACCCCGTTGAATTATCGTCACAACGACAGGGTTGCGTCAAGATTGGAAATTTCGAAACTTTCATTACAGGTAGGAGTCATGGCTTAAATCATGGCTAACGAAGGAGCACCAGATTGCGAATCGTGTTCTTTCAAGTTAAGGCGGAATTCGCGAGCACCCAGGTCAAACGAAACAGCACTATTTGATACTTTACGATGCTATAAGGTAGTTTTTCTCTGACTTGGGAGAGATTTCCGGAGAATGAATATCTTAATCTAAATTAGAACGGTAAAAAAATATTTGTAGGAAGAAAAACACGAAGAAAGAGTAGTAGAAGAGGAAGAGACAAGAACTCGTTGAAAAAAAATTGTTATTTCGGCTGGAGTTCAATGAGACTCTTACAAAAGTTTGGAGAATCTTAAGAAAAAATTGAGATGTGGTCTATGTGTGGGCGTACCACTGACATGTGTTTAAACAAGGAATTATCCAGACTGAGAGCGAGGTGATTCACTCAATGTGTGACTGTCCTAACCTCTATTATTGTACCGTGAGTGTGATACCATATTAACAGCACAGCATGCTCATTTACACCAGTTTAAACTGAGAAATTCTGCAGCAAAAATCTGAGACTTAATTTTACATACGGTTTATGCAGTCACTGGCTTTCGTTTTAATTTTATCGTGCCAATTTTAAGTAAACAAACATCAGTTTAAGCCGTGTCAATCCGTGAAACAGTTGCGACTCAAAACGTGTACGTGTTTCGATGTAAATGAGGTACAAATCCGATTTATATTCCAGTGTATGTTCGCATCAAGATTTCAAGTTACAACAAGGCTGAATATCTTCTGGCAAAAATATGACACGGTTATGCTTTAATCAACGGCTGGCCCCGCCCCCCCCCCCCCCCCCCCACGGTGCCAGTTTTTTCAAAACTGTTATTAATCAGTCACAGCACAACTGACAACAAACTATCTCATTGAATAAATTAACAGGCAGCTGTTTCAGCGCATTTAGAAAAGCTACCCGTGAAAATTGCTAGTTTGTGAGAAAAATCTTTTGCTGTTAGGTCAGTGTCAGAATGGTAGCAAACATTGTGAGTGCGAAAGGTATCCTGGGTGCATGTTGAAGAATTGCCGTCAGAGTTGTAACACTTGTTTAGGCAGGTGTGCGTGTGAAAAATGAATGCGTCTTTGGAATGATTAATTAAAAAGTGGTCGAACAAGCAGTAAATGAACCGAAATGTTTAAATAGATCACGTAGCGTATCCCGAATTTGCAGAGCGTGTTTCGATGTGGCATTCAGCTTCGTCAACTGACTATACAAATGAAAAAAAAAAATGATTTATTTTTTAAAAAATTAAAGAAGAGAGGCATACATAATTAACAATGATGATTTCATACACAAATAAATAAAAAATGGTGGCATATTGATAGGAACAAAACTAAACTTTTAAATTTTAGGTTGATGCAGTTACCATGCTGATTAAGTGTGGGCTTATCCTGGGCCGGTTGTTTTCCATGTATTTCTTGAGTGTAAGCTTAAACTTGAGTCTAGTTTTCTTTGAGCGCTAGTTGAAGCTCATTGCTTTAAACGACACAAAAACTGATGGTGTTTAATTTTTGTGACGCTTTTTTTTAAAAAATAACTAGGGACTTTATATAAGCCATGGCGGTAACGGCCATGAGGATATCACAAAACAAAAGATCTACTGGGCAGAACAATAACTCAGCCTGTGCGTTTTAGAACTGTGTACATTTCTTAGCTGTCCTCTGCAAAAACAAAAACAAAGACAAAAACAAAACAACAACAACGAATTTGCGTGCTCTGAGAACGAAACCCCGACGGCAAGTTATGCAAGTTTATATTTAGAGCTCAGCGCAGCTCACATATGTTATAATTTGAATATATCAACAAAGTTGAAATGGTAAATTGGCCACCGTTACGGTTATGAAAAGCTGACGTTTCGAGCGTGAGCCCTTCGTCTTTACCCTTCGTCTTAGCCTTTATTCACATATGTTATGCCGAGGGTGGACTGTTTAAGAGGAAGTAAAAAACATTCAGCATTCGCGAAATTCTAGGGAAAAATATAAGTTCCTTTTATAGCAGGCGTTAGCAGTTAAAAAAGAATGAAGTAATAAGGTCATATACTGGACCCAACTGAAGATTTTTTCCTTCGATCTTGCTGATTATAGCGGTATGCTGTAGGCGCGTCAAATGCAAACCCCCATACAGTCATAACTCACCTTACAGAGGGCTCTCATCGGAGAGATGGCTTTTACAGCCAGCGGTCAAAATTTTGGCAATTTAACGGCTAATGTCATTCAATTGATGTCACCAGAAATATAACTAATGGTTTACTTTTTTTAAGATTATCGGTTAAAATTTGTCACTAGACTTTTACGCCTAAAGGCTAAATTTTTGGCTAACGGTTGAGACCCTCTTAGAGCCGCTAGCTGTGGCTGCAAAATAAAGTGTCTGAAGGAGGAATCCACAGGTCTGAAATTCAATTCCTCCCTGGGATCTTTAAACTACTTTTCTTTTTCCTACGCTCATGACAAGACAAAACGACACCTTTCCCTGTTTGAGCTCAAACTATACCACTAGTTCTGCTTTTTACGCTTCCGACGCTGCTGATCCTTGTGGGACGCAGGACGCAAGTCACAAATAAACCTCGAAATGGCCAAGGTTACACAAGTTTACCATCAACTCTTTCGCTGCCATAAGTGACCGAGACAGAATTTCTCCTTACTACTTCAATACCATATCAAGCAGACAAGTGTTGAGAATAAAGCAAAATATAAATTAGGCGATCATCGGTTGATCCAATACCAAGTTCTCTAAATTAACATAATAAGAATTGTGTGGAAGAAAGCGAGGAGACGTGTTGCCAATGAGATCCAGAGAGTAAAAGGGTAAAGTGACTCTAGCTGTGGCTCACGGGTTGAGCATCATTGCCGAACTCGCAGTTTATCATCTTCTTTATTCCATGTAGGTTCCGTTCTTGTTGGTCACGTTATTTCCAGTTCCCAGGTCACCTCTCGCGTTGACTGTGCGTTCGAGTGTCTGAAGAATGAGCTGTGCATCTCGTACAACTACCAAGAGGGAAATCAAGCTCTTCATGGATGTGAATTAAACAACCAAGATGAGGGAAATAAACCAGCCAATTTTACAAACAAGGCGGGATTTTCTTATTATGAGAAAAGAGTAAGTAATCTAATGATTCCAATTCATATTCTTTTTTCCAAAGACACTCGAAACTGAAAATGTTTACATTTCACCGTCTCTTGGCAACGCCTGACCAATCTGCGAAATCATAAATGAACACAGTCGAACCTGTATTACGCGGCACCGTATTTAACGGTGCCGCGTATTACTGTAATTTCACCTCTCTTAAGTGGTAAAGCGCGGTCCCTTACCAAGGCCACGGCCTGTTTTTCATTGTTTTCTAACTGCATTGAACGGTCATTCAAATAGAACTGAGAATAACTTTCCAAGAAAAATTTCATTATGTTTATCTCCAAAAATAAATTCTAGTCGTATTTTTGGGTTTTATTTTTGTAAATTAAGTAGTTAGTTATGGAAAAATGCGTTTTTTATCGTTTCCTGTAATAAACTTATACTGTGTAACCTGTATAAGGCGGTCAACCTGCGGACACCCCGACATTCCCCGTGGGTGAACGCTTATACAGACTCCACATTTAGAGCTTCGTTGGTGTCTTTGAGAGGGACACCAACATAGTGTTCATAAAGTTTTTAAAATCAGGTGGTGATTGGTTTCGCTACTGTATCGGCTCTGTAAGTCATCGTCTACATGGAAGTAACAGTTCTATGCGTGCAGGAAATGTTTCGAATTAAAAATGCGAACTCAAAAGTAAAGTAGTCTTTCACTTACGACGCATTCTGTCACACTTATTGAATTTTGTATATGGTACAGAAAAAGTTTAGAAATATAAGAAAACACGTTTTACAAAATCGATCTATTGTGTGGTACTTTTTAAAATAAAGCTTAAAACTCAGAGGGTTTGGTTTGAGATCAAGAATAATTAAAGAACTACAAGGTGGATAACTCTCAGTAGAAATTTTAAAAATCTACAAATTTGATCAAATAACTCCACAATCTTCTTTTCATTTGTTGGATTGGACACATTAAATTGCAGGGTTCCATTGCATGCCGGTCGTCACCTTGTTTGAATGATGGGACGTGCGTGGACTCCTGTCCGGAAGAAACTGGGTACCGATGTGTCTGTATTGACGGAAGAATAGGAGAAAATTGCCAAAGTTGGAGCAGTAAGTAAATGAGGAAAGCCAGGGTGGGGAGGGAAAGGAGGGGTGACGCTGCCCATAAATACTAACAGGGGAAGGATGAACGCTGTATATCATGAACAACTTATGCAAATCACTTCTCAATTGATCACCAATTAGTGCGAACTAGTTTATAAGGCGCTGCATAGGGAATCCCCCATGTATATTGAGAGTTCTTTACGAATTACTCACTTTACGGTAGAGAGACCAGAAATGGGAAATATAATTTAATCTGTCCCAAGTCTCGTGATATTACTGAAGCTGGAAGGTCTTTTCAAGTTAGTAGCGTCAAGTTATGGAACAATTTGCCAAATGAGCTTAAGAAAAAACGCAGCACTTCCTCTTTCAGAAATGATTTAAGAAATTATTTTATTGATTCTTATAGACATTGATTCTTTTGAAGCTATATTGTAATATATTTTTTATTCTGGCATGGCTTAGACGATACCACAAAGGTTGGGTCGTTTGGGGTGACCGTCTCGGTTCTCCCCCATCCTAGCATTAGCACTGCACTGATGAGGCCCAGAAGGCCGAAACAGTACTGTCTGCAGTTAGTTATATATATATATATATATATATATATATATATATATATATATTTGTTTTTACGGCTAAGGCTAACACGTCAGATGACTCCATTTATATTTGTTTTTAATAGTTACTTTGTGAGGCTAGTTCCAATTTTAATTCTAGTCTTGCATGTATTACTTACTAATCCTTAGTTTTGAGGGCCACTGGTTTGTCAGCGTAAGCTGTTATGTGTACACCCTCTTTAGATAAAGTCGACCTAGAATGTCTCAATGGGGTGGCTTTTACGGTTATCATTTTTGGCCATTTTACGGCTAAAGCTAACACGTCAGATGACTCCATTGTTGTCGCCGGAATTTTATCCTATCTTTTCTATCCTGGGCCCACTTCTGGACTCTGCCCCCCCTGCGTCTCATGTATGGTCTTCATCTCCTCCTCAACCGTAGTGACGTAGTGGTGAGAGCGCTCGCCTTCCACCAATGTGTCCTGGGTTCGATTCCCGGAACCGGCGTCATAAGTGGATTGAGTTTGTTGGTTCTCTACTCTGCTCTGAGAGGTTTTTCTCCCGGTACTCCGGTTTTCCCCTCTCTTCAAAAAACCATGATCATTTGAATTTATTTAATTTAGAGTTTATTTGGATTTACACACGACCCCACAAGCTGTTGAGCTTTAAACATCATCGTGTCTAAATAAAGGTGTTATTATTATTATTATTATTATTATTATTATTATTGTTATTAACGTCCTCCTTTAAGGTTTTTTAAAGGTCGGCCTTTCTTTCTCTTTCCCCTGGTGTCATGTAGATGGCCACTTTTTCAACTCTTTATGTGATATATAAGAATACTAAAGTTCAGACCAGTGGGTGGAAAAATGCAGCACTCAACGTTTATAGCTACTCTTTTTCCGCCCCATTTTTAGATACTTGCTCAACCATAGTAAAGAGTCATCCTTGGGAGCATTCAACAATATATTTTAGTGCGCATCAGTGTCAGTTTTACAACTGAAAGTCTGAAGAATTGGTCTCTACTTTATGATTAATCACTTTTTTGTAAACTGTCCTAGAAACCGCCGAAGATTACGAAGTTCTCTTCTCCCAAGAAAGCACCGCAGATTACTTTGAAATTGAAATTACTGAGAGTTTGCAACAGTTTTCTTTGTGTTTTTGGATAAGTGTAATTCAATCTTCCGGCTGGAATACCATCTTTTCTCACTTGAGTCCAGATGGAAAGAGCGATCTGAAACTGAGATGTGAGGGAGCCATGGATAGGTGTAACTTAACATTGATCAATAACAACAACAAGTAGGTTTCTTTAGTGTTTTTGTTTGTTTGTTTTATGGTGCTGATGATAAGCAACAGGGAGTAATAACAATCTAAACTAGATAGTCAGCAAAGAGCTGAGGTAGCTGTAAGTAATAAGCGGTAAACAATCCGTTGCTTGTTTAATCAGTTGGCAGTAAACAGCTTGCTGCCAGCCTTCGGCAGTCAGCTTTAAGCAACGACAAGTAGTCAGTAGCCAGTACTCAGTTGTAAAGGGAAGCTATCTATGAGAATCACCAATAAGCTGACAGCTGTCAGCAATCAGCATCCTGCGGTCTGTAGTCAATAACTCACAGACAGCATTCCACTGCAATAGTCTGCCGTCAGCTGTAGTCTGCAAAAGGCACGAACCAGAAATGTTAATTAAAGTGTTTCCAAATGTGAATAAATGAGAAAAAAACCCGAGTAACATTTTTCTACTTCGAGGCTTTTCTTCGTGCTTCCCATCAGTGACGGGCTATGGCACCATATTTGTGTGAGCTGGGAGAACAGTGATGGTCGCTGGGATTTTCTCGTCGATGGAATTCTTATCTCAAACGGAAGCGCTTGGGGCAAGTCCCAAAGCATTGACCCTGGGAAACTAGTTGTCGGTCAGCATCAAGAGTCTAGTGGAAATTTCCTTATAGAAGAATCATTTATGGGAAAAATTACATCCTTTAACATGTGGGATACAAAAATGAGTAACGGTGACCTGAAGAAAAAGTCGTGGTCATACAACAAAGAATTAGGGAATGTTATAGACTGGAGAACGTTTCGACATGGTATTCATGGGAATGCGACAATAATCTCACCTCGAACCTCTTTATCGCATGGTTAGTCAATACTTTCTACGAAAAAAGATGAGATAATTTTATTTATTGACGGAAACGTGAGGGTTTGTCTCTTAGTCTCATGAGCCAAGTGCTCATGATCGAAAACACTCGAAAAAGTATAGCAGTCCTTTGATATGTAAAAGGTATTTCGCAGTTTTGATATTTTGTCTCAATTCCAGCACGTTTTGTATCGCATAGAGCTTTACCAGAGAATCTCTAGTATGTTGTACTCCCTTGATGTGCCTGATTTGTTTTTAAAGCCTGCTAAAAGATGTTACGACAATTAAAGAGTACTATTGATTTACAAAATCATGTTGGGTTAACTAGTTCCGTTAATTTCATTTCAGTTAATGAAAGCGACTTCGTCTTGGAATTCCCTGAACGAGACACTGGCAACTTTATAGAGGCCGGCACACTACCGTCTGTAACAAAGTTTACTGTTTCCTGGTGGATGAAACGAAGCTATGACGGTGGATTTGCTCAAGCAATTTTTTCTTACTCAACTGTGGATATTTTACATGCACTCTTCCTATATTATGGTCCAAATCACGGTGCATTGAATTTGCGTATTATGAATGAAGGGTAAGTAGTTAGAACGTAGTTGAAGTTTTATCATATCAATACTGAGATTTAGACATTGAAGAGGAGCGAAAAGAATTTCCATTCACAAGCTGGTCGAAGAAGCCGAGAACCAATCAAATAGCACGTAACGCATTTTTCGCGTGTGGGGAAAACGACACGTCCAATCAGGAGTCACGTATTACGTTTTATCACTTGTGAACTGTATCAGGGCGACCACATCCAACCTTTGCTTGCCGCATCTCGCATTTCAAACCGTTCGGAAAATCATGATTTAAAATTCGTTCTCAGAGTTGTTTATCAAGTCCAACCAAACTACCTGCAGAGGATGAGTAAGAAAACATTTGCTACTTATCAAAATTTTGAGGTCGGTAATACTGAAAGCACGGAGAAAAAAAAAGAACACAAAAGAGAAAACAAAGCGAGATTCTTAATTATTAAAAGAATTTTTGAGAAACGCAAAGAACGACGAACAAGAGGTACTCACCATTGTCCCCAAGGAATTAAACATGTATTTGCAAGGTTCATTTGCTCTGTTCGACGTAAAGACGAGGAAGATATTCAGATATGAACCCTTAAGCTTAAGATGCTTTGTTGTGAAGTATGGAGAAGCATTATGATCTTTTTTGCTCACTGTTAGTAATGTCCGGCTTGTATTATTTAAATCAAAGAGGCAATTTGTGTGGTTCACGTCTTTCATCATCGATTTATGAGCTTTGACTCGAATCTGTTTAACAATAAATTGTCACTCGTTCGCTTTGCACACTCGTTCGATTTTCAATACTACCAAATCGTACGTAAATGCGGACAGGCCTTCCACGAAGTATTCTGTGTTAACATTACTTAGATTAATGAAAGTTAATCAGGCGTTCCGGTTCATTTATCTAAGTCCTTGCCCGTCTGTCTAAGTGTTAAGGTAATTTTGGTCTCGTCTACTGGTTGTTAATGTAAATTTCCATCGTAAATAGTTTCAAAGCTGACGTTTCGAGCGCTAGCCTGTCGGAGTGTCTTGTCTCGTCTTTCTCTTTGTTTGTCTTCTCAAGACGACCAATTGCGAATGAAACTCTAAAGCATGATGCCGTTTTGCAGTAAATATATATACATACATACATATGTATATATATTTAGTTATTTGTATACATATTTTTATGTATATATATTTAGTTATATCTTTATTTAGTATAACTTCAGAGCTGAGCAAAGAGTTTCCAGAAATCTGATTGGCCGAGCGGTTCCTTATATGACCCTATATAAACCGCTCCACGCGGTTTATATAAAATGTTAAAGTAAAATGTCAATAAATGTTACTAAAATGTTACGATTTTAGAAATTTCTCCGTTGTTCAGCTCTGAAATTATACTAAAACTCGCCTCAGGTTCGGGGAATATTGTCGAAAAATACCCTCGACTTCGTCTCGGGAATTATTCGACGATATTCACCTCGCCTTCGGCGAATAATTGTTAAATATATATATAACTACCTGCAGACAGTACTGTTTCGGCCTTCTGGATCATTGGATAGTACAATTCATTGGATAACGCAATTCAAGGCTTTTTATTGTCTTAGCCATATGAGCCAATATACCATAATCTAATCTCTGTACACTGTAACATCCGGTTTCTTTTTACAAAATAAAGTCGAGAAGATTTTTCTAATATCTTAGAGGCGATTTTTTTAATAAAATAGTTATTCCACTCGCGCTTGTCGGATATGAGATGATTATAGCCAATTCGGCGCTACGCGCCTCGTTGGCTATCTATGATCTTATATCCAACGCGCGCTCGTGGAATAATTGTTAATTATTTTGATTGGAAAGTTTTTGTTTTAAGTGAGTCAGTTTACCTCAAGAGCCCACTAACAGTCGATGATCTTTGGCATCATGTATGCGTCACGTGGACAAGTGTGGATGGAAAAATACGCCTTTTCTTCGATGGTGTCTTAAATAGCGCCCCAATGGAACACAATGGCGTTGTCATCGCTGGCGGAGGAAATTTGACCATCGGGCAGCGATCAACGTCGATAGGAAGAAACTATTCCCCTGAGCATAGCTTCCGTGGGAAGCTGGCAAAATTTAACTTGTGGAGTAGAGTGCTCAATGAGAACGTGATTGTTGCATTATTTAGAAATCCAGCTGCAGAGATTGGGGACCTCATCTCTTGGAGAAACATACGAACTGCATCGATTTTTGGCAACGTAGCAGTTAAAAACGTATCCACCATTCCGTTTACAGGTAAAATCATCTAAATGTTCTCAATGATCATCTTAATTTTCCTTTTTCCATTAATTTATAAACATGTATTTATGCACGATCCTCGTTGTAAAGAACACTATTTAAGCAATATTGAAAATCAGACCTGAAGAAATTTAGGCCTGTACGGGATTCGAACCACTGACCTCTGCGATACTAGTGCAGCGCTCTACCAATTGAGATAACATGCCATCTGGGAAACTTGGAGCAGGTCATCAAATTAATTCAATATAAACCCGTAAATCAAACACAACGAATATTTGAAATTTATATATCTGAACTGCGGTTATAGAAAAGTATTTGTGCATGATCCTCGCAGTAAAGAGCACTATTAAAGCAATAGTGAAAATCAGACCTGAAAAAATTCAGGCCTGTACGGGATTCGAACCACTGACCTCTGCGATACTAGTGCAGCGCTCTACCAATTGTATAACCGCAGTTCAGATATATGAATTTCTTGCATTCGTTGTGTTTGATTTATCATCTTATGGGTTTATATCGAATTGACTTGTTGACCTGTTTCCAGTTGGCTTGTTAGCTCAATAGTGCTCTTTACTGCGAGGATCGTGCACAAATACGTTTCTACATCCGCAGTTCAGATATATGAATTTCATATATTTGTTGTGTTTAATTTCTAAACATGTTGTGAATATTTTTATTGATACTATTTTTGTATTATTTTGCGATCAGAATTTGAATTTAGGGCTCCTACTGATCGCAGTGTAGTCTACTTTTATGCGTCTGACAGGGCTGCCCTGAATTTTTACTATTGGTCATTTGAAGAAAGGTGTATATTTACCGGTATCTATCATCTGTCTATCAATCGATCTATCTATGTATTTTTTCTATCTATCTGTTGTTTTGATTGGTCGAAATGGTTATTTCACATTTGGTCTAACGTCCCTCAATCGTACAGTACTTAACTCGACCTATTCCCTTAATGAATAAAGGCTATTAGTTTCGAAAGAAACTGTTTGGGGCTGCGTCGGTGGGAGTAACGAATTTACGGAAAGCCGTAAAAATCTTGAACAAAAGCTCGTCTTTCAAACCGGCAGTCTAAATCCCACAGGGATCAACGAATGCTTTTCATTCCACTAATTTATTCTTGTTTTTCTCGTTGCCATGTTCCCACCAATAACGTAGCTCCATTCTCTGCCTTTAAAAGCACACACAACCCACAATTCCTCTATTCGCTCCGACGAAGGGCTAACGCTCGAAACGTCAGCTTTTGTAATCGTTACGGTGGCCAATTTACCACTTCAACTTTGTTGATATATCCAAATTATTTAATTAATCCAAACTATTCCCTTAATGATCGGGCTTGAGATGGTGAAATTTCTTTAATTTTTTTTATGTGTGGCAAAAAACCAAACTCGGGTTGGTACTTTCACAAGTAACCATGTTTGTTCTGTTTCTTCTTTCTTTCTTTCTTTCTCCCTTTCTTTCTTTCTCTCTTTCTTGTTTTCTCTCTTTTTTTTCTCAAACAAACTGATTATCAATCATAACGTATAATAGCGTTTACTGATGATTTTTGTCCTTTTTTTCCAGCCAAAGAAAGTGATTTCGATCTGAAATTTAATTCCAAATCGACCGGAAACTATGCTGAGTACACTTCCATGCCCCCACTAACTGCATTGACTGCCTGTATTTGGGTAAAATTGTCGAGTTCTACAGAAGCTATCCACTATTTTTTCACCTATTCCGTCAGCTCTGGAAACAATGAAGCCCTCGGAATGGGCTATCCAGCTGCAGATAAGAAGCTATATACTAGAATCGCCGAAGGTAGTTGGAAGTAAGTAATAAACAAATGATAAACGTCACACAGGAGTCTTGATCGTACTTAACATCCAGGGCCGGGTTGTTCAAAGGCGGGTTAAGATAACCCAGGGTTACCGGGAAATTTAATTGCAGATCTGAAAGCTTTAAAATAAAATTCACTTTAATTCCATTTGTTTACAATTTGATGACTGAATGCTCTAAGAAGAATTGGGAAAATTATCTTAAAATGGCTTTTGAACAGAGAAATATAGAAACCTGGATTAAAATTTAATCCTGGGTTAGCGCTAATCGATCTTCGAACAACTGGGCCCTGAGCAGCTAGTGTAAGAATGACGTATACGGTAACGGTAAAAGAGAAAAATGATTCTGATTGTGGCTACTTTCCCAATGACCCTTAAATTACGAAAAGGGCATATTTGACGAGGGCAATGTCTGGATGTTGTCTTAGTTTAAAAAAATTGCTAAACTATATTTTTTAATATATGCGTTAATAATTCGGTTCCTACTGTTCCTTGTTTAGAGAAACCTTTTTAGCAAACCGTTTGCACGACAGTGGCTGGCATTATGTTTGTATGACCTGGAAAAACTCAGATGGAAAGCATTGTGTGTACCATAATGGAGTTGCTGTCACATGCATGGATAATTACGAAACCGGAAAGGTTGTTGAAGGAAACGGGAAGTTTATTCTTGGACAAGAGCAAGATTCTTTCGGTATTCCATGTTTTCTTTGTTATGCTTGTGTGATTGTGTCAATAAACGCTCTTTGTAGCACTAATTTACTTTATTACACGACTCGGGCAGTCAGAGGGCCAATAACTAAAATCAACCAATCAAAATGCTCTATTGCCGGTCCAATATTCTCTAAGTATTGGACCGGGCACTGTCCCGAATGGTCCCGAATGATACCACATTTGTGTCCCTTTGAACTTCAGTCGTATAATAAATCTTTTATTAACCAAGCTTGCTCGGGACCGTACTGGAAGAATATCGACCCTCGGTCTTTATTGTACGGACCTCGCTGCGCTCGGTCTGTACTGTCAAGACCTCGGGCCGATATTCTCCCAGTGCGGCCTTCGCGCTTGGTTAATAAGAAATATTTATTCGCTTATGTCCATGTAAAACAAAAGGTCAACTGAAAATAGACTCACAAAACGCTAACTGATTCGGTGTACTTAGAAAAGTAACAGAATATTGAAAAGCAGAACAATACAAAATTAATTTATGTACCAGCATCTGCGGCTCTAGTTCTCAAGAGGATATCCATATGCGTTCACTAAGTCGACTAGTTGTTTACTAATTACGTTTCATATGCTGTAATACGATAAAGATTATGACGTCATGGTAACAGCTTGAATCAACAGATTCTGCGTATACGTTGACGTGCATCTATTCAGTAATAGATCACAGATGACGTAATGTGGCAAGAGCGAGAAAGTGGCGTTTGTCCTCTAAGAGCCAAGAAAAATGCATATCAGATACAATGAAATATATGAAGTTCATATATTTTGAACTGCGGTATTAGATACGTATGATGCATGATCCCCGTAGTAGATAGCGCTATTTAAGCAATAGCGAAAATCAGACCTGAAAAAAATCAGGTCTGTTCGGGATTCGAACCACTGACCTCTGCGATACTAGTGCAGCGCTCTACCAATTGAGCTAACAAGCCAACTGGGAGCAGGCCGTTAAGTTGATTCGTAATAAACCCGTGAAAGTGATCGTGCATCATACGTATCTAATACCGCAGTTCAAAATATATGAACTTTATATATTTCATTGTATCTGATTTATCACTTTCACGGGTTTATTACGAATCAACTTAACGGCCTGCTCCCAGTTGGCTTGTTAGCTCAATTGGTAGAGCGCTGCACTAGTATCGCAGAGGTCAGTGGTTCGAATCCCGTACAGGCCTGATTTTTTTCAGGTCTGATTTTCGCTATTGCTTAAATAGCGCTATCTACTGCGAGGATCGTGCATCATACGTAAAAATGCATATATAATCCCGGCTCACGACTTTTTATGTTTCTTTCTCTCTGAAGGGGGTTCCTTCCAAACTATTCAGTCTTTTGAAGGGACGATGAGTAGGGTAAATGTGTGGAGCTTTGTGCAAACTGAAAACCTCATAAAAGAGATGTACAGAGGTTGTGGAGTATGGAATGGCGATGCAGTTGCTTGGTATAATTTTAGAAAGAACTTTTATGGAAATATAGAAGTTGTCGCGCCTTCGTCATGCTCATTGGCAGGTGGGTATGAATTCTGCGTGGTAGTTTCGCAAAGTGATCGCTTTTTTTCCTGTAAACTAACAGAGACCGAGTTAATAAGGTTCACTTTGGTATGTGATAGCAAAAAATGAGGGGGAAACATCACTTCTGCAACCTCTAGAGTGCAGTAGACCAAAATTAAACCATGGCGGTAAGAATAAAACAATGAGAGAGCCCGAAGTGTACGTATTCGTAAGTGATCAAGTCACAACTTGCTTTATAGCATAACCAAAGTAAAGCATGCTCTCTGATACGCTGCTGACGTGAGCAAATGCTGAGACTAGTTTCCGCGCGCATGTTTATTCTGGTCACGTAAGGTTTAAGTGTTAAATAAAAGGGAACTCTTTTACTAAAATGTATCAATGTTATGTCATAAAACAAATAGCAAACTCCGCAGTGTACACTATTTAGTAATGGATGCACTTGGGAGGTTTGCTAAGCACTCAAGAGGCTAGAGTCGCTCTCGGATATTGCCTCGAGCGACTCTTATGCTTCTTTCGTGCTTAGCAACCTCCCGCGTGCATCCATAGCTCAATAGTATTCCCTGTGGTGTTTACCATTTGTCAAATAGAATTGAAAATGATTGGTTTAACAGTCCGTCATAGTTTCCACTAAAAAGGCGAAGTGAATCGACCCAATGTGCTCTCAGATTTCTCTTGACCCACTCTCTGCGCAACATCTTTCCAGTGACGTGCATTTCTTTTTCAGACGCGGTAGTACAAGAAAAAAGGGATCAATATTGCAGCGACAGATATCATGCACATAAACCATCATGTGGTACGACGGTAAAAGCCTTGTTTGGCAGAAAACATTCTCAAGTTGGGAAACTATGGCGCTGTTATTTTGTCGTGGCGCTCACACGAGACCCAGATTCAAAGATGTACCGTTATGATACGGTGAAATTGTCGCATTGCATGCACTCTGTGACTGCAGACATATTGGCCATAACTGAGTAGCTATTATTGACAAGATAATTTGAATATATCAACAAAGTTGAAATGGTAAATTGGCCACCGTTACGGTTATAAAAGCTGACGTTTCGAACGTTAGCCCTTCGTCCTTAGCACTTCGTCATTCGCTCCGACGAAGGGCTAACGCTCGAAACGTCAGCTTTTATAACCATAAAGGTGGCCAATGTACCATTTCAACTTTGTTGATATATTCAAATTATTTCGTTACCTCCACCGACGCAGCGCCAAACAGTTTCTTTAGGAACTCATATTATTGACAAGTATTCCCCAAACATTCTGTCACTTTTTCAAAATCTCGATACTTTGGTACGCTTGTGGATATGGTACTACCCCGGTATTTTTAGTGTGTAGAAAGTATATTGTCAATGTTTTCCTATTACCAAAAAGTCCGATAGAAAGCGAATTTCTTTGGTTTGATCAGGATCTCGTTTACCTGCCCCGCTGAACTCGAGAGACAACAGCTTTATGGGCTAGCAAGAGAATAGATACCATCATCACATTGTAATTAAGTAATGACTCATCACACATAAGCTCAGCATGGTTTTGTCAAGTTTAAATGGAGGTTTAATTCCCGGGAAGAGAGAGCTGAGACAAGCGAAGCGGTAGAGATTCCTAGGATGCAGTCGAAAAGAAAAACCATTTATGAGGTTTCATTATTTCAGTTACGAATATAGACTGAGTTGACGGCATTTAGAATGAGTAAGGTATAGCTAATTCCTAGAACTGGAGAGATTAATAATTTTAGTGGTAGAACACAGCGTTATGGCATCAGCTACACGCTATTTGTAGTTATACAAGTAAAAATTTTAAGTCACTAAGTCAGGATAATTTCACAAATTTCAGCACAACGAATCGGTCAAAGAATCAAATAACTTGACATAATCAGAGGAAAAGCAGAGCTTCCCAATAAATTAATCACTGCCCTACAAACGATGAAAATAATGTGTTTGAGGACGTTTTTTCCACCAGCCCATTTTATGTGTAGAGGGATGTGTTTATTTTTGTCTTTTCACGTGCGTGGGAGGAAAAAAAAAAACCTAAGAGTCCCAATGAGAAATCGAGTTACAGGTCTTATGATTTCACACACCAACATTTTACCACTGACTGCGTAACAAATACAGGAAAGTGAGCTACGCTTTCCTAGAAGGCATCAACGGGGTTAACTGTTAGCCGTAAAACGGGAAAAAATTTAAATATTGTGCCTAAAAAAATGGCAAATTTTAACCTTTAGTCGCACGAGATTTGCTTGCACCAACAAATTAAGCAACAGTCATTTTGGAAATTTAATGAGCCCCCAAATAACCGAGATGCATCTCAACTCTTAGTTTCACTGATTAAACATTGAGTTCTGTTATAAAAGTAAGATAAATTTTGAAAAAAATTGGAACACAGAAATCTTACACAAAGACCATCGTACCGACTTTCAAGGACAGGTTCTTATTAAAAGCGAATGTCTCTCTTTTATCATAGTAACATGTAAAAATACTAAAAATTAAAGTTGTGAGATGAAAGGGTTTATTTCTTCATTTGGTTTAAATTTAGATATGTTACCCTAAATGGCCTTTTGTGTATAACTTTAGATGTAAAACCACTCACGCTAATGGATGCTTTACAAGCAATGATATCATACAATGTCCATGTTATGGCTACAATAACGTGGCCCTCCCTTAAGAAAGGAAAGTTACTCTAGCTTAATTCTGTAGATAACACTGGAGATCTGTAGCCACCTGTTTGCCGATGTTACTTTTTCCTCTTTCGAGTCTCCGTTGTAACATTGGCTACTTTTTGAAATACTTCACGGGGAAGGTAAAAAGAAAAATGCTTACATTTGATGAATACGCCTCCTAAGATTAAATTACTTCTTTGAAGATCTCAGACCAGACCTTTGGTTTATGAACTTTCGCACTTGCTTATAAATGGAGGGAAAGATCTCCATCACCAATGATATATGCGTCATTGATGAAAAGTGAGATGAAGATGGCTGGAGATTGGTTGAGTTTTTTTTTTTTTTTTTTGTGAGTGTTTTTTAGGGCGAGACGACGTCGAATTCCACAAAAACGCAAAAAGAAAAAAAACAAAGTTAAAAAAAAAAATTAAACGAAGCGGCTGCATATCCATTTTGAACGTGCAAGTTTGACCAAAGAAAAATTTATTAGCGTCAATTTTTTCCGTTCTTTAAAAAATTCTTGAACAGAGAACTGTGCTTGGCGCGATTTTCAGAAAAACTGACTGAAAAAAAGGGATTATGTTAAAAAGAAATTGCGTTTAAATACAAGAGGACTGCGTGTCATTATGTGAGGTATAAAAGGGTACGAAAGTAAAGGTGTAACTCATGGAAAACGATAACGAACTGAACAAAAAAAAAACCCTAACAAGGGAATATGAGAAAAGAAGAGGATAACAAAAAAAAAAAAACTAAGGAAAAGCGCTTAGGTCTTACAGCCTGAAGCTAAAGGTGATTTTGTATATCAAGTAAACATAAATATGTCTATGCAGTAATTAATAGTTGCTTTGGGCACTTTTTACGATGAATTCAGCTAGAAAAAGCTCCTATATACATACTAACTACGCTAGACTTGACTTGATTATGCAGGTGTCGAAATGGTTTCACAAATTGTACTACAAACGTGTGCATCCTGCTGACCCATGAGGAAGAGTGGAAGTGGATGCCTTGTTCCTCTGACCACTTCCTCCTTGACGGCATCGAATCATTTTGTTGAAAGCTGACTTCATTTTTCCATTTAGGCCAATGTATAACCAGGGGTTTATTCCACTGTTTGACTGACTGAACCAATAACAGAAGTAGATGGAGATAGGATGCCAGTCTTTCAGCATGTTTCGCACCGCGAAGTCCATTTGGAACACTTGCAAGGGAAGCCAGCAAAGAGCAAACACCACCACTATAATAATGAGCATTCGGAGAACTTTCTTCTTTGGGATGTGACCCTGTGGCTGGTCTCGGATGCTTTCTTGTTGCCCGGGAATTTCATGGAACCATATTCTTCGGGCGACTGCGAGGTAAAGAACAGAGATGATAGCGAGAGGAAGGAGGTAACTGATGACAAGGAGATACGTCCAAAAGGCCAGTGGTGGCATCTCGTCCTCTGCATAATAACACCGTCCATTCTCCAGCTCAAAGGCGAAAGGGGTGATAGCCATCAAAGCTAACGATGAGATCCATATGAGTGGGATACTTAGTTTGGCTTTCCTGAACCAAATCCTTTGCCTTAAAGGATGTGCAACAGCAAAGTATCGATCAAATGCCATGACAACAAGACTAAAGATAGACGCCGTCATCGTAATGTTAGCGAGGTAGTAAAGGAACGTGCACGAAAAATAGCCAACCTCAAGAGGAATTTCTGATACATGCAGATGAACGAAGTTAATAGGCAACTGAAAAATAGCAACCAATAGATCGGCCACTGCCATATTAACAAACAAGAAACTTGTCAGACTTCTCGTCTCAGGTTTTTTCCACACAATGTATATCAGCAATGTGTTTCCAAGCAGCGCTGCGACCATTGTCACGAAATAAAGTATGGTGAAGCCCACTTCAGCTGTGAATCCCATGTTCTGCAATGAAGAAGGAAAACTATGATTTGAAATTCGGTGTTTTCGCAGCCTCAGAGTTCTTTCTCTATTATTATGTTTTTATTACGTCCTATATAGCCTAGTGTCGTCCGTCTAGACTCAGCCACTGTCGGTACCCGTGAGGTCAAACTATCCCTCCTTGTTTTCATGGCGGGTGCAATGTTAGAACTTCTTTATCATTGTTTCATATAACCATTACCTTAGAAGCATTTTAAAATGACTTTCAGTCACTTTTACCGTAAAAACGAGCACCCAACATGTTTAAAAGTTAGTTTTACTTTTCACTGAGCTGAATCCAAAATCTAAAAGGTCGAAACATGTCGCTGACGTAGTTCAAAACTATTTTCGTTAAACATCCAGATGTTGCCTTTATTCACAAGAATTAGCCTTGAAAATTCTCGCTTTGTGGAGAAAAGTTAAAGAATAAAACTGTGCAATTCCTTTTTAACTAAATTGTAAGTCTTTTGGAAGCCCTTCTCAAACTGAAGAAATTTCCGATCTGAGGAACTTGCCTTCTGAGATCAATTTTTCTTTACTAAGTGCCCCTAATCATTATTCACTATCACATTTTATTACCCTTGTTTTTTTTGTTTTTAAATCCTTCGTATGAATTTTTAAGAGCTATTCGCTCATGTTCTTAAAGGCCGATGGCTTAATTTGTATGATATCTGAATAAATCTGAAAGGTAATAAAATTGTACCTTATTCTCTAAGGAAGAACGCAATTCAGAGTTTTGGTTCTTTAATGACTGTTAGCTAAATCGTGCGATGTTCTTAGAACATTTACGGGGTATATTCAGTCAGAGATATTCAGTCAGAGACGAATAATAGATTACCTACCAGTTAAAAGTGGAGAAGCTAAAGAGCGTTTTTTTTTTCTTCTTTTTGAGTTATATAGAAACAACAACTGGGCTTGATTCTTCTTTACCGTTTTCAAGAAACAGTGCCGATGAAAACACCTTGTGACTAAAGGTAATGTGCTTTAAAATGATTTTGTCTCTCCAAGTGATTCCTTTTATCTGAAACCGCAAAGTGTTGCGTAGTTGGCGTTTTGGTTACAATTAAAATGCATTAATTTGAAGGTAATGTGAGACGAAAAATAGACAGCCTGGTCGTGTGAGGTGTAAGTGGCTGGAGCTCTCTCGCCACATTGCTGAAACAAAACTCACGCAAGACCTAGAGAAATACAGATTTTAGCCTGAGACCACAACACCATGATTACCATGAATTTTGTTTTCTCCCTCTGAATAAATCCTATGACAACTTGAAATCTATACTTTTTTTCGTTTTAACTCTTTTTTATCCAATGCAACCTCGGAATTGACGGAGACTTTGTGACTATTAATTCTGACTTAATTTTTTTCCCGCTTCCATATGATAAGTTTTCATCTGCTTACATTTTTTGTCCAAATAGAATTGAGAGAAACATAATCCTTTGAACTAAGTTGTAATTGATGCTTTTTACTTAATTTTTCCCGCTATTAGGACTTCTCTTTTTACTGATTGTCTTACGGAGAGCTATAGAGCTGTAAAGCATCAGTCTCAACTGTTATTGATTATATGAGATTTAGACACTTTGGTGGGTAATTCTACAAATTTGTCGCCCTTTAGTCGCATTTGGTAATTTCTCAGTCTTTTCAATTCTGACAAAATGTGGGAGCCTGCATCTGAGGCGCCAAGTGTAAAAGAGTCATTAAGCGGTTGCTATTGTCTTTGCATATGATAATTATGACGTATTGTAGAGTCTGTGTAGCAAAATCTCTCGATTACCGATTTATAAATCGCCGAATCGAAGTATTTTGGCATAAATAAATCGCACTTGTGTAACTCCTAAGTAGCCAAGTATCATCTCAGGTACACAGGCTTACTCTTGCTTAGTGGCAGTCAAAAAATACAAGCCGTGGAAAAGGAGCACCGCGGTCAATTGTAGGGCATGCGCAAGGGGTCAATTTCGGTCAGCCGCTTGCTAATGGAACAGATCTGTTAACCGTGCCAGTGCCGAATGTTCTTTACATGCTTTGTTCTCGGTGGCAGCTAACTATCTGGAGGAAGTACTTTTAAGCAAACCTGCAATCTTATGGCTGAACATCAAGATCCTTAACATTTGATACGTACTGATCATAAATTTTCTTATAAATAGCACTAATCTAATGATTTTAATGGTCTCAAGGTACTCTCTTCTTGCGGCATAGATTTACTTGGAGGTAACATAATCATGATAACCTGTGTATATCCTAAGGGTAAACCTAATCATCTACTGTTTTAAGCAGTGCAGTTATGGTCCCTTAAACCACAGTACTTTCAAGAAAGGCATTTCTGAGTAAGCTCTTGGCCGTGGTTGATTGGCTGTCATTGATGGATGCTCGGGTCCTTGTTCCATGGCCCCGGATCATTTTGCGAAAAGTTCTATTCATTTTTCCATTGAGGAGGATGTAGAGCCAAGGATTAATGGCACTGTTTGCCTCACTGAGCCACGAAGCGAAGTAGATGGCCACGGGGTGCCACGTTATTCCTTCTTTCACCCCGTAGTCCATTTGGAGCACTTGTGTGGGCAACCAACAGACCGAAAAAACAACTACAATGATGATAAGTGTTCGGAGGACTTTTTTCTTGGGAATTTGATTATCTGCTAGGTTTCGAGAAATCTCGTTTTGACCAGGAATTTCGTGGAACCATATTTTTTGCGCGATTTTACTGTACAGGACAGAAATGATAGCGAGAGGCAAAATATAATTAATAACCAGTAAGTAGGTCCCAAGGGTAGCTCTTGGAGTATACTGAAAAAAAAAAAAGTCTTTTTATAGGATTACACAATTACTGGTGAACCAGTAGTTTCCATTGTGGTCCTTGCAAACAAATGAAACAAATGGTCTAAATTGAACATGACATCATTAAGAACATCATTAAGAACCCCAACCGGCCGGAGGCAAATCAGTTGGCTATTTACAAGCGCGACCAAGGATCTGAACACGGGACTACCGTGACTCTGTAACTCTGTATAAAGGCATTTCTCACGCTTAGCCTCATAAGAGACTAAATTGACGGCCATAAAAGTCCAGGGATGCTACCCAAATAACAGGTAAAATGGGCTTGGTTCTTCGGAACCAGATTTTTCGCCTCAAAGGGTGTACAACAGCGGAGTATCGATCAAGTGCCATCTCGACCAAACTGAGGATCGAGGCTGTCAACAAAACTTGCACAAAATAGGAAAAAAGTTTACAGAATAGGTCACCGGTCACACCAGATAGGTTAGTTGCGTAAAAGTGGGCCATGGAGACGGGTATCTGAATACCGTAACCAGTAGATCGGCCACTGCCATATTGACAAACAAGAAACTGGTCAGGCCTCGCGTTTCGGGCTTCTTCCTTACAATATATATTAGCAATATGTTACGAACTAAGGCCACTACCATAATCACTACAAGCGCTATAGTAAAAGCCATCTTTATAGTTAGTGCCATGTTCTGTGGATGAAATAAACGAACAACTTTTTTAGTGGTAATTTTGATACAAACACTTGTTTTTAAGAAAAATAAACATTTTCCAGTTTTTAGGGTGACGTTTTAATGTGAAAATGAGGTTCCAGGCCGCAAACAAGCAGTAGTTGTTACCATGGCAACAAGAGTGCTGCAACCTTAAAAAAGGTCATTTTTGTGCATCCCCATGGGTGCCTAATGGCATGCAAAAATTTTAAGCTGGGTTGAATATTTTCATTTCCCAAGATGCTTGATTCCTACAGAGAATAGTTCTAAACATTTTCGTGCGTTCACCACGTGTTAGGCGCGACATATGCGAGAGCAGCAGATATATTTTTTTGGGAGTTTCAAAATCTGCCAGAAGTAGCAATCATTACCTTTACATATCATTGCTAATTTCATGCGAAGCGTGGAAAGAACGACTTGGAAAGACTGGAAGCTTGACTCTGAGAGTCTTTGAAGAGGATCTCAGTGGGGTAAACCGTCAACTACCCATTGAGCTAACCGCCTCCCGGTTAACTCAATGGATAGAGCACCGGACTGTTGTGCGGGAGGTCGAGGGTTCGAGCCCCGGCCGGACCAACACTTAAGGTCTTAAAACAATTGAGAAGAATATGCTTCCTTTCTAAAACATCAAGAAATGGTTAGATAGCTAGTCTTCTCGGATAGGGACGAATAAATGGAGGTCCCGTCTCCTGCAGGAGGGTTAGGAGACGTTAATTTCCCACGCACGAGATTACTGTGTGATGGATGTCCTTCCCCGAGGTGGGATAGGGGGATTGGCTTTAGGTGGATGAACCTAGTAGGGGACTACGTGTCCTATTGTTCTTCCACCTGTACAATGTACAGATCTTTAGAAACGAAACGAAAAGGTCTTAAAATAATTAAGAAGAATATGCTACCTTTCTACAACATCAAGAAACGATTAGATATTCTAGTCTTTTCGGATAGGGACGAATAAATGGAGGTTTCATCTCCTGCAGGGTTAGGGGTCGAGACGTTAATTTCCCACGCACGAGATTACTGTGTGACGGATGTCCTCCCCTGGGGTGGGATGAGTGGGTATAAAGGGGTTAGGTATCAATTGGGACGAAAGTTCTCTTCCTTTCTCCTACCATTCCCGTAGCGAATGAATTAAATTCTAAATTCTTCTAAAAGGTCAACCGTCAAATAGGCAAAATTTTAACAGTCAATGGTCAAAAACGCAATATTTTTACCGTCAAACTCCAAATATGCAAGCCAAGGTTAGCCGTCAAATGTCTTAGATATCCTTAATTAAGAACTAAACGTTGGCCTTAATTGGGATAGTGTTCTATTGTTTATACAGGAAAGTTTTGATATATCACAAAAATCCATTTATATATGTCCCTTGAACTTCTAGTAGCGAGTAAAACTGGTTAACGACAGAACCGACTTCCGGTGTGGAAACACTTCCCCTATCGTAAAACGTTAATCATTTATTAATAAAAGGTGTTATAAATTAACAGTTCTTAACAAACGCGTCATTATGAAAAAGTACTACCAATTCGCGCGTCTAGCTCGTTTTATAAACGACATTCCAAAAACTTAAGAGCGTGTCCACGAGAAAACCGGGCAGGGGGCGATAAACCTCAAAACACCGACTTGGCTCAAACTTGGCACAAAGGCTAAGTATCATGAGTTAACAACTGTGTGAAAATAATAGGTCAAAATATCTAATTCCCTGGGAGATATAGGGTCCCCCTGGAAAAACCCCCATTACCTGCATTTTTTGCATAATTAATTAGCTAACTTCACCTCGCTGCTGCGACAAACTGAAAACAGTGTTCAAATCCAATCAATTGGATTGTATTTTATATCTACCAGAATTCTAGAAAATTGAATTTTTTTAATTTTTCATTTTATTTCTTCTCTTACCTCTCGCTTAAGTAAAGACGACTTTTTCTGGTTTTGACAAAGTCCAAAAATAAGGGTATTTTAAGGCCCAATATCTCCGATGAGCAACAACTTCTGATAATTATTCTTACATGGGCAGTGAAAGTCATCACTGGAATTTTAAAATCAATGATAAAATTTTTGGGCATTTTATTTCATAGCCCGTGCTGATGTGAAATTTACATCTACCTCCCGTTTATTAGTCCGTATCGTCAAAATTCCGTACACCACATCTTTGTTTTATTAACTTAAAATAAATTGAAATTTACAAGAAATTTCCCAGAGAGTATCGTTTAAACATGAACGAGGAGAGAATATTTGAATAGCGCAAGTTGAGCCATTTTTGAGAACTTTTTTCGCAGCCGCATTAGGATTATTCTCGAGGAAACGCAGAAGTTGATGATGAACATCAAGGGCGCATGTAGTCGAAATTTCTGGCAAAAGAAATCTAGGAAGAAACTTGATAGTACATACATGTCTCTGTGGTGCCTCAGTTGCAACTTTTGGCTTGATATCATTTGTTAGATAAGTAGCAATTATGTGAACAATGTACCTTGCCTTGTTGAAATATTAAACGCAGACAGAGCTCTCGAAAAGATCCACCAAAATTATTGGTCTTTTACGGCGTGATACTTATCGACTTACGTGACATGTGTTGGTGCCAAAAAGATAATTTGATGCCCTAAAAGCTCAGTGATGTCACTCAAAAGGACAATCCGCCATCCTTGATCAGATCGCGCCTGCAGTTTTGTCGAGCGGTCAACTTTGACATTCATTTGGCATGTTGTGTTTCTAGTCTACAAAGTTTAGAATGTAACAAAGATTAACGGCTAACAAAATATTTGACTTGTTATTTTTTAAGCTTGAGATTGTGGCTGGTTCACCCAAAAGCAAATAAGCCGCTGATATATTGGTCTCCTATCAGCACAGGGAAAAAAAAGGAAAATGATCAAAAAAGTGACACGTACATAGAAATCACTTACATATTTTATTCGAGGTTTACCGCATACTTTTGATATGTAATCTCTTGCAGTGTAAGTACTGTTATATCATATCTGGCCTCAGAGTGCATAATATATTCTGGCAGCCTCTTTGCACCGGCCACATTGTAACAGATTATATGACATACACGCTCGATCGCTGAATAATATCGCCGGCTTGGTGGTAAAGGATGGCGCAGCGTTGATCACGACGTAGACGAAGGAACTAGGGGAAGTAGTTTATGACGAGATCTAGTAATCCCTTAGCAACCTTCCAACATTGTATGTGTTTGGAAATCAGTAATGCTTATTTTTAGTTAAGGAGAAGAATGCAGCAATGTCAAAGTTATTCAATTCAGTTAAAAATGAGAATGGAATCAGTTTGAAAGAAGATATCTATCAGACTAAAATAATGCCACAGTGCTAGTCACACTACCAAAAACTTACATTATCCTCGTATAAACATTGGCTAAATCTATAGAGGTTTTGCACAGCAGCCATGTTGGATGGCAGGAACAATGAAAATATTTTGCATAAGAAAGAATTTTTTTTTTCCGTGGGTAAAATAATCTATTGTTCCTGCCATCCAACATGGCTGCTGTGCAAAACCTCTATTCCTGAAGAAACGGCAAAAACGGCGGTAAAAAAGCGATTATGCCTCTTCAAAGTCGTTTCCTTGGTCGTCGAAACAGCCTTTCGCCATACTCTTTCTTGTTGTAACTTGCTATGTTTGCCCCCTGACGACCTCAGAGACGTTTGCGAAAACACGAGGATCCACGAAATGTGAAAGAGAAGATTCTAGTTGCCTTTCCCATCACTTTATTCCTGGGATGTTTGCTATTACACGAGAGTTGGTGTCGCAAAATCCTGCTCTCATGTTTTTTACCTCAATCTGAAAATGTAGCTGAGTCTGACACTCAGACAATCTTGAAATGCATGCCGACGTCCATGGTACACAGTTTCTCTTATCAATTGCTTTGCCAACTTAACTGTGCATTTTAACATTTTCGGACATAAAGGAGTTCAGGGACACATACTGTCCGGCCTACTTGAGTAACTAAGAAAAGTAGAAGTGTCTACGTACGAAGGAGGTTTTCTTCCGGGTTTTGATGTTAATATTAGTGGATTGTCGTTTATTATTTGTAACCTTTAAGAGCGGCTATTACACTTCTGTCTGAAACTTACTACGAAATCGATTGTCGACCCCCTCCCCTTTCCTCGCCCCACCTTTCAGTAATAATCTGCACTTTTGCAATTGACCAGTTTAGCTGCGAAAAAAGTTCTCAAAAATGGCTGGGAAATTTCTTGTAAATTTCAATTTATTTTAAGTTAATAAAACAAAGATGTGTTGTACGGAATTTTGACGATACAGAGTAATAAACGGGAAGTAGATGTAAATTTCACGTCGTATTTACTTAGGCGAGAGATAAGAGAAGAATTGAAATGAGAAAGTTAAAACAATTCAATTTTCTACAAGTCCGATAAATATAAAATACAACCCAGTTAATTGGATTTGAACACGGATTTTCATTTTGTCGCAGCAGTGATTCAAAGTTACCAAATTAATTATGCAAAAAATGCAGGAAATGGGGTTTTTCCTAGGGGGACCCTATATCTCCCAGGGAATTAAATATTTTGACCTATTATTTTCACACAGTCGTTAACTCCTGATACTTAGCATTTGTGCCAAGTTTGAGCCAAATCGGTGATTTGAGGTTTATTGCCCCTGCCCGGTTCTGCTCGGTTTTCTCGTGGACACGCTTTTAACCGTCGATCGACAAATGATCTAAACTTTAATCGTTAACCGTCAAAAGGGCTTATTTTTAACCGTCAACCATCAACGTGACCCCCACATGGAGACCCTCTTTGAAAAATGAGTTTGACGGCAAAGTGCAAGCGCGAAGTATGAAACAAGACAACTGCGGTTATAGCGGAGAGACGCTGATACATTGGAAAGCTCTCTCTGAAAAGCAATTGCCGAGTCGGAAACTCTCTCATCCCGAAAGTAAAGATGCTTGGACGCAAAAGGTAAGTATTAACGAGCCTGGAGCCATTCAAAACCTTTCTTACGCCAGCGACGATTTATCTATTGAACGAAGGGCTGCAGAAGTTATTTCCCTGAAAAACTTGTTAACCAAGGGACTTATTCATTCAATGGAGGTAACTTTCGGGCTCGAAACCAGATGATTATTATAATAATTTCAACCAGAATTCTGAAAAATTAAAATGGATTAGAATGTAGTAGCTTGTGAGGGGACTCATCATTTATTCAATTTATCAACATAATATATCACCTATGTGACATGCAGCGACTGAGACTAACGCTTTTAGTTAAGCGACTTGACTTTAAGATTGTGCGCCCTAATTCAACAACCATAAGAAGACTACTGCACACATTTGTTTCTGCGACCCAAAGCATTGACATTTAAAGTGAATCAGCGTTATAAATTATTTATAAATTATTTACTGCACGCCTTAGGATAAATCGGTTATAAAAAATAAAGTCACGTTCATAATAAAAAGTGATTCTTCAATATATGGTTTTTTTTCAACCAACATGTGGGTGCGAAAATCCAACATAACATCTTTATCTCTAGAGATAGTTAACTGCTAAAAGCTGAAAACAATTGTTGTTTTTCTAAAATGTTTTACCATTATTTGGTTGAAATGAGGCAGGTGCTTTTGTATCTAAATATAAAAAATGAAATTACAGGAAGGGAATAATATACAAAGCGCACGTAGCCCTACTCAGATTCAGGTAATAGATGAAGCGTACGTGAGGAAAAACGAAACCATTTTAATGCAGTACTCTCTAGGTTGATATTTTCAACCAATCATGACCAGTCGTAATGATTTTTCTATTTCCGGTTCATACAAAAACACAGGTACACGCGATAAGGAAGAATATGCAAATGTGTATCTTTTGTCAGAGTAATTGAAAGAAAACTTCTTTTGCTTAAAATGAAAGCGTGGATTTTTCGAGATCTAAAAAAAAAAAAGAAAAAAAAAAAAGTTATGTTCGGAAAGTGTTTGTTTTCATTATTCACATTTAAAAAGCATGTTTAGTTTCTTTCGGTAAACGTGATATGTACGAAAATATACACAATATTGTATGCCTACAGAAGACTTTTCACCCTTTCGTTCTGGTTCATATAACACTTAGTATATCCTGATAACATCACCGCTGGATTTGCTGTCTCATTATAGAAAAACTGTCGAAACTTAGTTTAAAAAGAGAAACACAGCGTCCGATAAAAGTCAGCTGAATTTTCCCAAACAATGGTCTAAAAATATACCGGTAAGAGCCCTTAAGGGTTTTGTTTCGGCCGACAAATTTTCATTTGTAAACGTGGAACCTGGTAAGAGGACTTACCATCATTATAAAATAGGGCTTGGTAATTTCACGTTTCAAGACGTGCGCAATCGTGGAAAATAACAGGCTCGTTACAACATATTTGAGTGTGAATTACCTTTCTTACAACAAGGATCTATAGCGTGTAGCATTGTGAACACGTGTTTTCCCTAGAGGGCAGGAAGATGCGACATTAGACTTTTTTTTTTCTTTTGAAAAGCAGAAAGAAGCTAATTGCTGCAGGGAAGACTTCAGCTGTATTTTCAATCGTCTGGCTAGCCTATGTCACGAAATACTAATTTGTGGGCGCTTTTGACACACAATAAATCTATTCCAGTTTCCTTTCTACAGGAAGTGAACGTTTTTATTATAGGCAAACGACAATTGAAAACATCAAAAATAAAATCGGCGCCCAGTGAAAAGTTTGCATGAATCTATCATTTCGTTAATTTATCGAAAGCCTTCCTTTTAAACACGCGGTACCATACGAAGAAAAATGTGCGCACTAACCTTGCTGGATAATATTAGTCTCTTCTGTGAGCATAACACAGCCAATCGATCAAAAGAAGTACCTTTTAATGCGTTGAATCAAATGCTTAAACGCTAGAGACAATTTTCGCAACTAGCTGAAAATAAAGGCGAAATTCTTATACCCGACGCGACAGAACTGAATAACGTCAAAGGTATGCGATCAACAACGCGAACTTAAGCGTGCGAGGTTTAAAATTTTAGTGAAATTTTCTAAAATTATAAAGAGCTGGCTTTTAAAACCGAGGCATTTCGTTGTCATCGAAGGCATTCATGTTTCCAAAGTTTTTAAGGAGAAAAATAATTTTCGAAAATATTTAGGGGGTGTACAAATTTTTTGGAAGTTGTTCTGCCAAAGAAAATAACGCCTCGAAGCAACAGAATAGAAAATCAACCAGGCGAACGACTCAAATCCATGTTTCCGCGCCAAAACCTAGCGCGTGTGCATACGTTATTCAACTCTGTCACGTGGGGCACCTTTGACGCACAATATTTTCATTTACTTTTTAGTGGGTAAAATGAAACTTCTTCATGCGGTAAACAGCATTCACAAATTTAAAAATGAAAACAACAGCACTCAGTAAAGAGTATGCATTTATTTGAAGATGTCAGCGGTACTTCCAATCGTCTGGCTAGGCTTATATCACAACATTCTTTATTGTGGACCCCTTTGGTACACAAAATGTTTTCTTTTTACATTTTAAATGAACGAAATGTATTATTTGTTTCTTTTTTCCGAATCCAAATGGATGCACTAACCTCACTAGATAATATCGCTTTCTAACACGCAGCCGACGGCAATGTGGTCCCGATTAATGCGGTTTTTGTAGCCTTTTTGACCACAAGATGAAAACATCCTCGCGAACTTTTATTAAGTCATGGGTTCTGTATTAGAACCTAAAACGCTGTAGTCAATATCACAAATAAAAGAAAGTAAGCACTTTTCGTTGAATGGCATTAGGAAACGGTGGTATTATGTTACAAAAAGAAAATTTTGAAAAAGTGGCAGTCAGTCATGTAAGTGTCATTCGTTGTAAATGAAAAAAAAAATCAGTATAGTCGTAGAATTAAATGTCATAGTTTCTTTTTGGAAATGAAATCTGATATGGATTTCAAACCAGAAATTGCTGTCTTCCATTGATGCTACTGATAATAACTTTAATAAAATGATTTCTTTACATTTAGTCATAGTCCAGAAAACAAAAGTCATCCCGTCGGTTTTGTCTTTCTTTTAAAAGCATAGGAAGTTACATTTTAAACAACAAAAAATTCAGATTAATGTTACTTCTTCTTTGGCCATGATCACTTCTACTTTCGGCTGTTTCCATTTCATGAAGTAAATGACTTGCATTGGAAATTATATTTTCTACCTCATTATACCAAGCTGACGAATTCAAGTTTCTATTTGTATTCAAATCTTATATAGTACATCATTCTTGAAATGAGCACGAAAATGTGCTAAATATTAAATGTGTTAAACATTAATCCCAAATAGTCGAGGCGCAGTAATCATTTTATGTCCTTGCCCTCGTCTAGTGATCCATTTTCTCCTTCGCCTCATCTAATCTTTGGATGAAGTACACGTATTCAAGCTTGCAATCATTATACTAGAACTTTTCCATTGTAATGTTATAATCAGCTCAACTATGGGCCGATGAAGGATTTCGCACTGTGCTAGTTGCCGTATGTGAACGTATCATGGTGATGAATGGTCTGTATGTCAAAGTGTTATTCTGTAACATTATTCGAAAATGCATCCATTAATTATTTTTTTTCCAATTTTCAAAATAGTTTTGTTGATTTCAGTGATGATCCGGGATTAAAAAAAAAAGCAAAACATTTTTGCGAATCCGATAATAAATTTTGATCTAGGATAATTGAATCTATGATATTTGACTTGTGCATAAGATACAATCCAAGTAACCTTTGGTATTTGATCGTATTATGGGATCGTACCCAATGGGCTTCTGTATGTTTATATTGTTGCTGAAATTGAATTTCGATTCCCAAGAAACATCATTTCGAGTAATTAACAAATTTCAGCTTAAACATGGAAACGTCCTTAATTCGTTCAGTGTAGATGAAATTTATTTCAAATCATTTTAAATGGTGCCATTGAACAACATTTTCACCAGTCTTACTGTAATGTACATCAATATCACTGCAAAGGTTAATTTTAAAATAGGTTGTAGTAGTTAGGAATATGCAGATTACGCTAAAAAAAAAGTCGAAGAACAGCCTAAAAATGGATTCAAAATTTCCTCAAAAGTTGTCTATAGATAAGAAAAATTTTCTGCAATAAATGAAGGCGTTGCTTAAAGCATTCAAACATAAGTTACTTTGCATTGTTATCTCGAAAGAGCTTCGTGTGTAGATCAGCCATTAAATCAAACGAAATGGTGCCATTGAACAACATTTTTACCACTGTTATTGCAGTGTACATCAATATCAGTGCAAAGGTTAACTTCAAAATAGGCTGTGATAGTTAGGGATATGCAGATTGCATTCAAAGATGTCGAAGAACAGGCTAAAGCGGAGTCAAAATTTCCTCAAAAGTTGCCTGTAGATAAGAAAAATTTCTGCAATAAATAAAGGCGTTGCTTAAAACATTCAAGTATAAGCTACTTCGCATTATTATCTCGAAACTAAGCTCCAAACAGTATGCCGTTGTCATCGTTGTAAAAGTACATTAATCATTTTCGTTATCTGCAGGCAAAATGGAATAATTTTGTTCCACTTTCTCCAAGAGCACGAGTTTTTAAGCTAATAGTCTTTGAAGAAAACATCTTATCTCTTGAAAGATACAAGTGTCCGTCACATTATACCCACAATAGAAACGTGTTGAAGAGGGAAAGTCTTTTTGACGGTTGACGGTTAAGTTTTGGAATGTCGTTTCTAACAACCTAAAAGCGCGAATTTGGCTGTAACTTTTCATAATGACGCGTTTTTAAAGAGCTGTTAATTTATAACACCTTTTTTTGGTAACTGACTGACGTTTTACGACACTGGAAGTGTTTCCACAGCGGAAGTCAGTTCTGTCGCTGAGCAGTTTTACTCGCGACTAGAAGTTAAAGGACTTACATGAATTTATTTTGGTGATATATCAAAACTTTTAATTATAAACAACAGAACTTGGCTTAATTATTTGACGGTTGAAGGTAAAAATAATGCGTTTTTGACGGTTAATAATTTGGCCAATTCTGGTTGACGGTTACCCCCTTTGAGACCAAATGTAAACGAATAGGAAATTAATTTTCACTAGCGGAAGAATTAGATTAATGTTATTTCTTGTTTGACCATAATCACCACTATTTTCGACTCTCTCCGTGTCATGAAGTAAATGACTTGCATTAAAAATTATATTTTCTGCCTCATTATATCAAGCTAACGAACTATATTCAATTTGTATTCAGTTCTTTTATAAGAAATAATTTTTTCTACTTGTATTAAAATCTTATATAGTACATCATTCTTAATATGAGCACGGAAATGTAACATCTTAAATATCAAGCCGAAACAGCCGAAGCGCGGCACTCAGTTGATATCCTTGCCCTCAACTACTACTGCATCGGATCATCCTCCTGAAAGCTCCATTCATTTTATCATTTAGACCGATGTACAGCCAGGGGTTTATGGCGCTGTTAGCTTGACCGAGCCAAGAAATAAAGTAAATGGCCACGGGCTGCCACGTTACTTTACCCGTCACTGCAAAGTCCATTCGGAACACTTGCAAGGGAAACCAACATACCGCAAAAACCACCACAACAATGATGAGCGTTCGAACAACTTTTTTCTTGGGAATCTGCTCACCTGGCTGGGCTCTGGAAGTTTCAACTTGCCCAGGAATCTCGTGGAACCATATCTTTCGCGCAATTGTGATATACAGGACACAGATAATGGTAAGAGGCATTATGTAGTTAATGACTAATAGGTAAGTCCAAAAGGCGACCCTTGGGATATATTCATTTGTATAGGAGCATTTTCCATTGCTATCATCTGCCATGTAAGAAAATGGTGTGACGGCCATGAAGGTCCAGGATGCGATCCAAATGACTGGTAGAATATTTTTTGCTCTTCGGAACCAAGTCATTTGCTTCAAAGGGTGTATAACAGCAAAATATCGATCAAATGCCATCGCGATAAGACTGAAGATCGAGGCTGCTGTAGAGACATCTTCAAGGTAGAATAGCAAACGGCAGAATATATTCCCGAACGTACCAGTATATCCAGAGTCGTAAAAGTGCGTTATGGAGACGGGCATATGAAATACAGTCATTAGTAAATCAGCTACCGCCATATTGACGAACAAGAAACTCGTTAAAGTTCTAGTCTCACGTTTCTTCCAGACGATGTAAATAAGCAACATGTTTCCTTTCAAAGCAGCGACCATAGTAACAGCATACGCCATAGTGAAACCCAATTCCATATTTGATTCCAAGTTCTGTGTATAAAACATAACAAGTTTAAACTGCGTTCAAATCTGGCGATGGTTTTTTTTCTCTTTCCTTTCGTGCATCTATTTGGGTTTGTGTATCCGTTCTCAGGGTACACGAAGGAAAGTTTTACTCTTCCTGGCTTATATCATTAACTATGGAAGACGCATTTTGTATCTTAACTGCGCAGACCTATTTTACCAATGACTCTTAGAATGCACTCCAGGAAAATTTTATAAAATCAACATTACTCGAAAATGCATTCATTATCTTTGTGCTATTTTCAAAATGGTTTTGTTGATTTCAGTGATGATCCGGGATTGAAAAAAAAAATTTTTTTTGCGAATCCGATGGTAAATTTCGATCTAGGATGATTGAATCTATGATATTTGGTTTGTGAATAAGATACAATCCAAGCAACCTTTGGTATTTGATCAGTATTATGGGATTGTACTCAATGGGCTTCTGTATGTTTATATAGTTGCTGAAATTGAATTTCGATTCCCAAGAAACATCATTTCGAGTAATTAACAAATTTCAGCTTAAACATGGAAACGTCCTTAATTCATTCAGTATAGATCAAATTAATTTCAAATCATTTGAAACGGTGCCATTGAACAACATTTTGACCAGTGTTACTGCAATGTACATCAATATCACTGCAAAGGTTAACTTCAAAATAGGTTGTAGTAGTTAGGCATATGCAGATTACGCTAAAAAAAAGTCGAAGAACAGGCTAAAATTGAATTCAAATTTTCCTCAAAAGTTGTCCATAGATACGAAAAATATACTGCAATAAATAAAGGCGTTGCTCAAAACATTCAAACATAAGCTACTTTGGTTTGTTATCTCGAAAGAGGTTCGTGTGTAGATCAGCCATTAAATCAAATAGCATTTCCCTTTTAGAGCTTAAAGTTTAAAGATATTAACCAGACTTTAAAAGTCGTGATCTGATGCGTAATGCTCAAAGGCTGCAAAAAATCAGCCATCTAGCATGATTTACTTGTATTACAAGTGCTAAGGATATTCACATTAGGAGCAAAAATGGCCTGGGTGAATGGACCTAGGATGAAACACACAGTAAAGTAATAAACCAAGTTAAGCTAAAGCGCTGTTGTCAACCCTCACTTTTTCTCGAATTTCTTGAGTCTCAGGCAATATCTTTGCCACATCAAAGAAAAGAAACCCAACTTTTAAACTTTAATTGCCCTGTCTTAGCCTGTTTATTTCTTCTTGTAAGGGAAAGGTGCATTTACTATGTTCCCTTACTGCTAGCGAAAAATGAAAGCTCCGTTTTTCTCTCCATCAATTTCTTGAGAGTTAAGAGCTGAGAGTTTGAAACTGAGCAAGGAGTCATTGACTTTTTTTTTTAATTTTAGTGTGGATCAATGTTTGTTTTTTATTATAACTTGCTAATTTCCCAGTCTCTAAAGCAAGCTAATAATTTGGATATATCAACAAAGTTGAAATGGTAAATTGGCCACCGTAACGATTACAAAAGCTGACGTTTCGAGCGTTCGCTCTTCGTCGCTCCGACGAAGGGCTAACGCTCGAAACGTCAGCTTTTGTAATCGTTACGGTGGCCAATTTACCATTTCAACTTTGTTTATATAATCAAATTATTTCGTTACCCTCACCGACGCAGCCCCAAACAGTTTCTTTAGCGTGAAACTGTCAGCCTCTATTCATTTCTAAAGCAAGCTGTTGACTGTTAAATCATTATGATACAGGAAATGGGTAGGCTAATGGAAATGCAAATGTCGTTACTAATAATTTACTTTCTTTGTAATCCCGAAGTAAGAGGGAAGGTCCAAGATGTAAGCATTAATTTTACTGCTTTGTCGTCCTCGTAAAAGCAAAGCACATTAATCATTTTTCATCGTCTGCAGGCAAAACGAAATAATTTTGTTCCACGTTCTTTCAGAGCACGAATTTTAAGCTGAAAATCATTGAAGAAAACATCTTATATCCTGAGAGATACAAGTGTCCGTCACATTATACCCACAAATGAAACGTGGTGAAACTCTATATCTGTATCCGTTCCACTCTTATGTAAATATTAGAGTTTTTTTCAGACATGCCAGATCTTATTGTCTTTCATGGTAATTATTTTAGAACTATTATTTTTAAGACTCTTAACCGTTTAACACGCACAAAGATGAAATTCTCACCATAAAGCAAAAAAAAAAAAGTAATAAAAAGTAATAATAACAATAATAATAATAATAAGGACTGGAGGGTTTCCGTTTTTCACTTACAGAAAAGTATATTCTAGTTATATCAGCTATTTATGAAAGATACTCATGAGCACGTACAAAGTGTTACCGCGTAGAAATAAAATTATACAGTTTTCTTCTGAAAAGTGGGTGGTAAGGTATAAATTTCCCATATTTTTGAGTTTCGTCAAATGTATTTTTGTATGTATTTTTGTGTTTGAATTACAATCATTATGGCATTGTTTGTATTCAGCTCTAGGGACAATAAATGTCAAAAAACATTTAAGTGAAGACGCTGACAAAAAATCTAAAACAAACTTTGAAAAATTCATAGTTAGGTACGTACTTTGAGTAATTTTGCCACATGCGTCACGGTAATGATCAGAATTTTTCCGAACTGGAAAAACTTGTCGCAAGTATCGATTATGGCGTAGTTTTCTGACACAAAAGAAAAAATATTCGTGAGCCGAACAATTATTTCAATTTTCAAAAAGAGATCTGATGCATTATCATTTATTAATTGCCGAGCGAAAGTCGTTGTAGACCTTTTCGCGAGTTTCAAATAACTTTAAATGCCCAAACGATAACCAGAAGCCCGACATATAAAGCAGATATTGTGTTTATCTACTTACCGTTCGATAAGACGTGTGAAGGCGGGGAACTAGATGTAAGCTTTGATAGAATCTGTACCAAAATAACAACGCCCGAAGACTTATGGTTGATCGCTCTGAACGAAGTTTAAGTTCTCCTCTCACTGAGACGTATGTTATGACGTTGGAAAAATAGAATAAAAATTTTCTGAACTAACCAATAAAATCAATCAGTCCGTAGTCTCTTGGACCAATCACAGTTTTGATGGAAAGCAACGATTCAAACGAGCAGTTTTAACAATAACGAAGGTTGTTGAGGAAAAAAAATGGTAAATAAAGGTCCGCGTTGGAAAAAGCGCACGTTCACGCAAATATTAAATGTTTCCTCTTTTCAACCGACTTTATTATCCATTGCTGTTCTTTCTCATTCTTCTTAACCAAAGGGTTCTTACCTAAACGGAACGGAATTTAACTTTGAGCGGAGGGAAAGAAATGAAGTAAATTTATGGTAATAAAAGCGAGAGGAAGTAAAAGAGTTCAGTTGTTATGGAGTAGCTTGGAATGCCGTCGAGTTTCTGTTCGCTTTGCTGCTGATTCACTATAGTGGAAAATGTCAAGCATTCAACAGTTTTTGTAACAGCAAATATTGGTCACCTTGCCCTAATGACGATGCAGAAAAAGAGAAAAAGCTAAATAGCTTTTTTTTAAATTGTAATAAGCATATACTTTCTGACGAGTCGGTTATTTTCCATTTATATCAGGAAAACTACGATTTTTGTGCGTTTCTTTCGACTGATTTCACTTTTTTAACCCACCCCTACTAATTGTATTTTCCAACCTAATCCTTGATAGCTTATAGAAACGTTTCTCGAGAAATAAACACCGAAGTTCAAGAAAGGAGCAAAAGGAAGGAAAACTGACGTTGATCACTTTAGCCAACGGCCACGATGCGACAAACGACCAGGGGTTATGCTGTTAGCTCTACGTACCCGCGCAAAAAATTCGGCCCATGTCCCACTCCCCAGATACAATTTCAATAACACAACTTTGGGGACAGAAGCAAATCTAGTTGAGGAGGTAAAAGATGCCGCGTTTAATTTGAAGTCTTAATACATTAATTCATTGTCTAGATTAAAGTAGAGTGAGTGAGTGAGTAAGTGAACTTTAAGACCACAGCAAACCTTGAAGTATGACTACGTCATACCATGTGCAAAAAAAAAAATCGTAACCAAATATTTCTTCCTCCAACAGAGTAGAAAAAAAAAAAAAAAAAAAAAAAAAACAGTATCGTTTAAATGCACTTTACCCAGGTGTATTTTTTTTCAAAAATTTTGGTTGTCCGGTCACCCTTTGGTAAAGCAAGTGCTCTTATATCCTCCGTTAGATATATTTCCTTTTAGTTGCCTTAAAGTAATCTGTGGTTACACTAGTTTTTGCTTCATATGATTGGTCCAGAAAACTCGCACCACTCTCCCAACCCATTAGATATTAGACTAGATCAATCACGACTTTCCCACCTCCATAAACACCCAACATAAGTTCTTTGTTTATAATTCAGGCAGCTTCTGAATATAAGAAATCAAGTTTAGAAGGTAGTTGATTCATTCAAGGCTGTTGCAATATGAGAAAAGACAATAAAGTGCTTTATTCACGTAAATTGATTAAATTATATTATTATAATTATTTTACCTTACAGTACTTTTGTTTTTTAAAAAATTTTTTTTTAATTTGTTTTAACTAGTAGTACTAAGATGGTAATGTTACTTTGTGAATCAGGGAGCCATATAAACCAGAAGTATTCTGTTGGCTTACTACATTTTATGTTGCAGATGGCAGTAAGTTAGTAAAGAAAGAAAAGAAAAAGCAAAATAAATGAATAAAATAAAATGATTAGTGAGGGAAGAGCAGCATAAGAAAAGACTACAAATTATTCATAATTGTGATGGGAAACAAATACTTCTTGGGAAAGTAAAATTATCGCTCAGAAAAAAAAGTACAGCTTAGAAAAAAAATTACAAACTAAGGTGGAAAGTGAAAACTTAATTTATTACCATTACAATGGACATTTTGTACTTAAACATACCTCGGTCTATTCTTCCTCTGGTTGAGCCAATTTTTGTATTTTTGGGGGCTTCAGTGCTAAACATGTTACAGTCATAGGTTTTTGGCCAACTATGATACGTACAATAACGAGTGTGGATAGGGTGTCCGTGTAACACGGGCATGTTTTGTCTTCTGACCGGAATGCCGTTGACATACCGATTTATACGGTTCAAGCCACTGCTTTATAAACCTGATGGTGCAGCGTCCTCGGATCACCGCTTCAGCCATTCAAAAACCGTCTCATTTTTAGCCTTGGTGCTTATGCTCTTCTATAAACAAAACTTACGTGCCACGGAGCCGCCAGCGAAAAACAACAATTTCATATCGTGTGCAACTTCAGCTCGGCTTTGGCAAATTATATAATTGAGCTTGAGAACTATCCAAATAGTAAACGGAGTTTCAAAGCTAAGTTTGCAGTATTCTTTCTAAGTTTTGCCTTTTTACGCTGTCGATTTGACTCACGGCGAAAATATTGTAAAAGTTAACGGCATTTTATGGTTTCGTCGAGGTGTCCGCTGACCAATAAAATATTGTATCGTGCCTTAAAAAACGTATTTCCGCGGTGTCATGAAAAATACGCTATTTTCCTCGAAGCTGCGGAATCGCTTTGATATCTTCTTCCATCTTACTAATTAGGGCTTTCAAAGTTCCATCTTGAATCATGTGCGAACAACAAACTATCGCAGTATCCATATCAGTAAATAGTTTTTAATTCTTACGTGTATGACGGTGAAAAACTTCATTTGAAAAGTTGATGCCGCCGAAGAAGCGGTCTAGAGGAAGGCCGGGTCTGCCCGGCTCGGCAAAGGTTATTCGACTTCGAGAGTCTGTGTATGAATTATGGAGGGCAAGGAAAACAACAATGTGTTTCGGTAACACTACAGACAGTGCTTTTGCAGAAATGTTATTGCATTGTTCCTACGATGTAACTAGAGACCTCGGGGAGATTTTTTCGAGGTGAGAATAATTATTTGATTGATTTTTACTTGAGATCCTGAGATATGTATGTAAGCGATCTCATTTGTACAAGTCATTATTCTATAATTGAAATGCGTAAAGTAAATCCGTTTTGGCCAATGTTGTTTAATTGTTTATATTTTATTTAGTGTTGAAGCCGAACAATTTCCTTCAACAACAAGTAAGCTTTGTACAAGTTTTATACACAGACTCGATTTATGATTTTTCAGTCTCAAATATTTAGCTGCAAATTTTTTTACTGTGTTCTTCACCAAATCTTTGTTTTTCTTTTTAAGAGTGTTTGTGAATGACTATCAGAGTTCGCCATTTAACAATAGCGCGATTCCAAAACAAAAACAAACGACTGCAAAGGATCTCGGATGAAAATGGGCCTTTAGAACATTCAAACATAAGCTACTTTGAATAAAGGCTGACAGTTTCTAAAGAAACTGTTTGGGGCTGCGACGATGGGGGTAACGAAATAATTAAGATATATCGACAAAGTTGAAATGGTAAATTGGCCACCGTAACGATTACAAAAGCTGGCGTTTCGAGCGTTACCCTTCGTCGGAGCGGATAGAGGAATTCTGGGTTGTGTGTGCTTTTAAAGGCAAAAAATGGAGCTCCATTTATAACGTAGCTCCATTTTCTGCCTTTAAAAGCACACAAAACCCACCATTCCTCTATTCGCTCCGACGAAGGGCTAACGCTCGAAACGCCAGCTTTTGTAATCGTTACGGTGGCCAATTTACCATTTCAACTTTGTTGATATATCCTAAGAAGCTACTTTGCATTGTTATCTCGAAATCTCGGATGCCATGGCGATATCAGTGAAAAAAGAGGTTCGTGTGTAGATCAGCCACTATATCAAATAGCATTTCCCTTTTAGAGCTTAATTTAAAGATATTTGCCAGACTTTAAAAGTCATGATCTGATCCGTTATGCTCAAAGGCTGCAAAAATTAGCCATTTAGCATGATTTACTTGTATTGCAAGTGGTAAGGATATCCACATCACGAGCAAAAATTGCCTGGGTGAATGGACCTACGGATGAAACGCACAGCAAAGTAATAAGCTAAACTGAGCTAAAGCGCTATTGTCAGCCCTCACTTTTTCTCGAATTTCTTGAGTTGCAGGTAATATCTTTGTTATATGAAAGAAAAGAAATCCAACTTTTAAACTTTGATTGCCCTGTCTTAGCCAATTTTTTCCTTCTTGTAAGGGCACGGTGCATTTACTATGTTCCCTTATCTGCTAGCAAAAAAAGAAAACTCCGTTTTTCTCTCTATCAATTTCCGAGATTTATGCCGCTACTTTTCGAAGAATTCTCTTTTCAAGTAGATTTGACGAAACTTGGAAATAAAACTATTTCCTGTTGAACGTTACTCAAAAAAGAAAATTGAAGCTGAGAGTTTAGAACTGAGAAAGGTGTCGTTCACTTTTTTTGATTTTAGTGTGGATCAATGTTTGTTTTTATTATAACTTACTAATTTCTCAGTTTCTAAAGCAAGCTGTTGACTGTAACATCATTGTGATACAGGAAATGGGTAGAAATGGGCGAATGGAAATGCAAATGTGTTTACTAATGAGTTACTTTCTTTGTTATCCCTAGGTAAAAGAGAAGGTCCAAGATGTAAATCATTAATTTCACTGCTTTGTCATCGTTGTAAATGTACATTATTTATTTTTCGTTATCTGCAGGCAAAACGGAATAATTTTGTTCCGCTTTCTCCCAGAGCACAAATTTTAGGCTAATAGTCTTTGAAGAAAACATCTTATCTCTTGAAAGATACAAGTGTCCGTCACATTATACCCGCAATAGAAACGTGGTGAAACTCTATATCTGTATCAGTTCCATTTTTATGTAAATATTGGAGTTCTTTCAGACATGCCAGATCTCATTATTCTTCTTTTATGGTAATTATTTTTTAACTATTATTCTTGAGACTCAACTCTAACACGCACAAAGATGAAATTCTCACCATAGAGCAAAAAAAAGTAATAAAAAGTAATAATAACAATAATGATAATAAGAACTGGAGGGTTTCCTTTTTTACTGACAGAAAATAATATTCTAGTCATATCAGCTCTTTATGGAAGATACTCATGAGCACGTACAAAGTGCTACCGCGCAAAAGTATACTTAAAGAGTTTTCTTCTAGTGGGTGGTAAGGTATAATTTCCCCTTTTTTGAGTTTTGTTAAATTATCCGCTTTGTATGTATTTTTGTGTTTGAATTACAATCATTACGACATTGTTTGTATTCGGCTCGAGGGACAATAAATGTCAAAAGACATTTAAGTGAAGACGCTGACAAAAAATCTGAAACAAACTTTGAAAAATTGATAGTTAGGTGTGTACTTTGGAGTATTGTTGTCACGCACGTAATGATCAGAGTATCGGTTATGGTGTAATTTTCTGATATAAAAGATAAAAAAATTCGTGCGCCGAAAAATGATTTCAATTTTCAAAAAGAGCTCTGATGCATCATTATTTATGAACGGTCGAGGAAAGTCGTTGTAGACCTTTTCGCAGGATTCAAATAACTTTAAATGCCCAAACGATAACCAGAAACCTGACATATAAAGCAGATATTGTGTTTATCTACTTACCGTTCGATAAGAAGTATGAAGGCGGTGAACTGGATGTAAGCAATCTGTACCAAAAATAACAACGCCCGAAGACTTATGGTTGGTCGCTCTGAACGAAGTTTAAGCTTTCCTCTGACTGAGACGTATGTTATGACGTTGGAAAATTAAAATTAAAATTTTCCGCAGAACTAACCAATAAAAACAATCCGTCTGAAGTCGCTTGGCCCAATCACAGTTTTGATGGAAAGTAACGATCCAAACGAGCAATTTTAGCAATAATGAAGGTCGTTACGGAAAACAAAACTGGTAAATAAAGGTCCGCGTTGGAAAAAGCGCACGTTCACGCAAATATTAAATGTTTCCTCTTTTCAACTGACTTTATTACCTATTACTGTTCTTTCCCATTCTTCTCAACCAAAGGGTTCTTATCCAAACAGAACGGAAATTACTTTGAGGAAAGAAATGAAGTATATTTATGGTAATAAAGGCGAGAAGAAATAGAAGAGTTCAATTGTCACGGAGTAGCATTAAATGCCGTCGAGTTTCTGTTCACTTTGTTATTGATTCATGATGGCAGAGAATGTCAAGGAAACTTTAGCACTCAAGAGTTTAATTCAATTCCACTGTAACAGCAATTATTACACGACTCGGTCAGTCAGAGGGCCAATAACTAAAATCAATCAATCAAAATGCTCTATTGCCGGTCCAATTTTCTCCAGTATTGGACCGGGCACTGTTCCGAATGGTCCCGAATGATATCACACTTGTGTCCCTTTAACTTCAGTCGCATATATAATAAATCTCTTATTAACCATGCTTGCTCGGGACCGTACTGGAAGAATATCGGCCCTCGGTCTTTTTTGTGCGGACCTCGCTGCGCTCGGTCCGTATTGTCAAGACCTCGGGCCGATATTCTCCCAGTACGGCCCTCGCGCTTGGTTAATAAGATATATATTGGTCACCTTGCCTTTGTGACGATGCGGAAAAAAAGGAAAAGCCATATAACATCGTTTTAATTTTAGTAAGCATATAATATCTAACGAGTCGTTTATTTGCCATTTATATCAGAAAAACTACGATTTTTTTCGACGGTTTTCACTGTTTTTACTCTGCCCCACTAATTGTATTTTTCAACCTAATCCTTGATACCTGATAAAAACGTTTCTCGAGAAATAAACACCGAAGTTCAAGAAAGGAGCGAAAAGAAGGAAAACTGACGTTGATCACTTTAACCTCGATGCGACAAACAACCAGGGGTTATGCTGATAGCTCTATGTAGTCAGGCAAAAATTTCGGCTCATGTCCCACTCCCCAGCTACAGCTTCAATAGCACGACTTTGGGGATAGAAGCAAATCTAGTTGAGAAGGTAAGAGATGATGCGTTCAATTCAAGTCTTAATGCATTGATTAATTTTCTAACAGATTGGATGAGAATGAGTAAGTGAGTGAATTTTACGTCCACGCGTAGACCTTAAAGTAGGACTAAGTCGAAAGTATGACATAAGCGAAAAAAGAAATGGTAACCAAATATCTCTTCTTCTAATAGAGTACAAGAGTACAAAAAAACAACAGTACCGTTAAAATGCACTTTACCCAGGGTTTTTTTGTTTTTGTTTTTGTTTTTTTATTTCGGTTGTCCGGTCACCTTTTGGTAAAGCAAGTGCTCTCATCCTTCGTCCAGAAAACTCGCGCGCACCACTCTCCCAACCTATCAGATATTAAACTAGAACCAATCACTGAACTTGGTCACCAGCGTTTTCACGCATTTTAAGCAAATTGGTTGTTTTTACTTTGAGATCTCCTTGGTTTTGAGATACATTTTTCCCCTCTTTTGATTGCCTATTGTGATTAACAAGGTTTTGGGGAAAGATGTTCGTCTTGTCACGAATGTGGGACAAAGTGAGTAGTCTGAGTGCCCATGATGGGGACTCAGAATTTTTTTCTAGAGGGTAGGAGAATGCGACTAAGGATTTTTTTCTCTTCTTCAGTTCTTCCTTTGAAAAGCAAAAAGAAGTCCTATCGCTACGTGGAAGATTTCAGCTGTATGTTCAATCGTCTGACAAGGCTTATGTTACGAAATTCAAATCTTTGGGCGCCTGTAACACCATATATTTATTCTGTTTACTTTCTAGAGGAAGAAAAGTTTTTATTGCAGGAAAACGGCAATCAGAAACTTAAAAATAGAAAACGGCGCCCGGTAAAAAAATTTGCATGAATTCATCATTTTCTTAATCTTTCGAGAGCCTTTCTACTAAACACGCACTACTATACAGAGAAAAATATGTTCATTAACCTTGCTGGATAACGTTGCAGTGTCGTTCGTTGGAAAAATGTAGACAGTCGATCGAAAACAGTTCCTGTTAATGCACTGAATCAAAGGATTAAACGCTGGAGGCAATCTTCGCAAATAATTAAAAGTAAACGCAAAATTCTTATCTCTCGAGCACCTTTGACGCGCAATCACATTTTTATTTACTTTTACATTTTTAGTGAAATGAAGTTGTTTTACACCGGTGAACAGCAGTCACGAATTCAAAAATATTAAAAACAGCACCCACTGAAACGTATGCACTTATTTAAAAAATATTTTTCTGCTAAACACGCACTACTGTTTGAAAAGCAGAAAATTGGCCTTTATCGCTACGACGAAGATGTCAGCGGTATTCCAATCATCTGACTAGGCTTTTATCACAACATTATTTATTGTGAACACCTTTGACGCACAAATATTTATTTCATATTGCAAATGAAAGTTTCAGGTAAACAGCACTCGCGAAATTTTACAGAAGAAAACTAGGCCTTAATTTGAACAAAACATTATTTGTCTTAATTTTACGGATCTAAATGTACACAGTAACCTCACTAGATGACAGCGCCCTCTTACAGGCAGTTGATGCCAGTTTGGTCCCGATTAAAGCGCTTTCTGTGGCTTTTTAACTACACGATGAAAACATGTATGCTATCGTACATTAAGTCATGGGTTCTCAATTAGAGGCTAAAACGCTATTGACAATATGGAAAATAAAAGAAAGTAAACACGTTACGTTGAATGCCGTGAGAGAACGGTGGTATCATGTTTCAAAAAGAAAATTTTGATAGAGTGGCAGTCAGTCAGTTAAAGTTTTTCCTCATTATATCGAAGTAAACGAATTATATTCTATTTATATTCAGTTCCTATATAGGATATCATTGACGTTTCTATTTGCATTCAAACCTTATATAGTACATCATTCCCGATATGAGCACGGAAATGTAATATTTTAAATATCAAGCCGAAACAGCCGAGGCGCGGCACTCAGTTGATGTCATTGCCCTCGACTACTGATCCTTACACACTTTCCCCTTTGCCTCGTCTAATCTTTGGATGAAGTACGTGCATTCAAGTCTGCAGTCTTTCTAAAAGAACTTGTCATTTACAGTGTTATAAACAGGTCAACTAGGGGCCGCTGAAGGATTTCATACTGTGCTAACAGCCGTGTTTGAACGCATCGTCGTAGTGGATGATCTGAATGACAAAGTGTTACTCTGTCCGTGGCATCGGATCATCCTCTTAAAAGCTGAATTCATTTTACCATTTAGACTGATGTACAGCCAGGGGTTTATGGCACTGTTAGCTTGACCGAGCCAAGAAATAAAGTAGATGGCTACGGGCTGCCAAGATACTTTACCCGTCGCTGCAAAGTCCATTCGGAACACTTGCAAGGGTAACCAACAGACCGCAAAAACCACCACAACAATGATGAGCGTTCGAAGAACTTTTTTCGTGGGAATCTGCCCATCTGGCTGGACTCTGGAAGTTTCAACTTGCCCGGGAATCTCGTGGAACCATATCTTTCGCGCAATTGTGATATACAGGAAACAGATAATGGTAAGAGGCAATATGTAGTTGATTACCAACAGGTAAGTCCAAAAGGCGACCCTTGGGATATGTTCATTTGTATAGGAGCATTTTCCATTGCTATCATTTGCCATGTAAGAAAATGGTGTGACGGCCATGAAGGTCCAGGATGCGATCCAAATGACTGGTAGAATATGTTTGGCTCTCCGGAACCAAATCATTCGTTTCAAAGGGTATACAACAGCAAAATATCGATCAAATGCCATCACGATAAGACTGAAGATCGAGGCTGCTGTACATACATCTTCAAGATAGAATAGCAAACGGCAGAATATATTCCCGAACGTACCAGTAAATCCAGTGACGTAAAAGTGCGCCATGGAGACGGGCATATGAAATACTGTCACCAGTAAATCAGCTACCGCCATATTGACGAACAAGAAACTCGTCAAAGTTCTAGTCTCGCGTTTCTTCCAGACGATGTAAATAAGCAATATGTTTCCTTGCATAGCAACGATCATAGTAACAGCATACGCCAAGGTGAAACCCAATTCCATATTTGATTCCAAGGTCTGTGTAAAAAAACATAACAAACATTAACTCTTTTCAAATCTTACGATATTTTTTTCTCTTGGCCTTCGTGCATTTATCGTGGTTTGTGTATCGGTTCTCAGGGTACACGAGAGAAAATTTTAGTCTTTCTCGCTTATATTATCGATTATGAAAGAAGCATTTTGATATCTTGAAGGTAGAGTCTAACCCAGACCTTATGGACCAACACTTGTTGTCATGGAAACGTCAAATCTGTTGCTACTCATTACAAATTAAAGATGATCAATAGTATTTTACTACAGATATGTATGAGTAGGCTGCTGTGGTTGATCACATGATTATGATGTTTAAATTCATTTTAAAAATTTGGCATTATTTCTTGATAATAGAAACATTGAATCTGTATAAGCGTTTCTATAATATAAAACGTGTTAAAATGCTTAAAAATACGCGAGTTTTTATCGCTTTCCGTGTGCTTTTAAGCATTTTAACACATCTTGCAAGAACAAATACTCCCTTTCTTGCTTTAGTATTCTGGATTCTGCCAACAACTCAATTGATTTAAAACTGAAAGAAGCTTTTTATATAAATGAGATCAAACCTGAACTTAACAAACAATTACAGCATGATAACACTTTTCTAGCATTTTAGTTCACACCTTTAATTTCATGTTTGCTGTCACGCTGTAATTAGTCCCCACTTTTGTATTACATCATACTGTAAATATTTTATTCATCTACTTGTCTGTTATGTAATTACTCGCGTTCAGTTACTCATTGATTGAAAATGGCATAAGCATGCCGAAACATGTCTCTAAAAAAAGTTATATATTTCTTACAATATTTATCCTACTTGCTACTACTACGACCTTTTTTAATTTAATTACTTTCTTCGTTATTCGTTCTTTTACTTTAAGTGAAAAGGCCGACGAAAAAACCAAAACAAACTTTCATAGCTAGGTGCGTACTTTGGAGTATTATTACTATGATCAGAATTTCTCCGAACTGGAAAAAAATGTCGTGAGCATCAGTTATAGCGTAATTCTATAATAAAAAAAATTCAAAGTTCGTGAGCAGAATAATGATTTAAATTTTCAAAAAGAGATCTAATGCATCATTTTTTATTAAATGTCGAGCGAAAGTCGTTGTAGACCTTTTCGCGAATCTCAAATAACTTTAAATGCCTAAACGATAACCAGAAGCCTGACATATGTCATAGATATTGTGTTTATCTACTTACCGTTCGATGAGACGTGTGAAGGCGGTGAACTAGATGTTGATTTGAATAGAATCTGTACCTAAAATAACAACACCCGAAGACTTATGGCTGACCGCTCTGAGCTAAGCTTAAGTTCTCCTCTGATTGACACGTATGTTATGACGATGGTAAAATATAACTCAAATTGGCTGCAGAACTAACCAATAAAAACAGCCCGAAGTCGCTTGGACCAATCACAAACAAGCAATTTTAACAATAGTGAAGGTCGTTGCGGAAAACAATTAATGCTAAATAAAGGTCGGCGTTGACCAAGTCGCACGTTTACGTTATTTTACATTACCTTTTCTTCTCATTCAGTCTTCTGAACCAAAGGGTTTTTACCGAAACGGAAGGGAATTTAACTTAAAGGGAAAGAAATTAAATATGTTTATGGTAATAAAGTTAAGAGGAAATGAGGAGATAGCATGTTCGGGATAGCATGTTCGGGTTAAACGGAAGGGAATTCAACTTAAAGGGAAAGAAATTAAATATGTTTATGGTAATAAAGTTAAGAGGAAATGAGGAGATAGCATGTTCGGGTTAGCTTGGAATGCCGTAGGGTTTCTGTTCGCTTTGTCGCTGATCCACTATGGCGGAAAAATCCTAGCAAAGTAATGTCAAAAGCCTCAATTGCCTCTATGAGTCATGTTAGAGTTGAGCACTTGTAACACAAAAACATTGCTAAACAAAAAACAAAGATCGCTTTTATGCATTATAAGATGAAACTTCTAATTCCATCTAGTTATCATTACTATTTTTGATCATTAATTTCTGCTATTTCGGCTCCACTTGTCAGGAAATTTAATGAAATACGAGAGGAAGGTAAAGAGATAACTTGTTCATTTGCCACGGAGTAGTTTGCCGACGTGTTTCTGTTTACTTTGTCGCTGGTCTGCTTTAGTTTAAAGCTTCAAAATGCTGCTTAATTAAAGTTAAAAGAATTGAATGCTTTGATGAATAGTGTAAAAGTAAGAATTTGTGACACAAAACAGTGCCGAACAGGAAACAGGTGTCCGGTGGAAACTTGCCTCTTCTACCCACACTTCTTTTTTGGCTCCATTTGTCAGGAAATTTGAGGCAATGTGTGTAATGGATCCGTGTAATTTCCCTCCAAATTCTCAACATAAATAAGTAAGGGGAAATGAGTTTGGTTGTAGGTGCCTCTTTAAAGCAGTGCTCAACAGTTAAATGCCAAATAACATCTTTTTAATTTTAGTTAGTCAGTTATTTGCCATTTATATCAGACAAATTACGGTATTTTTAAAGGCTGATAGTTTCTAAAGAAACTGTTTGGGGCTGCGTCGGTGGGGGTAACGAAATAATTTGAATATATCAACAAAGTTGAAATGGTAAATTGGCCACCGTTACGATTATAAAAGCTGACGTTTCGAGCGTTAGCCCTTCGTCGGAGCGAAGGGCTAACGCTCGAAACGTCAGCTTTTATAATCGTAACGGTGGCCAATTTACCATTTCAACTTTGTTGATATATTCAAATTACTACGGTATGTTTACGTTTCTCTCGACGGAATTCACTTTTTGTACACTGCCCCACAATATTTTTCCTTTAACCTAAGCTTCGATGGCTAATAGAAACGTTTCTAGAGAAATAATCACTGTTGACAATAACGTTTCCAATGATTCTCGCAATTGCGTCTTTATTCGCTTCAGTTCTGAGCAGACATTGTTGGCTACGTACGTATGTTCCAAGGCAGCTGCAAACTGATTATCACAATGATTGTCTCGTAAACAACTCTGTTTTCAATTTTTTAGCTAAAACACAATGCTGACTACGGGTTTCATATTTCAACTTGAAGTGGCGATCTCTGAAAGAGCGGTCCGAGTCATTTCGCATCGGAACAAAGTTTTCCCTGAAACTTTACCCATAAAACCATCTTTGGTAGTAAGTAAATAAAACCGCATTAGTTTTTGGAAATATGGTAAACTAAAATTTTTAGAGCTCTCAACAATCACAGCTGTAAAAGGCCCTTTTTCGACCTCTTACGACATCGAAAGTTTCAAAAGTTAACAAGCTCGCTTCTCGTAACACGCTGTATGAAGCAGAAAATCGTTTATATCACTTAACAATGTGATATTTCGGAAGGGGTTTCAAAGGCATTTCAATTTTGATTTCTGTTCATTTAGAGAGGTTCGCAAAATTTATTTAAAAACACTCCTTAGGCAGCTTTCTGAAATTGGTCATAAGTACTCTTTCTTGGTTGATATTTCTCATCTTCAGACCAGACCATCGAAACCTCCGGTTGACTTCTTCTAATACGTTGTTCGAAAGCATAGAAATATAAAAACATCTTGCATTTACTAATTTCCTTCACTGTAGTGACTTCAAGCTGTTGGTGATTTTGCCACCATGAAAGCCGAATTATGCAAATTAGTTTGTTGAGGAAACTCCAACCGTTTATCAGTAGAAGCATCATGTACAAGCATCCCTATAGTGGGCTTCTGTATGTTACTGAATTTCGATTCCCAAGAAACATCATTTCAAGTGATTAACAAATTTCAGCTTAAACGTGGAAATGTCCTTAATTTATTCAGTATAGATTAAATTTATTTCAAATTATTTGAAATGGTGCCATTGCCATTTGACTGGTGTTATTGTAATGTACATCAATATCACTGCAAAGGTTAACTTCAAAATAAGCTGCTGTAGTAAGGCATATGCAGATTACACTAAAAAATGTCGAAGAACAGGCTAAAAACGGAGTCAAAATTTCCTCAAGGGTTGCCCGTAGATACAGAAAAAGTTCATGTATGCAATACAGGGGTTGCCGGCTTAAAACATTAAAACATAAGCCACTTTTTTATCTGAAAACTATGCTCTAAACAGCATGCCATGGCGATATTGGTGGATTAAAAAGGTTCGTGTGTAGATCAGCCACTAAATCAAATAGCATTCTCCCTTTTAGAGCTTAAAGTTTAATGATAGAAGCCAGACTTTAAGAGTCATGATCTGTTACAATATGCTTAAAGGCTGTAAAACTAGCCATGTAGCATGATTTACTTGTATTGCAAGCGCTAGGGATCTCCACATCATGAGTAAAAATGGCCTGGATGAATGGACCTACGGGTGAAACACATTGAAGTAATAAGCCAAATTGAGCTAAAGCACTGTTGTCAGCTCCTGCTTTTCCTCGAATTTCTTGAGTCGCAGGTAATATCTTTGTTAGTTTTTTCCTACTTGTACTCCTTTTCTCCATCGGTTTCCGAATTTTATGCTGCTACTTATTGAAGAAATTCACTTTTCAAGCATATTTGACCAAATTTGAAAACAAAACTATTTCCCGTTAAACGTTACTCAGAAAAGAAAGTTGAAGCTGAGAGTTTAGTACTGAGCAAGGTTTCATGAATTTTTTTTTCTATTTTAGTGGGGATCAATGTTTGTTTTTAATTATAACTTAACAATTTCTCAGTCTCTAAAGCAAGCTTTTAACAGTTACATCATTATGATACAGGAAATGGGTGGAAATGGGTTAATGGCAATGCAAATTTATTTGCTAATAATTTACTCTCTTTGTTATCCCTAAGTAAAAGAGAAGGTCCAAGATGTAAATCATTAATTTCACTGCTTTATCGTCCTTGTAAAAACAAAGTAAAATACTTATATATATCTTATCAACCAAGCGCGAGGGCCGTACTGGGAGAATATCGGCCCGACGTCTTGACAGTAAGGACCGAGCGCAGCGAGGTCCTTACAAAAAAGACCGAGGGCCGATATTCTTCCAGTACGGTTCCGAGCAAGCTTGGTTAATAAGAGATTTATTATACGACTGAAGTTCAAAGGGGCACAAACGCGGTATCATTCGGAACCATTCTGGACAGTGCCCGGTCCAATACTGCGAGAATATTGACCGGCAATAGAGCATTTTGATTGGTTGATTTTAGTTATTGGCCCTCTGACTGCCCGAGTCGTGTAATAATTTTCCTTATCTGTAGGAAAAACGGAATAATTTTGTTCCACTTTCTCGCAGAGCACGAATTTTAAGCTGATAATCTTTGAAGAAAACATCTTATCTCTTGAAAGATACGTGTGTCCGACATATTTTACCCAGAATAGAAACTTGGTGAAACTCTATATATCTCACGGTATCAGTTCGAGTCAGTCAATCAGTCAGAAAGTAACTTTTTTATCGTGTGAAATCTACTAGCTGACCACAAGTGGTCTGCGGTGTACTAAAACTTCATTATAATCTAAAAATCACACTAAGATATTCAGTACAGGTGTATGAATATATAACAGGTGTATAAATACAATGAAATTTTTACCCTAAGTTAAATTGCCTATACTTGTGACTAAAGTTAATTGGTACTTGACAATTATGATAAAAAGAACAATTAAGCTCCCGTCAATTAAGAATCACAAAGGTGACAGTTTATGCAGCCGTCATCAGTAATTAATGTATCCAGATTTTGCCTCCTGGTATTTACTTTAAATGTTGATAAGGAAGTTATGGCCCTGTTCTTACTCGATAGTTTTGACGACAGGAACGGCCCAAAGTATCTTAGCGAGTACACATTGGAGTTCTTTTCAGACGTACTAGATCTTATTATTCTTTTGTGATAACTATTCTTAAACTACTATTTTTAAGAAACTTCACTTTAACACGCACAAAGATGAAATTCTCACCTTAAGGGTGGAAAAAAGATAATAACAATAATAACAAGAAGGACTGGAGGGTTATGGCTTAGATTTCTGATATAAAAGATGCAAAATTCGGGAGCTGAACAACGATTTAAATTTTTAAAAAGAGATTTAATGCATCATTATTTATTAACTGTCGAGTGAGTGAAAGTCGTTGTAGACCTTTTCGCGAGTTTCAAATAACTTTAAATGCCCAAACGATAACCAGAAGCCTGATATATGTGGCAGACATTGTGTTTATCTACTTACCATTCGATAAGAAGTGCGAAGGTGGTGCACTAGATGTAAGCTTTAATAGGATCTGTACCTAAAGTAACAACACCCGAAGACTTATGGTGGACCGCTCTGAACGAAGTTCAAGTTCTCTTCTGAATGAGACGTATGTTATGGCGATGGAAAATATAACTCAAACTGGCCGCAAAACTAACCAATAAAAACAGCCCGAAGTCGCTTGGACCAATCACAAACAAGCAATTTTAACAATAATGAAAGTCGTTGCGGAAAACAAAAATGGTAAATAAAGGTCGGCGTCGGACAAGTCGCGCGTTCACGCAAATATTGGTTATTTCCTTTTTACAACGTACTTTATCATCCATTACCGTTCTTTGTCAGTCTTCTCAACCAAAGGGTTCTTACCGAAACGGAACGGAATTTAACTTTAAGGGAAAGAAATGAAGTATGTTTATGGTAATAAAGTCCATCTAATTAACATTACTATTTTTGACCATGTTTTTTTTCGCGCTTTCGGCTCCAATTGTTTTGAAATTTAATGCAATGGGTGAGTGGAAGTTGAAGAGATAGCTTGTTCATTTGCCACGGGGTAGTTTGCCAATGTATTTCTGTTTACTTTTCCCGTGGTTTGCTTTGGTGGAAAGCTTCAAACTATCGCTAAATGTCAAATAATTTAATGCTTCGATGAAAAGCGTAGGAGTAAGCAATTGTGACACAAAAACGTCGCCAAACAGGAAATGGATGTCCGGTGAAACTTTGCCTCTTCTACCCACATTTTTTATTTTAATTTCGGCTCAATTTGTCAGGAAATTTGAGACAATGTGTGTAATTTTCCGTGTAATTTCCCTCCAAATTCTCAAAATAAATAAATAACGAGAAGTGAGTTTCGTCGCACGTGCCTCTTTAAAGCAGTGCTCAACAGTTTAATTTGTTTTTGTACCAGTAATTATTGGTCACCCTTATATCAGACAAACTACGGTATTTTTGCGTTTCTATCGACTGAATTCGCTTTCCTTACGCTGCCCCACGAATTTTTTCTTTAACCTAACCTTCGATAGCCAATAGAAACGTTTCTCGAGAAATAAACACCCTTGGCAATAACGTTTGCAAGGATTTCTGCAATTTTGTTGCAGACGACGTACGTATGTTCCGAGGGAGCTGCAAACTGATTACCACAAACAGTCTCATAAACAACTCTGTTTTCAATTTTTACTCGGGCTTTCCGAAGGAAACGCCCAAGGTATAAATTCGGCTTTAATTTGGATATATCAACAAAGTTGAAATGGTAAATAGGCCACCGTAACGATTACAAAAGCTGACGTTTCGAGCGTTAGCCCTTAGTCGGAGTGAATAGAGGAATTGTGGGTTGTGTGTACTTTTACAGGCAGAAAATGGAGCTACGTTATTGGTGGGAACATGGCAAAGAGAAAAACACGAATAAATTAGTGGAATGAAAAGCGTTCGTTGATCCCTGTGGGATTTAGAATGCCTGTTTGAAAGATGAGCTTTTGTGGTTCTGTCCTGGTGTACCGGTTCACAAGGGAATTACCATTGTTCTTTCTTTGTTTAGGAGTCATCGGTTAGCTATTGTGTATTGTTTGGTCTTTTGTATTGGCTCTTGTGAACCGGTACACGAGGACAGAACCGCTTTTGTTCAAGAGTTTTACGGCTTTCCGTGCTACCTAAGTGTAAGGAAAGGCCGCAGATTGCCATATGTTGCTTAGAATGATTAGGTAAATTAAAGTGTCTAGCGACTGATTTCGATGTGTCCTTGTCATTCTTTTCCACGTCGCAAAGGTGTTCTCGGAATCGGTCACCTAGTCGCCTGCCTGTTTCGCCGATGTATATCTTTTTGCTATAAGTGCAAGTTATGCAATAGATTACATTGGCGGAGGTGCACGTGAAGGGATCGGTGATCTTAATGGATCGTTTGGGTCCCGATATTTTATCATTGTTGTGAATGAAAGGAAACGTTTTGCATCGTGCACGAGTGCATTTAAAAGTGCCTGGTTGGTCATCAGTCTGAAAAGAACTTCCGACCAAAAAATTGCCTATGTTTTTGTCGCGTTTGAATGAAATGAGCGGAGGCTGCGAAAAGAGAGCGCTTGTCTCAGGATCGTTTTGAAGTAATTTAAAGTTTTTAAGAATGATGGATTTAACTGAGTGGTTGTGAGGGTGACACGTGAGAGTGAATGGAATGCGGTCGGAATCTTCCTTTTGTGACGTTTGTAGTGCTGAATAGGGACCTTAAGATAGAGGTTTTTAGGCATTTCCCACGAACCGCTGACGTCAAGAGGTCACGTGACCAGTGACTTGCCGTCAGGTTTGCAGTTTCAAGTTCACGTTTGTACGGCTGGACCACGCTCTAGAGGTAAGTGATTTACCGCAAGGTTTTTTGCAGCCTAAAACATCAAAATCCCACGTTTGAGAGGAAATACTACGTTTTAGAACTCTTTCGCTTGTTAATTATCGAATTCTTTTTCATAGAAACGTAATTTTGAAGACGATTTCTCAGTAAAATAGAAGTGAACGAATGAATTAAAACAAACATGGCGGTCGGCTATTTGTTGTTAAAACTGTTTTGCCGGTCTGATTACTTTGAGGGTAAACAAAAGCCAATTTTCGATGATATGTGAATACATGAATGCTAATTTTGTTTCCTTAGCCGTGGCTTTGTTCAGATGGCCAAGCAACAAAGCTGCTTCAAGAAATAAGAAACCGAGATCTTCGTTGCTCGACAACGAACCTTCAGAACTACTTTCGTCCAGCTGCATAATGTCTAGCAGATCTTTGTAGTCTTGCTCAATTTAAAGAGGATCAAAGATTTAGTGTTCTGCTCTCATTAAGTAATCAATAAAATCCAACAAACACATTGATACACATATCACCTTCGGGCAGCAGCCATACCATCCGCGAATCTTAAGTCCCAAATATGGACAGATGGCTAACGTAAAACCGCTAATGGCAAACCGCGGTTTGCCGTTTGCGGTTAGATGGCCAAACCTCAATCTTAAGGTCTGTAATGTCGATCAATAAGTTAGGCGCGGTGGTGACCCACTTTAACGACAGAAACAGGGTAACCACGTTTATCGAAAAACTGGCACATTGACTCTGCTTTGTGGTGGAAATCAGAGTCATTACTACATAAACGACGAAGTCTTAGAAACTGAGAAAAAGAAATTGAATTCTTAACGTGAGAGGGATGCGAAGAAGAATATAACAAGTAATTATGCGAGTCTGTAGGTTTGTAATACACACTAGTGCATAAACCGTTGCCTTCAGTTGAAACTTTGATGTCTAAAAAGGATAAAGAATTGTCAGAAATTTCCCAGGTATATTTCAGAGCCGGGTGAAAAGAATTGACTGCGGTTATGAATTGAGTCAGCTCCTCTCTGGTAGAAGAGGTAGCGCCGATACAGTCGTCGATGTGGCGACCGTAGAGATCAGGTTTGGAGCCGTTGTATTGGCTGAAAAATTGGTGTTCGACAAAACCTACAAAAAGACTGGCATAGCTAGGTCCCATTTTGGTGCCCAAATTCGGCTTTTTTTGTTTGTTTGTTTGTTTGTTTTTTTTGCGTTCAGTCACAAAACGCAGCTCCACTATAGCGCATGTGTGAAATGTAAGGGCATGCGTAGAATGAACCCTAGGGCGCATGGTTAAAGTAAGAAAGCAATGGCTGCCCTCGTGGACATTTCTTTGCTTGATGTACGCGAAAGAAATTCGATGGCTATTGCGCTCAGTGTGATATTTGGATATACAGCAATAAAAACCTCCGATGTTCTTTGATATCAATACTTTAATCCACACACTATCCACATGGCCGCCAACGAGTATCACAACAACAACGTTTCCCTAGGCATCACGGGATGCCTACAAACACAACCTTTTTACACTTCCGGTACAATACACTACATCCCTCCCTGTTTTTCCTTAATTTAGAGCGAAAACCCAAACATAAATAACACAACTCTTACAATGTCTTGCATAGAAATGCAGGCCCGGGCCTACTGTTCATAAACAGAGTCCAGTCGGATTCCTAACATAATATCAATGAACCTACAACAAATAACATTCAATTATCCCTTAGAAAGTTCGTAGTCATCAAATCGTTTAGGCGGTCTGACATTCCGAGCTGGCCTAGGACAAACTATCTGGTTAAGTGGACTTCGGATAGTGGCAGTAGCCTGCTGAACAGACATCGATGATCCAGTTGGCCCTGGCCTTGGGAGTTCATCCTCTCCTTTTGCTACCTCGGTTTGGTTTGTTCCTTCTTGCTCTCGATGGACGGGAGTAATATCGACTTTCGTCTCCAAGGGTTTCTCTTGATACTTTTTCACAAATGAGACATTTCTTTTAAATTCGGCACCAGCTGTGCTTCTAATTGTTACCTCTCCTCCTTTCCTGTCTATTACTTCGCAAGGATTTGGGTCATAGTTTGGAGACAATTTGTTAGCCTTCGAGTTCTTCAGGAGTACTTTATCTCCAACCTCCACTCCACTTGCAACAGCAATTCTCTTTGCATCAACATACTCTTTCTGTGATAACTTCCTTGACCAGTCTCGATCGCGGACTTCCTCATTAGTGATAGGTGCCTCCCTTCGCAAGTCTGGCAACTTTGACCGCATTTCCCTTCCAAACATCAGGTAGAAGGGTGTTGCCCCAGTTGTCATCTGAGGAGTTGACCTATATGCGGTTAGGAACGTCTGTAACTCTTGACGCCAATCTTTCCCCTCAATGTGAGCTATCTGGACTGACTTCATCAATGTGCGATTCTGACGCTCTACTTCCCCATTGGCCCGCGGCCACAGGGGAGTTGTTGTGCGGTGTTCTATCCCATTTTCTGCAAGGAAGGCTTCGAATTCTTCAGATACCAGTTGAGGCCCATTGTCAGTCTTGAGTGTATGCGGCACTCCAAACCGGGCAAATATTGGTTTTAGAGCTTCAATGAGTCTTGTGCTAGAAGTTGACCTCAAAATAACCACTTCAAAATATCTACTAAAATAGTCTACCACCACCAGTAAACTTTCCCCTGAAGGTAAAGGACCAAGAATGTCAGCTGCACAATCTTCCCAAGGGCCGCTGGGAGGAAGAGCTCGAGCCATAGGTTCTGGGGGAGCATATTTACTGACCACTTGACAACCATGGCAACTCCTGCACAGCTTCTCTGCATCAGCGTCCATCTTGGGCCACCATACTTTACTGCGCAGTCTACATTTTGTTTTAACAATACCCTGATGTCCCTCGTGGGCCAACTCCAAAACACGCGGTCGCAATTCTCGGGGAATCACTAGCCTGGAACCCCGTAAAAGCAGCCCACCATATGTACACAATTCATTCTTCACATGCAGGTATGCAGGTACATTGCACTGACTCCAATCTCCTGTTTGGACACATTCTTTGATAAGGTTCAGCTCCATATCCTCAGCTGAGGCTTTTTCTAGTTCAGCAGGTGTCAAAGCACAAGGAACACTATTCTCAACCACAGCATGCACAAAGTCATAATCTTCTCCGTCGTTACCTTGGAACCCACAATTTAGCCTAGACAAGGCATCTGCGATATTGGTCTTGCCTGGTCTGTAAACAACCTTAAAGTGATAGGCCTGTGGGCGAAGGACCCACCTTTCCACACGGGTAGAAGTCTTCGATTTCTGAGAATAGATGTACTCCAGCGGCTTATGATCCGTCTCAAGCTCAAACTCCCTGCCGAAAACATACATGTTAAAGCGTTCGCAAGCCCATACCAGGGCTAAGGCCTCTTTCTCTGTTTGGCTGTATCGCCGCTCCACATCAGACAGGCGTCGCGAAGCATACGCAATCACACGCCACTCACTTCCATGTAGCTGGGTTAAAACCGCTCCAAGCCCCACCGGTGACGCATCTGCCACAATTCTTGTTCTGCTGTTTACATTGAAGTAAGCTAGGACATCCGCGTGTGTGATCAGCTCTTTTAACTTCTCGAATGCCAACTGTTGTTCTTTGCCCCATTTGAACTCAGTATTCTTGTGGGTTAACCTCTGAATGGGTTCTGCGACGGATGACAGATCTGGGACAAACTTAGACACAAACTGGGCAAGACCGAGGAAAGATCTGGCTTCACTAACATTCTGTGGAGGACCTGCCTGTCTGATCGCTGCGACTTTCTCCTCACTGGGTTCTATACCGGTCTGTGTTACTTCGTGACCAAAAAATGTCAACCTGGGTAATCTGAATTCACATTTGTCTTTGTTCAGTGTCAGACCTGCTTCCCTCAATCGATCGAGCACAGCCAAGAGCCTCTTATCATGCTGCTCCTCCCCTCGTCCGTGAATTATTAGGTCATCTGCTATATTAGCCACGCCCTCACAGCCTCGCAATACGTCCCGGATGATTTGTTGGTACTTTTCAGGTGCTGAGGTGACACGAAACATGAGTCGGGTATATCTATAGAGACCACGGTGAGTCACGAACGTTGTCACATGTCTACTCTCCTCAGCTAGAAGTATCTGATGAAATCCCCACTTCAGATCTACACGACTGAATACTGTGCTACCATTAAGATCTAGAAGCACCTCCTCTATTGTAGGGATAGGCTGACGTTCCCTCACTATTGCCTGATTGGCACACCTCATGTCTACACAAATCCTGATATCTCCATCTGCCTTGGGTATAACCACAAGTGGTGAGACCCACCCTGTTGGTCCATCAGGAACCTCCTCTATAATTCCACTCTCCAACAATTCATCTAGCTTTCTCTCGACTTTCTCTCGTGCACCGAATGGAATCCTGCGGACTGGCTGCGCCACCGGCTTCACGGAATCATCGATATTTAACTTCAACTCGTAATCCCTAAGAAGCCCAACACCGCTGAAAAGTTCTTTGTACTTTTCTTTGATATCAGCTTCTGTATTGACGGCATTAACGGCATGGCTAGGCCCAAGTCGTAGTAAACCAAGTTTCACTGCTGTTTCTCTGTAGAGGAGACTTCTGCCATCTCCATTTATAACTACAAAATCAGCTTTGCAGGTCACACCAGTGTCAATGGACATTATGTCTGCTGTAAGTGTTCCAAGTGTTGGCAATGGCTTTGTACTTCCATAAGGAAATAAGGCTTTGGCCTCCTTTCGGGTCTGACACTGGATTTTCTGTGACTTAAGCCACTCCCAAGTTCCTTGGCCTAAAAGGTTGCATGTTGCTCCTGAGTCAACAAGGACATTTGGCAAATGAGTACCTCCAACTACAACAGTTACTATTCCACTCTTTTGCTCAGGCCTATCCTCCACTGAAAACACATAGTTAGGTGTTGAGTCTTGTCCTGATTTAGGGCTACTATCATCATAATTTGTGTTTGTCTTTCTGCCTCTTTCATTCATACTAGATGTATTTCTCCAATCACGCCGACCGTCACCTTGTCTTTGTCCCATATGGGAATCCTTAGCGAGCTTCTTGCAACACTTGACCTTGAAATGTCCAATTTCTCCACACTGAAGACACTTTCTACCTCGAGCAGGACATCTCCAATCTCTGGCTAAGTGATCCTCTCGACCACAATTGAAACAGCCCCTCCTCTCGCTATTAGTGCTCCCTCTTAAATTCACCACCCTGTTAACCTGCTCTGAACTTATGTCGTCTCCCCTTGCCCCATCGTCAACAACAGTGTTCACTTGTCCTGAACCACTGTTAGCCCCCATTGCTTCCATCTGCAAATTAACTGCTTCCTGTGCCCGAGCTGTAACTAGTAGATCATTCAAAGTAACACTGCCTTCCTTTTCTAAAAATTTCCGACGCAATTTTGCCGAGTAACATTTGTCAATCAATTGATCCCTGATGTACTCATCTTCCCGCTCTCCAAACTCGCACGAAGCGGCTCGTAGTCTGAGCCGACAAACAAATTGATCGACGGTTTCTTCATTACTCTGACTAGTTTGCCGAAACAAATGTCTCTCAAACGGTACGTTAGCTATAGGAATAAAATAGTCATCCAGTACCTTGAAAGTTTCGGCGTAGTTCTTCTCTGCACCATCGGGCACCAGTGTGAAATAAACTTCCTGTACATCGAGTCCAGCTGTGTGAAGTAACAGGCCACATTTCTGCGAGTCATTCGTGATCCCTTTACCAATCGCGTATAACTGAAACGCTCTTTTCCATTTTCTCCATCGCTGCGAAACCGAATGCGGATCTCCTTTAACTTGAAAAGGCTGCAAACTGCCTCCTTCCACAGCCACTGGGGTCGACACCCCACTACTTGTGCTCGCCGAACTGCCATCTCCCTCACTCGATTCTCCGCCAGGCATTGCAAAGAAGTATGTCCCCTCCAAACACAAAATAGTAAAAAGAAACTAGCACCAGGACATTCCTCGCCATCCCATCCTCGTCGCCAGATGTGATATTTGAATATACAGCAATAAAAACCTCCGATGTTCTTTGATATCAATACTTTAATCCACACACTATCCACATGGCCGCCAACGAGTATCACAACAACAACGTTTCCCTAGGCATCACGGGATCCCTACAAACACAACCTTTTTACACTTCCGGTACAATACACTACACTCAGTATACATAGAAAGTCACACAACGTTATCAGTAGATCCACACTAAAACTTGTGGAGCGTTTTATGAACAGGGTCGGCTCGCGAACTTTACGAGAGATCGATTTACGAGCGATCCTTTACGATCGAGTGAACCTTGTATTGAGGAATATCAAGCGAAACCTGCTATATCAAACGAGCTATCTCATATTATGTTTACATGTAAACACAACCGTGTATTTAGACGTGATCGAGAACCCAGTACAATGCAAGAAGTTGCTCTGAAACGTCTCAGAAGAAAGGGCAGAAAACTGAAGGAATTTGTTTATGAGCGTATTCCTCCAAGCATACCTAATTCCTCGTGGGTACGTCGTTATGTGAAGGTTAGAAGAGTTACTAAGAATGTTTGTAAGCTTAATACGCAGGGGGTAAGATTAAATAAAGTTACACAACACGAGAAGAAATATTTGTTGAATTGTTCTGTGAGGGTATATCAAAGGATAAGCTCTTTGATTTACAATAACAAATAAAGAATCAATTCTAAAGGCTGATAGTTTCTAAAGAAACTGTTCGGGGCTGCGTCGGTGGGGGTAACGAAATAATTTGTTTATATCAACAAAGTTGAAATGGTAAATTGACTGACGTTTCGAGCGTTAGCCCTTCGTCGGAGCGAAAGACGAAGGGCTAACGCTCGAAACGTCAGCTTTTGTAATCGTCACAGTGGCCAATTTACCATTTCAACTTTGTTGATATATCCAAAGGAGTCAATTCTGCTAATGGTCTCGTCTCAATAATCAATATTGGAAATCAGTTGTATTCAAGTTTGTCTCATTTAACCAGACAATCATTTTCAATGCAGACAGAATTACTCACACTTTTAAATGTGTTCAAGACAGTGAAACTTCAATACAGTGAAAGTTACACTGGCACTATACATCAAGAAGCTACAATAGAAGGATATCAGTACTGTACCTCCTTAGAAAGAGCCTTTCAATCACTTATATCCGAAAATTTCAACAATTTTGTCTTGACAATAGGGTGTACTGCAGTTGCAATCTGTTGTAAAGGCAATGTTGGCTTGAAAATATTCAATTCTAATGCAAGGGATATTTATGGTAGAAGCCATTCTCAAGGTACATGTGTGCTGCTTGAAGTATGTGACGTTTGTAGTGCTGAATAGGGACCTTAAGATAGAGGTTTTTAGGCATTTCCCGTGAACCACTAACGTCAAGAGGTCACGTGACCAGTGCCTTGCCGTCAGGTTTGCAGTTTCAGGTTCACGTTTGTACGGCTGGACCACGCTCTAGAGGTAAGCGATTTACCTCTAGGATAAGCTCTTTGATTTACATCAATTCTAATGCAAGGGATATTTATGGTAGAAGCCATTCTCAAGGTACATGTGTGCTGCTTGAAGTATCATCAATGAATAGCTTAGTACATTATTTTCAGAGTCTACATAACAATGATATATTTGAGTTGAAAGGGGTTAAAATTGATAAAATTCAAAATAGTGCCCATTTTCAGTCATACCTGTGAAACCAGAAAGTTCAATGTGAATTGTGCCGGCTGTGCCTGTTTGTTCACTCTGCTACTCCACAAGAAAATCATGTAGTTATTAGAATTCAAACACTTTATCTAATGTTATTCAGTATGGCAAAACATTATGGAAATTCATCTTTGGACAAGTATTTATTGTCAGATGATTTGCCAAAAACTGATGTTTGTGGAACTGAAGTAAGTTTAGATCTTAAAAGTGATTACAGTGAAGGAATATTGTCAGATTCAGTTGAAAGCAAATCAATTCTCGAAAATCTTGTAAGAAATAACAGTTGAATGCACAGGGCTTTTGATGTGGTTTTCAGATTTTTGTATGACAGGTATTTTTAAACCCACAAAAAGGTCAAAATCTGTGTATTCCCTTTTGGTATGTAATAAAAGTCAAATGCCTCTAATTGAATATACTAAAACTGTAAATAGCACTGCTTCTCTTGTTGTGGCCATCAGCAGTATTCAATATTCAGATTTTTTTTTTTTTTTTATCAAAAACAATTAGATGAACTATTGAACAGTAATACTGCTTCAATCTACTAATTTCTTACAACTCTCCTTTGGTGAACATTTGGCAACAAACTATGACTTGGTACCAATAATAGATAAAAAATTCCCTGCTCCTTGCAGTTAAAGACAAATACATTCACCTACTCAGGGTTCGTAAAATCCTTGAAAGTCCTTGAAGATGCTTGAATTTAAAAATTAAAAACTCAAGGCCTTGAAAGTACTTGAATTTGAGGACTAAAGCTTGATTTGTGCAATGCTTATTCTTTAGCAATTTTCAAGCTCAAAATTACAGTACTTCCATAGAAAAGCTGAGAAATAATATTACAGTGACACGAACTCAACCGGGGCCACCCAACGTTTTTTAGCCAATCACAAGACGAGTTTAGAACAAAAAAATTGAAGTTCGTTCATCAGCGGATCAATCACTATAAGGGTCAAATTTCACTGTTCGTTTGAGTAGATCAGATGTGAAGGTATGCGAAAGCTTGTAGTTTTTTTAAAGCAAAAAAAATGTAATATTTCTCATTTCTATTACGGTAAAGGTGAATAAATATTTACCGAATGGCGGCCGGTAATTTCGAAGACTAAACTGACTAAAGTTAAATTTACCAAATTGCGGCCGACTCACTTTATACAATATATTTTCCGAAACACGGCCTGGAATGCCGAAGGCGAGAGCTTATGTAATTTACTGAATATTGCGGCCGCGAATTTTGAACACGAAACGGGCTCGATCAATGTAAATAAATATATCAAATTACGGCCGGCTAAACCTCAAGGCGAAACCGGCTCAACACAAGTATATTTTTAAAATATCATCGAAAAACGGCCGTATCTACAATTTTACCGGGAATTTTAGTAACCAATCACAAGGACAAAGAAAATTTCAAATTTAGTTTTTGCATGTATTACCGGTGGTTGATTCCGTTTGCGTTGTAGTTTTAAAGTCGGGAAGTATTTCAAACATTTACTGATTTGAGGTAAAACCGTTTCGTCTTCAAAATCTCAGGCCGTGCCAATTCCGCAAATACATTTGTATTGAGTCCGTTTGGTTCTCAATATTCCCAGCCGCATTATTCCGTAAATTATATAAGCTTTCATCCTCGACATTCCAGACCGTGTTTCGAAATATATATTTTAATAAGTTAACTCGTTCGTAATTTAGAAAATTTCTTTAAGTCTGAGTCCTTTCAGTCTTCAAACTTCCCGGCCTCAAAATTCGGTAAGTTATGTAAGCTTTCTTCTTCAAAACTCCATACCCTATTTCGAAAAATTTTTGTTATAAAAGTTTACTCAGCCGTAATTTGGTAAATTTACGTTGAGTTCGTTCAGTCTCTAAAATTCCCGGCAGCAATACTCGGTAAATTATACAAGTTCTTGTCTCCGACATTCCAGACCGCGTTTCGAAAAATAAATTTCGTTGGTTTACCCAGCATTATTCGTTACTTACGTACGTTGAGGCTGTTCAGTCTTCAAAATTACCGGCCGCTATTAGTTAAATATTTACTCGCTTTTACCGTAAACGAAATAAACAACATTTATTTCACTGTAAAAAAAACTAGAAGCTTTCGCATGTCTTCACATCGACTCCAGTCAAACGAACAGTTTAATTTGACCGCTGGTGAACGAACTCCCATTCTTTTGATCCGTACTTGTCTTGTAATTAGCTAAAAAACGTTGGGTGGCCCCGGTTGAGTTCGTTTCGCTGTAAATAATTTTAAAATTGCTTATGCAAACCTTTCCAAAAGTGGTCCTTCAATTTGCTAAAAACTGACCTTCAAAGTCATTGAGAAGTCCTTGGCATCTACAGGAACTTACTCCTATATGGTAATATATTATTTTGATTGCTGTCCAGTACCATAGCAACATTCATTACACTCCAGCAGGCAAAATTAAACACAAGTAGAGTTATCTGTGACCGGCAATGATGAAACTGCGTGACGACAGTAACAATGGCAATATGGCAGTCCCCTAAAGATAACTCTAGATGTGCGATACTGAAAGCCCGAGTTCACGCAGATATGCGTCTAGTTTGGCTTAAACACAATCTAGACTACAGGTTTCATATTTCAAAGTTAAATGAATTCTGCTTTATGACTTTGAGATCTGAAAAAATTTAGCCACTTGCGGATTTCATCAGTAATATCAAAGTCAAAATATGTTCCCGTAGAACGACAATCCGCAACTGAAGGCAAAATTTCATGGTGCAAGGTATGCATGTCTCTGCCATGTACTTTCTAGCCGTCTTCCAGATAGCTTTGGCATAGATTTTATTCGATTTCCTTAGTGAGTTGAGTTATTCCACTAAACAGAGATAAATAACACTACGGCATGTATTTTATCAGAGAGATTTAAAAATCAATTGTCAAATCGAATCTCCTCGCTCCAGAGATTTTACTTTACCATTTTCTTTTCTCGGCAGAGTTTTTTTCCATTATTATTACTATTTTTTTTTTATTTTTATTTTTTGTCATTTAGACTGATCATTAATTTTCATTGCTAAGTACGAAAAGAGGCTTTTTCACTGGGCAGCCAGCAGTTTCACTGTGACTCATCCTTAAAGTAGCGACTTCCTGAGGAAGTTGGGCGTAAATGATATCACCTCATTATAAGGTAGGTCATAAAAAACAATCATTCTCACGTTCGCGGAATTTAAGGAGAAGTTGCGGAGAAGTTGCCAATATTGTCTGATTCCATGGTAATTGAGTAATACTCTGATATAGTATTTCGCATCAGCATTTCAAGGAAGTTAGTATAATAAATTCCTAGCTCGAGGAAAGACATAAAAAGAAGTAATTTTGGCGGTCTCTAAAGAGGAAGTCTTTATTAAAAAAAAACATGATGGTAATTACACGAGTCATTCTCTAGGGGCCTATCCGCACTTAGCGACAAAATTGTTTATTTAGACAAATTTTCTGCCAACATCAACACTTTACAAGTGCGAATGGTTTGTCGCGACTTGAAAAAATTTGGCCGAGGCGACAAATTTTCAAACGCACCGCCGACAAAATTTGTCCCGGGTAAAACTTTGCAAAATCGACTAAATAAACAAAACCGTGGTAAACTTGCGATCGTTTAACTTGTCAATCATTTGTCGTAAACGCTACCGCCAGTATGGTAAATGAACTGAGTTCAGTTTACCAAAAGACTGAAGTAATTGTCTTTCGTTGCGAAACTCGCGGATTTTACAACTTAAAACAACTTAAGATGAATCGATCCTGGTACTTAGAGTTTGAATCCATGGGCAGATTATTGCAACCAGTCTCATGAGCAAGTCAGCCGCTGGATGCAGCCGGGGCAAGTTACAAAGGTGGAGCGATTTTCTAGTCGCCACTTTATCGGTCCAGTGATGAAGCCGTAAAGGTGGCACAATATCAAAAGTGCACACTCAGAGCAAAGGGAAAGAAAAAGCTACATTGAATAAACTACAATGAAATATAGCATTGGTGTTATTTTTGGCTGTTAACCGAATTTGACAGCTTTAACAGGCTGGACATTTTTAGTGCGGATGTAACAGAAGAGACAAAAATTTGTCATGACAAAACTTGTCCTTTGATTTTGTCGAGACAATTGTAGTTTTGTCTGCTAGGGGGGAAAGGCCCTAACATAGCATGGCACGGCACAGCTCAGCGGTTAGTGGACTGATAAGAATTTACTTGTCGGAAGAACTCAATGGCTGTTAAATTGCAAGAGCTCACTCGCGCCCTCTAGAGCGGCGCTGTAGACCCTTCGCAGTTACGAATACGACAATTGAACTTTTAGAATGCTTAGTCGATGAAAATACTCGAAATTTCCTCTAAATGCTGTGGTCTCTTTAAGGAAAACTTACACTAGCGTACTTACCGTTCGATGAGCTCTAAATAGTGACCAACATTGAACAGATTCTGTCCGTTAAATAACTTATCTTGAAAGCTTAAAGGTTATCATTCTCACTGACTCGTGTCTGAGATGTAACGGATATTTTGTTCACGTAATTCACCCGGTTTTGAGGTCAGCATACGATATCTAGGTGGTTTGCACGTATACGTGATTGCCGCCATGTTGGTGGACGTAAACAATTGTTATCTCATAAGCTTCTTTTGTTCGTCCACCTGCATTTGTTCCTTTAACTATTGTTATCTGTGTCTCTAGAGATTCGTTGCAAACCAACTATTAATGAAGGATTACCGCAGCGGTTTAATGTCTTTCATCAAACCCGATTTAAACTTCAAATTCTGGGGCTTATGGCAACGATATCTTCTTACAAATAATTATGAATCCTGGAATACATTGCTCCAGGCAAAAAAAAGGGATGAGATTACGGTTGAGTAATCTTTTTATCAACAGCCACCCCGAGGAAAATGATTAGGTCTTTTTACGGAGTGGTTGTAATTGAATTTATAACTGCTTTTCCCCCGAACAATTTTGAGTAGTAAGTGTCTATGATAAGTATTCATGCTACGAGCCTCCTTCAGAAAGTTTTAGAGCGAAACCAATTGAAGCACCAAAACCACAAAATTCTGTTGCAAATGGCTCAAGAATATAAGAAAGAGAATATAGTACCTCCTAAGTAGTTGTATAAATGCCGATTCTGGCCCATTTTTTTAATCAGAAATTTGACTGAGATTTGACTGAGGGATTTGACTGAGATTTTTAATTTCAGTCATAAATTCCAGTCAAATTTTTAGTTAAAATTCTAGTCAAAATTCTTGGCCATTTTAAAATGCCTCAAAATCTCAGTCAAATCTTAGTCAAAATCTCAGTCAAATCTTAGTCAAAATCTCAGTCAAATTTTTGACTGAGTATAAATAAAAAATAAATAAGGGGTGCACGAGGGGCTAACCTCTCGTAGAGGAGCTCGAGGGAACAAGCTCCTCGAGCTCATAACCCAAAGCGTGTCTCATATTGCTTGAGTACTTTGGTCGATTGAAGGATTGGACATAGATCTGTGATTGTATCATAAAATAAAATTGATTTTAAGAAATAAAAAAAATATTTAAATAAAATCTTTACTAAGATAAAAATGAATTCAATAGCAAGCCGTCTTTGGAATACACTCCAAAGAACACTGGGTTATTCAAACCAGAGTGAAGAATCAAACGAATCTGAACCACAAAAATACTGAAAACAATCTGAGAAAAAAGATTGAAGATGTTGTTGACTGGGGAAAGAAAAAGGTTGAAGATTGGGGAAAATGGTTGTAGGGGTTGGTTGCGTCGAGAGATGTGGTTGACGACAAGTTAAAAGATTTCAAAACACACATCAACAAACTATATGAAAAAACAGATCAACACCATTTTAGACTTGTTGAGAGCAAGTCTTCATTGAAAAAGTTTGCAAATCAGTACACAATTGATGGTGTAGAGGGTTTTGCACTGAAGGATTTTTTTCAAGCTGTAAAACCGATTGTAATCAACTTTCTGTTAACGCAGAAGAATATCAAGATGGTGCTCGTTTTAAGGTGTAATATGTCAAAGACAAACGCTGCGACGGGGGAGACTAAGCTACAGCTTGCATATTTTACATCTTTTGTAGAGATTGTCTTTCAAGATACCGAACGAGAAGAGCTTTATCAGAAATGTGTTGACAAAATGATGGAGAGCTTGGCAAAGTTTACAAGAGAGGGAAGCGGTTGGGTTGTACATTCGATTGCGGGGTTGGATTTGCACACGGTGGAATACACTTCTTTGGAAGGCTCTTCATACATTAAGCTATCACCATATCTCGCAAATAAGAAGGCCATCATAAACATGAAGAATGGGGATGATGAATGTTTCAAATGGTGTGTCACGAGAGCGTTGAATCCTGTTCAGAATCATGCTGAGCGTATCACAAAGATTTTGAGAAAGCAGGCAGAAAAATTAAAGTGGGATGGAATTAAGTTTCCGATGGAGGTGAAGAGCATTCACCGTTTTGAAAAGTTGAATCCAGGTATCGCTATCAACGTTTACATGTATGAAGATAGACTCCAACCCTTGAGAGTTAGCAAGATCGAGAAGATTAATACTCATATTGATCTTCTTCACATCTCTGATGGTGAGAAAAAGCATTACTGTCTCATCAAATCATTGAGTCGACTCGTATCAAGTCAATTGTCGAAAAATGGACATAAGAAGTTTATCTGTAGAAGATGTCTCAATTTTTTCGGTTCTCAGAAACTTCTTAACACACACGACGAGTTGTGTCGAGAACATGAGGCTGTGAGAGAGAGGATGCCACCTTCTGAATCTTTTCTCTTTTTCAAAAACCATCACAAAAAGATGGATATGCCGTTCGTCATCTATGCCGATTTTGAATCGATCAACAAACCCTTGCACTCCGTTCAACCGAATCCTAAAGAGTGTTACACTGAAAAGAAGCGACAACATATTCCAGTAAGTTTTTGCTACTATATTAAGTGTTCATTTGACGATAAACACTCAAAAAAGGTTGAGTACACAGCAAAGTCTGAAGATGAAGATGTTGCACAGATATTTGTCAACATGCTTGAAGAAGAGGTAAAAGCGATATACAAAAATCATCCTCCAAAAAAGATGATCTTCACAGACGGTGATGCTAAAATCTTTGAAAAAGCAACGTGTTGTTGGATATGCGAAGAAGATTTCATGGCGGGAGAGGAAAAAGTTCGTGATCATTGTCATTATACAGGTAAATTTCGAGGGGCTGCACATGACGAATGCAACCTGAAATTCCGACGACCAAAATTCACACCCGTCATCTTTCACAACTTGGCAAACTATGACGCTCATCTCTTTGTGAGAAATCTCGGCGTCTCAGAGGGAAACATTGATTGCATACCAAACAATGAAGAAAAATATATCAGCTTCACAAAACATATTGTGGTTGATAGATTTTTCGATAAAAAGAAAGACAAAGACGTTGAGGTCAAGAGAGAGTTGAGATTTATCGATAGCTTCAAATTCATGCCTTCCAAGCTTGACGAGCTTGTTAACAACCTTGCTAAAAAGGGTGAGTCTTTTTTTCAAAATACAGGAAAATATTATCATGGAGAGAAGCTTAAACTGTTGATGAGAAAGGGTGTTTATCCTTATGAATGGATGGATTCTATATACAAGCTTGATGAGACTGAGCTTCCACCGAGATCTTGTCATTATTCTACTCTCAGTGGAGAAGGAATATCAGATGAAGCTGATGAACATAGACACAAAGTATGGAAAACATTTGGAATGAAGATATTCAGAGACTATCACAATCTTTACAATCGAAGTGATGTTCTTTTGCTCGCCGATGTTTTTGAGAACTTTCGAAAGGTTTGCAAGGAGAACTACAATCTCGATCCTTGTTGGTACTACACCGCACCGGGGTTGGCTTGGGATGCTTGTCTCAAACTGACTAAAATAGAGCTTGAGTTGTTGAGTGATATAAACATGTTGCATATGTTTGAGAAAGGTATTCGTGGCGGTATCTCAATGATTCCAACACGACACTCAAAAGCCAACAATAAATACATGGGAGAGAGGTTTGATAAGAGCGAACCTTCAAAGTTCATCACGTATCTCGATGCAAACAACCTCTACGGTTGGGCGATGAGTAAGAATCTACCGACAGGTGGTTTTGAATGGGTTGATGAAAAAGACTTTGGGGGGTGGGAGAATTTTCCCTGCATTCTTGAGGTTGATATACTCCCCATGGAGAAAGATTTATACGATCACTTCAACCACTACCCTCTCGCTCCTGAGAATCTGTTGGTTAATAAAGTGAAAAAGCTGCTATGTACCTTTTATGGTAAAAAGAAGTACATCATACACCATGAGACTCTGAAGCTTTACAAATCTCTTGGAATAAAGATTGGAAAGATTCACCGCGTCATCAGATTTGAAGAAAGTCCTTGGATGAAAAAGTATATCGATCTCAACACATCTTTGAGAGCCAAGGCCGATAACGATTTTGAGAAAGATTTTTTCAAACGCATGAACAACTCTGTATATGGCAAGACGATGGAGATCATTCGGAAACGAGTCGATATAAGACTTGTCAACTCAGAAGGTAAGGCGAAGAAGTTGGCAAATAAAGTGAACTTCAAACATTGCACCATATTTTCCGAGAATCTCTGCGCGTTTCATATGGGAAAGACACAAATTTACTTTAACAAACCTGTCTATCTCGGAATGTGTATCCTCGATCTCAGCAAGACTCTGATGTACGACTTTCATTACAATTACATCAAACCAAAATACGGAGACAGAGCAAAGCTTCTTTTCACCGATACAGACAGTCTCTGCTATGAGATTCAGACTGAAAATTTTTATAAAGATATTATCGATGACGTGGATCGTCTGTTTGACACGAGCAGCATTCCGAAAGATCATCCGTCTGGAATACCGAGTGGGTAAACGAGAAAGTTATTGGAATGTTCAAGGATGAGGCTGGTGGAAAGATCATTGAAGAGTTTGTTGGTCTGAGAGCGAAGCTTTACAGCTACAAAATGTTTGATGATGGAAAAGAAAAGAAAAAGTGTAAGGGAGTGAAGAAAGGAGTGGTGGAGAACACTATAAAAATGGAAAACTATAAAGCGTGTCTGTTTTATGGAGAAAAACAACACCGGAAGAGGACCACGTTACGTAGTCGAAAGCATGAAATTTACACAGAAGAGATCAACAAAGTTGCTCTGAGTGCAGATGATGACAAGCGAATAATTCTTCCAGACAGAGTAAACACACATGCAATGGGATATGAATGAATGAATGAATAAATGAATGAATGAAAAAAAAATTAATAAATTTAACTTGAGTAATCTATAACCCACCAGGATTATAGATTGATTACTATTCAAAACTAATTATGTATTTCACACAACCAATATCTATTGTTTTCTTCATCTCTTCTTTTTTTCCAAGAATTTTCATACCAAATTTTCCAGGGTTTATGTTAAAATGTTTTGCAGCAGCATACATTGAGGGAAAAACGAGTTCTTTCACTTTCACTTTTACCTCATCGTCATCAGAATCTTCGACAAGTTCTCGAAGTATCACTTTTCTCTTTGCAACTCTTTTCTTTTTAACCGGTGGGTTTTTGATTTGTTCAATCAATTCTTTTCTCTTCAGGTTGTAACGACCCACCAAACCGATCTCTCTCGCTCTTTTCAAGAGCTCAGTATTTGAAAGCGACTCGAGTTCGTCTAATTTTGGTGGGCTTTTTATAAACTCTATGAGTTTTGCTTTATTAAAAGTGTGATATCTTCTTAGACCCATATTTTTTGCTTGTTTAAAAAGTTGTTTTCTTGTTAGATTGTCAAGGTTTTCGTTATTTTCAATATCATTCATTTAAATGATTTTTTTTTGTCTTTAAATCTCTTTAAGATCTTTTTCATCAATCCATGAGTTGAATTTTTCTGGATAGCCACCCCACTTTACAAGAGCTTTTCCTTTACTCCTTCGAATAACCTTTTCAATGCGGAAAACCTCTTGCTTTGCTCTCAACATCTCCTGTTCGTAAAATGAACCTTTGATCTCTTCTTCGAGCAGATCCTTCAACTTGTAAGTGATCGGGTCGGAATATTGAATCTGATCAACGATGAAAATCTCCTCTGTCCAATTCGGAGTAAAACCTTTATCGAACACTTTTCGCTTGAATTTGGAGATTCGAACGTGATCACCGACCGCAAACTTTGGCTTCAAAGGGGAGCTCGAGAGGGCATGCCCTCTCGAATAGAGTTTCAGAAAGACAGCATTCTCATTCTTTTTCTTTGAAGCCTCTGTCGGTGTCATACCGATTGAGCTATGTTTTCGATTGTTGTACTTTTCGACAATCTTTGGCAGAATATCGAGATACTGTGTATTGTTCTGAATGGTAAATTGCTTCCACATATTCGTTTTGATCGTTCGATTCCACCTCTCACAGACAGACGATTTCTCCTCATTTTCTGTCGAGTACATCTCAACACCATTAGCTTTCATCAAATCTTTAACATGACTGTTGTAATACTCCGATCCTTTATCAACCCAGAGCCTCTTCGGCACCCGCCCCTCGGTAAATATCTTTTCGAAACCCTCCGCTACACTCTCACCCTTTTTATTCTTCAACGGAACGATCCAGCCGTATTTGCTAAAGACATCCAAAACCATCAACAGATAACGATAACCTTTATTCCACTTTGCAAACTTTTGCATCTCCACCAAATCGGAGCACCAAATCTCATCGATTCCGTTGACAATAACGCTTCGTTTTCTAAAGTTTCGTCTCACCGGTCTGTGCAACTCATCTGCCAATTCTTCTTGCCACTTCGAGGGGCTAGCCCCTCGAGCTCCCCTTTTATGGGGGCTTACCTCTCGAACTTTTTTTTTCCCACACCCAGACCCAACTTCTGCTTTGTGTTGATAATGTTTCTGGCAGCCCAATGACCCCACTGTCTCTCACCCGCCGGAATCGCATCGAGAGCTTTAACCATCTTACGATCGGCCACATTCTTACACTTCTTTGGGTTCTTCCTATTCGCACAGACGCTGTAATCAACATCGTGTTGCATAGCGACAGCGTCTGTCGGGCCTGTCGGTTTATCAAAAATCTCGAGAATCTTCCCTGTATTTGGATCGTATCGAACCTGTTGCTCAAGATTGTTGTACGGCCCCGTATACTTGTGACCTGGAAGAGTCCAACCGGATTTCGGTTTCGGTAGTTTTCCAATGGCTTTGTGAATATCAAAGGACCCGCCTTCGTAAAGCGGATGTGTCGGATCATTGACGCCGTCGGGGGCGTACATTGACATTGGCAACACTTGATTAACATCGAAAGACCCTCCCTCTCGAAGGGGAGCTCGAGGGGCTGGCCCCCTCGAAACACTTCCTCCACTTATCTTTTTACTCAAATCATTGGTAAAACTGTCAATAACCTGATTAACATATTTATCGGCCGTCTTTTTGAACTTGTTCTTTGCAAAATCCGATTTGACAGCTCTCGCAACACCTTGCTGAGCCATATTTGCCAATCCTTTCAAAGCCATCTCACCCAAAGAATAACTGTTTCCTACATCAAACAATGATCCGCCCTCGTTTTTTTTTCCTCCCGAAAAAGTCACTTTTGTGATGCCACACTCTGCACATGTTGATTTGATCATCGGTCGACCGTTTTTCGCAACCTCATGCCTCTCACTTCCAGGCACGGACTCAGTCTTTTTTCTCTGTTTAACGCAATAACTCTTCATTTTATAATATCCACATATTATAAAAAAAATTTTTTAGTCTTCATGCTCGATAGTCCCTTGTATTTCTTCAATAAAATTTTTGCGGCATGTTTTTTTCACGTTGTCGATAAAAAGAAAGTCGAATGGTTTAAGTCTTGAGAACGAATCTACATCAAAACTGTTATCATCAGCGATAATTTTGCGATGACGCTTTTGTACAGGCGCGTACACAATCAAATGAGAGCAGTTTAATCTGATGGTGGCAGGAGTCCTGTAATAAGATTGACTCAGATAAATCGGTGAAATCAAATGATGTCTGCCGTCAATAAAGTGATTCAAGATCTTTTCCTGCACGTTTTTAGGAGCAGCGAGGAGATCATCAAAAATAACAACTTTTCTGTTTCCTTCTGGATACTCAGCCGTGTCAAGAATCTCATCGGGGTTCATTATGTGCAAAATATCACATCCAAATTTCTGTGAGTGTCGATGCATAGTCTTTTGCAAATCTTGATACATCTCTTGATGAGGATTTTTTGTGTAAAGGTAAATCTGATCGTAAATGACCAACGGCTTTCTCAAAATATTCATGAGTATGTTTGTCTTTCCACTTCCACTGGGACCCGCTATCAACATTCTGTACTCTTCATCAAGAAAGTCAACGCCGGGTACTCTTCTCTTTCGATTTTCGTTTGAACGGTGTGTTGTGAAATTTATAATATCAACCATTTTGCTTATTGTAAATATTTTTTTTAACTTGTCAACAAAAGTAGTATATGCAAAATCGAAAGTCGATACTTATTTTTGGAGATAAGTGTTATCAATGCAAAAGCGAAAGTGACACTTATCTTTGGAGATAAGTGTTATCAATGCAAAAGCGAAAGTGACACTTATCTTTGGAAATAATTGTTATCAATGCAAAAGCGAAAGTGACACTTATCTTTGGAAATAAGTGTTACGTTGTAGGGGCATAGCATGGAAAGCCTCCCCGTCTTTTCTAACCATGATATACACGCATACAGGTATCCCCACTTATTATAAAAATCGCGATGTATATTTATATGAATCGAGTTGTACAATCCATCCCATGTGGGAGCTTTTTTTGTACTCTACCTCTCGTAGGGTGCGCACGCACCTTACGATACAAAAAATTATTCAAAAAAATATTGACTACTAACAAATATTCACACAAGACATGAATGTCAATGCGTTTAAAAGAAACCTTAACCTCAAACTTGAAAAAAATCACAAGAGGTCAGAAATCAAAAAGACAGTGCAAGATTATAATGATGCCAAGCAAGGTCTTGAACTCGAACGTGAAGAAGTATTCAAACCGATTGTGAAAGAGGTCAAACAGGTTAAAGAGACAATAGATGATAAGCAAGACAAAATGATTCAACAATTGCAGGAGAATCAAAAAGCTCTCACTCACGATCTATCTTTTCTCAAAGAGCTCGATACTTTTGAAAGTCCACCCGATTCTCCCACCGCTCTAACCGATGTAGCGCTTGAACCACCACCTAAAGCTAAAATAAAAGTGCCCAATCCAGAGATCGGTTTTAGCCAAGACGAACTCAATTATATTCAAAACAGCGGCTTTCCCACGCCTAATGAAGCATTCAAAAAAATACTTGATGAGGATTTTGATCATGATAGACTGTACAATGATGTGGTCAATCGAATCAAAAGAGCAAATCATAAAAAGGCCGGTTATTCGAAGAATGCTGAAAAAAATAAGGATAAAATAGATGATATCGTGCGTCAAGTCGATACACTGAGAAAATATATTGACCGCATAAATCTGCTTGCGGGTGGTGATAAAATTTTCGTCACGCAAGAGGGTAAGGGTCACACGGATCGCAAGGGTCACAAGAACCGCAAGCGTAAATATACACAGAGGAAGCGAAATGCTTACAAGATTGATAGCAAAGGACAGTACGGTGGTCTCTTGATAAACCCCACGCGATTAATAAATGAAATGGTGGTCGAAGCGTGTGATCCTTCGACCGGCGCTGTTGTTTATGAAAGACAGGGTGACAAAGGGATCGTTGATCTGTTGAAGAAGAGATGTAATCCCAAAGGACAGTATTCGTCAAAGGCGATTCAAATATTCAAAGATTTGAACAAACTCGCAAACATTCCCATGCATAAATCGTCTGGAAAAGCAAAACTGACAGGAGGTGCCATTTTCTCTGATTTCAAAGATTTGAAAGACAGACTCATTAAATTAACAGGGAGTATCGATGCCGGTAATTCAAGTATTCAGTTGAGGAATGAAGCTATTCTTGGTTTTCACCCACGTGACCTATACCTTGACAACGGTTGCTACGCCGCCATATTGGTGTCGTATTATTCAAACATTTCGCGTGTTATCAAAGCTTTAGAAATATTCTTCATCATGGTTCATTGTATTATGGTTCATTGTTTTCATAATAGTGGAAAGACGAAAGGTATAGGGTTTTATAGGATTCCAGTTGTAGTCACTAACCAAGGAGAAAAAGCAGAAGAGCTAAGCAGAGAACGAAGAGAAAGATGGATCGCCGCCATTAGCCGCGACGACATCACTTCGAAGGATGTCCTCAGTAATGAAAGAGTCTGTGGACGACATTTCGTGTCAGGACAATCTGCAAAACCCTGGGATAAGTACAACGTCGACTGGGTTCCTACTTTGAATCTCGGGAAGACAAAATATCAACAGGAAAACCACGACATTAAAGAGGCAAGAGCTAAACGAGCGAAGGAACGCCGCAAAAGATCACTCGAGCGTCAAGAACGCGAGGCAGCTGAGAAACGAAAGAAAATCGATGTCAGTGGCCTTCCCGTCCGTGATGTGGATTTCAGTGATCCTAAAGAAGGATCATCCAAGGAAATTGATTCTTCTGAGGATATTTTTGATCACGATTGCGCATTTCAAGACCACACTTGCTCACCTCTCGTTGACAGTTCAACTCAAACCCAAGTTGATGTATCTGAAGTTATGACTCAAACCGAAGAGTTTGAATACCTTTTCAAAGAATCCTATAAGCCAATTGATCGAGATTTTTTTGATTCTGATGAAAAAGTTCGCTTTTATTCTGGACGGCCTTCAATGGATATCTTAATGACCGTCCTTGACTTTGTGTCACCCCACATCAAACGAAGAACCCAAAAACTTAGCCTTTTCCAGGAAATGATTATCGTGTTGATGAAACTGAGACTGAATATGCCTTATCAAGACTTAGCCTATCGTTTTCAAGTATCTGTGACAACAATATCAAGAATATTTTCATCATGGTTACCAGTGATGGATCAGCATTTGTCCCCACTAATTTACTGGCCTGAAAGACACCAGCTATGGAAGACAATGCCTCTTTGTTTCCAACAAGCCTTTGGAACCAAAGTCACTGTTGTTATTGACTGTTTTGAGATTTTTATTGATAAGCCTACAAACTTGTTAGCTCGAGCTCAGACATTTTCATCCTACAAGCATCACAATACTATCAAAGTACTGATTGGTATTTCTCCCCAAGGAGCTATTTCCTTTGTGTCAGAGGCATGGGGAGGACGTACCTCTGATAAGTTCTTGACAGAAAACTGTGGCATTCTTGAAAAACTTTTGCCAGGTGACATGGTTATGGCAGACCGGGGTTTCACAATCACAGAAAGTGTTGCTCTCAAACAGGCAAGACTTGTGATACCAGCCTACACGAAAGGGAGGGAACAGCTGGATCCTATTGATGTGGAAAAAACAAGAGCTCTAGCAAGTGTACGGATACATGTTGAGAGGGTGATTGGTTTGCTGCGTCGCAAGTATACTATTCTTCAAAGCACACTTCCCACTGATTTCTTGAACAATGACAATGGACAGGATGAAGTACCAATTATTGACAGAATTATTAAAGTATGTTCAGCTCTTGTAAACCTGTGTCCACCCATTGTACCATTTGATTAGCTCCATACTTCATACAGTACTATTATAGTCATATATTGTAGCTAATGAAATGATATGATGGGGTGGAGAATCTGTGTATAATTTAAGAAATATTATAACCCCATGAAAAGAGAGCAAGTGACTGGGAATGAGCACTGTGTAACATTAATAATTTAAGAAAATATACTTCCATTACAAGAAGGATCGACAACAAAGACAACATTTTATTTGTGCTGTGTATATATATTTACAAAAATTATATGAATTAAAATATAAATTATGTTTTCAGGGGGCAGTAAGGACTGTTTATTGAGCACAGCTGCTTAAAATAGCTTGAGTTCATTATTCTTCTTGGATTTTTTTTTTAATGACTGCTACTCTTGAGATTAGCATGAAACAACAAAACAACATTTTTAGTGTTAAATGTATTCAAAAATGTGGAAAAACTTTGATTTCACCAGCTCTCAAACATTGAAGTAAATGTGGTCTCATTCTTGGGATGTCAAACATAAAATCTGAAGGGTTGAGTTCAAACACAAGGCATGTTGCAAATGCTACAGCAAAAACGCCACAGTCACTGCCATTCATTTGTTGCTGCACTGGTACAACTTCAATGCCAACAAAGTTATCTGGTAGCAGATCTTTAACTTGCTGCTCAACTTCATCATCAATAATGTCATTGTACAGACTGTCGTACAAATTAACACATCCTGATGTGCAACCAATAGAACTAATGCACACCCAATGTGAATTACCCGTATGTAAGATTTGAACAAAGTCACTGGTCATAATGTCAAAGTTCCTTACTCTTCCAAGAGTTGGTCTTTGAAAACCCTCAATGAGAGGATTTACTTTCTTGATGCATATTTGTGCTGCCTGTATTATTTTGCAATCCAACCAGCCATCAGGAGATGAGACTATGTCATAGTCATGCTCATCTAGATCTCCAAAAGATGCAATTCTGTTAGCTACACCTTTAGTCACACAGATTATTTCTAAGTCCTCATCACTTTCATATTCATCTCCAGTACAGTATTTATTTGACTCATTTTCATGTAGATCTTCAAAAGATTCAGAAGCTGTTCTGCTTTCAGTCACACAGGGTATTTCTATGTCCTTGTCACTTTCATATTCAGTTCCAGACACAACTGAAGCTGATGGATTATTGACAGTACATGTAGTAGTGGTGGTATAAGAAGAACATGTGGTAGGAATAGTTAATGAAGACTTGTCTGCAGGTTTTTTCTTCACTTTGCAATTTTTGCAGACCCAATATAGCTTGCTGTTATTGGGCATCCTCTTGTAGTTTAGACATTTCAGATGGAAAAATTTCCCACTCTGACATTGACTATGACATTTCAGCAGCTTTTCCCCTACAACAGGTTTAGCTTTGCAAACACAAATGGACTGTAATTTCATTGCTTCATCGAAATCAGGGTTCTTTTGATAATCAGGCTTGATCTTAGTAACTCTCTTGGCTTTCTTACATTCTGGAAGTAACTGGCAGCTTGGACAGTACCATACTTTGGGTAAGGGATCAGATATCCCTAAACATGAGAGGTGAAACTCAATGAATGGGCACTTGGGGTTTTGACAAGGCACTGTGCTTTCTTCTGGTTTGGGTTTTCTGCAGTAGCAAACAGGCTTTATATCACCTGCTGGTACAGGTGCAGCAATTTCATGCTTTCTGGTGTACCATCTTCCTAAGATTTCAGGTAGGATACAAGATCTCCACACTTTGGTGAGTTTTGGAAGAACTGATTCCCAGTGTGAAATGTCCTTGTAAATTCTCTCCAATAAAAACCTTGTTTGATTGTTATTGTCAAAAGAGCACACAACAAAGTCACAATACTGAGAGTCTGTGATAAACAACTGTTGCTGTACTTGAAAAAAGTACTGGTGATTTCTCTTGAGCTGTACCTTTCCATTGACGTTTTCAAGACATGAATTCTTCTTTTCCACATAACTTTCAAGGTCACAGTTTTCAATGTTGTAAGGGCATTTGACTTCTCCACAACCATTCCCACAGCATGAACATGATACCAAAAAATCTGGAGTAGCATTTATCCAGGGGTGCTGTTTATCCACTATCATACCACATTGTTCAACTTTCAGATCTCTGTGAGTCTCTAGCATAGTCTTGGTATAAGCATTCACTGCAGCACTCTCATTCTTACGGCCATGACTGATTGCTTTAGTAGTAACTTTGAACAGATCAGGATATGAGATGGACTTAATTAAGGATTGTGATGGCATAGCAGGGTTAGTATGAGCTACTGCCCAACTCAGAGATGCACCAATGCGCCCAGCTCTGTGCCTGAAAAATGCATTTCCTTTAGCCTGTTCCCTGGTGTCTTGCTCAATTAATTCTACCTGTGATTCTGAAATAGTCAGATCAATATTTTCACACTTTTCTAGGAGTTCTGGATATGACAAGTCAAAATTACATGGATCAAAAAGGTCAGAAATGGTTGGGATACTTCTACTTTTCATGATAAACTGTTCAGAATAGGGTTCAATCAAGCTTAAGGCAACAGGTTTGAACTTGCACTCATTTATTTTGGCAAGGAAATGTTTAAGCTCAGTTCCTCCAGATGTAACCCGTTCTGTCGAGACCTTAGCTTTCTTTGTAGTGCAAGGTGCTGATAAGGAAGGTGGAGAGTTTTCTGATAGTCCCTCAATACAGGCATCTAAGTTATCTTTCAACTTTTTCGCCGACTTGAAGTTGATATCTTTGACCCTAGCATAAGGAACCTCACTCACATATGTCGGTAACAACCACGTGCACTTTACTTGCGTACATGCCAGCGTTTCATTAATTCTCGTTGAAGCTTCGATATGAAATAAAATACTTGCAATATGTGAGCAAGTCTCAGCTAGTCCAGCTTTACAACCAAGGCAGTGGGCTGATAACACGTTTCCCTCCTTATTAGTAATAATCCAAACTGCAAATGGTCGCTCATTCATTCGTTGAGAATGTCTCACCTTTCCGATCACCACGAATTTTTCACCTATGACTTTGCCTTCAACACTGGAAATAAAACCCGACACCATCTGATTGTAGGCCTCCAAGCTTTTGAAAGCTTTGAACTGTTTCTTTGTGTAATAACTCGTATCGATAACCAAATAGCACAGGAGATCTGTAGCTTCTATGGGTGGTAAACATTGTGGATCTAACTTTGCGTAGATCAATGTAGCGGGATCGATCCCCACGAGTGATATTTTTTCTAAATACCTTTGTTTAACATGTGGCTCTAGTCTTTTAACATAGTCGCTTAAAGGTATATTGCAAATATCTTCCTTTTTTTCTTCCTTTTTGATGTTTTCAGAAATTTTGTCCAAATCACGCGACATACTTTTAAAGAATCATGCACCAAAACACTGCATTTTGACATATGCTAATAAGCTTTTGCGACACCAATATGGCGGACGCCTAATTTGCATATGCTGTGACGTCACGTGAAAACCAAGAATAGAAATATTGGATCACCTCCTCAAAAAGAAAAAAATTTCAAAAGAATATTATGTTGCCTATATACAAAAACATTTATAATGGAGAGACTTTTGGAATTGACAGAGAAACAAGTATATACAACACCTATATATCTCGACTCATTGACTTACGCGAGAGGATCTAGTCATAATTTTACAACATCTTTCAATCCTGTGATGAGGCTCGATCCAAACAGAGAGTATGAAATTGCTCTAGATGAAGTCGCAATGTCATACAGTTGGTACAATGTGAGTAGCAGCTATGATAACAATAAACTGAAATATAGTCACGATTCGGGTACGACGTGGCACGAGATTGAACTCCCAGATGGAAATTTTGCCTACTCTGAATTGAACGCATATGTTCAGAGAGAACTTGAGGGAGCAAAACATTCAAAGACTGGTATTACAATAAAATTTGTTCCAGCACTTCTCAAAGTTCTGATCGGTCTCGAAGATGGTTATCAAGTCGATGTAAGGGGTGGAAATTTTGCCGATCTCATTGGATTTACAAAAAAGATCGTTACAACAACCAGTTATGGTGAAAAATCACCCGATATAACGAGATCTGTTGATAACATTTACATTCGCACAAACATAATCTCAGATAGTGTTGTTGGCGGTAAGGAATCGGATGTGTTGTTTCGATTCAGTGTTGACAATCTCCCCCTCTCTTATCCTTTCCATATAGAACCAAGGGTGAAAAAGTTTAGCAAAATAAATACAAGAACTATAAAAGATTTGCAAATTTACATCACCGATTCACTGAGAAGACCGATCGATCTCAACGGAACGAGTGTATCATTGACACTTCTCCTGAAATAATGCAAGAGGGTAAACCCCCTCACGCTCCCCTACGAGGGGCTAGGCCCTCGTGCTCCCCATTATTTTTATTCAGTATTTTATTTCTTGCGTTTGAAATAAAATGGTTAGAAAGCTGATGAAAATAAATGCCGATGGCAAATACATATTGCAGAATATTGATAACGATCACTCACTTCAAGAGGGGGAGGGGATATTTGACACTCTCAAAAATGTTGGAACAAAAATAGCCGCAAAAGTCACAGGAAAAGCTGCAAAGGAAATGGCTAAAAAAGCGGCCACGAAAGCGTTTGAAAAGGGAGCAGAGCAAATCGGAGAAAAGACGGGGCAGTTAATCGGTGAAAAGATTTACGATAAGTTTCGGAATTCGAGCTCCCCTTCGCAACACAATGCTACGCGTGAAACCCCTCAAATCATGCAATTCGAGAGACCGATCCCTCACCTTCGAGAGGGTAAAACCCCTCGAAATATTGGAGAACAGCTTGCAAAAGATTTGCAGAAAGAATTGGGGAAAGATATAAAGTCGTTGTCAAAAAATAAAAAAGTTGAAAAAGATAATCTCTTTGACGATTTTGCTGAACTTTTTTTGTGAAAAAAAAAATTTTATCTTATCTTTTATAAAAAAACACAAATAAATACTATGTCTTCTATGCGAACAAAAAAATTTGCGAAGGGGTATGAATATTCTTCATATGATCTTGATACTCCTCTCCAATCTGCACCGGCAAATAACAATTATCAACAGAAGAAAGGATATAAATTTACCGTTAACACAAAAACAGCGTCAGAGGCTGTAGCTGACTGGTACAATGCATATTTTGAGATTGATTTCAAAATTACAAAGATGGACAACACAACCTATGGTGCGGCCGATGCAGCTGCAATAATCAATGGCGGTTTCAGTATGATAAAAGACATCAAAGTTGATTTTGAGAAGGTGAGAGTTCTTGATTTGCCAAGTGCAAATCACGCCGCAAATATGAAAAATCTCACCGAATTTTCAAAAGAACATTCAGATCAAGTAGGACCTCCCCAATTTCACTATCTCGACACAGCCACCGGAGCAATCATACAAAAGTATTCAACACTTGCTCTTGATGGGAATGCGCAAAACATAACACCAACAGACAACGCTGATTACAATGAAGGGTTTGCAAAAAGAAAGACTCTTCTCGCCGCAGGTGCTGAAAACAACATTCATTTGCCGCTAAACCGTTTCGGTTTCTTTGACTCCCTGGAAGAGCAGATACCTCCCAATGCAAAGGTTACTTTCGATGTTACTCTTGAAGAAGATAATGAGGTGTTGTTCAGAACAAATGCCGCTGGAGCAGGCAGATACATCGTGACAAAATTCCGCTTGTGGGTGCCGATGATCAATCTGAATGATGCAGGCCAAAAGTCATATATAGATAGCTTTCTCAAACCACACACATGGTCTTATCAGAGAGAGCAAATCAGTGTTTCAGGACCACTTAGACAAAAAAATGGAAAATTCAATATCACAAGTGCCGTTGATAGTCCAAGGCATGTCTTTGTTTGGGTTCTGAATGCTGCCAAGTTTGACGATCAGGAACAAAACATGTTTGTGTTCAACACTTACAACATCGCAAACGCGAGGTACTTTACAAAAGCTCAACTCCGTGTTGAGAATGGTACAAGGTATCCAGATCAGGAACTGGATCCAAGCAGTGAGCTGGCAAGAGCATGGAAATATTTTGCGAGCTATTCAAAACTCGCAAGTAACAACTTGTTCGGTCCAGCGATCAATATGAAGCAGTTTCAAGATCTCTATCGAGTGCTTTACTTTGATTTAACAAAGCAACCTCCAGAGATTATTAAAGCTGCAACACGACTAGATTTTGAGTACAGCCTCAACAACACAGCCAACGCAGACTATCACATTTATGCAATGATTCTGAATGATGAGGAAATCAGTGTTGATGTCATGAGTGGAAAAGCACTCATCAGAAAGTAATTCGATGCGAGAGGCATGCTGCCCCTCGAGCTCCCCGTATTTTTTTAAAAACTTTTTATTATGTAGCGTACATAATAAAAACGACAGTTTATTATCCATACAGTGTAACTCTTTCTGATAATCAGAAAAGAAAGCTTGCTAAAGCTTTTAACGAAAAATCGGCAATAACTATACGTCTCTCACACGATGAATTGACTGGTTCTGATGAGATGATGTTGACACAGACACAGATCAAGAAGATCAAGAAAGAAATAAATTCAGGGAAAGGAGTTGATTTGAAAATCAGCAAGACGCAAATGACAAAAGTTGTTCAAAAAGGTGGCAGTCTCTTTTCTTCACTTCTTGCTCTTGGCACAAAGCTTCTCCAGAAAGCGATGAATCTCGCCACAAAGGCTCTTCCAGGATTGGCAACGGGAGCACTATCAAGTCTGGGCAATTTCGCTACCGATAAGATTCTTGGTGCCGGTCAGTCAGGCGGTATGATAATTCCAAATTCAAATATTATGAAACTTTTACCGTATGTAGACGCTCTTTCAAAAAAGCAGAAACAAGACCTTGCAAATGCACTTTACTCTGGTGGTGACTTGAAAATGAAGCCGACAAAAAGTCAGAGTGGAGGTTTTCTCGGAACTCTTCTAGCTTCAATAGGGGTACCAATACTTCTCAAAGCGTTGACCGGAAGTGGAAATTCGAGAGGGAGAGGTTTACATGTTCGCGCGCCAAAAAAGAGTGGTAAGGGAATGCAAAACAGACCGTATTGGGATGAACAACCAATTTTCTTTCCGCCGGGATTGGGCGAGCCTGTGCCGACAATTGGAAGAGGTGGGAAAAAAAAGCAGAAAGGACAAGGTCTGTTGCTAGGCAAAGACTCCCCCTTCAACGGAATACCACTACTGGGAGCTCTATTGTAAAAAGACCACCCTTCAAAAATGTTCCGATCACAAACCTCGACATTCAAAACTGGGTCGATTATCTCAAGATTCCAAACTTTGGAGGGTTGTTATCCAGAGATCAAATAAAAGATTGTAAGGCGGGACACTCTTTCATTATCAATCTGAATGAATCGCATGAGTCTGGTTCACACTGGGTGGCAATGGTCTTTGGTTCTGATCTCATCTTATACTTTGACAGTTTCGGTCTTGATCCGCCGCAAGAGGTGTTGACGCTTTGCAAAAAACATCGAGTTAACTACGCATTCAACAACACACATTATCAAGAATTGACAAGCGTCTTGTGTGGTTACTATTGCATCTTTTTCTTGAATGAAACAAGTAAACGGATGAAGCCTTCTCTTGCACATCAAAGTTTGTACTCTATTTTCAACGATGTGACAAAACATCTGTCACACAGTGATGCTTTTTCGAATGAACGATTCATCAAAAATTATTTTCTGAATATATAATAAACAAACAAAAATATGGGATATTCTGACGGTTATCATCAAGTCGATTACAGACAAGAAGGTTCAAGCAAAGAAGGACCTGAAGGTCCGCCAGGTCCAAAAGGAGATAAAGGAGATGTGGGTCCACAAGGACCTAAGGGAGATAAAGGTGACAAAGGTAATAAAGGTGATAAAGGTGATGTAGGACTGCAAGGATCGCAAGGACCAAAGGGTGATACAGGGTCACAAGGGCCAAGAGGACCAAGAGGACTGCAAGGACTGAGAGGGTCTGCTGGTCCAAAGGGAGATACAGGGCTAGTCGGTGCAAAAGGAGATAAAGGTGATAAAGGTGATAAAGGTGATAAAGGTGATAAAGGTGATAAAGGTGATACCGGTCCACAAGGGTCTCGTGGACCGCAAGGACCTAGTGGATCAGGTAGTAACATCGATCTTTCAGATTTGAAAAAGGCGATAACTTTCACAAGCACACATGGAGCAGACCGACAGGTTACGGGTCTAAGCGATCAGCCGCTTAACGGTACTGCTGCTGTAAATGAGAATAAACTCAACACCGAATTGGCGAAAAAGGCCGATTCATCAACTGTTTTGAACGGACTAAGCGGTAAAGCTGATATAGCATCTGTTATGCTATTGAACGGTACACAAAGGATGACGGCTAACCTCGATATGAATGGTAAAGATGTCATCAATACAAAGAGAGAAAATTATCTGAATATGACTACAAGTCAACAAGCTACTTACGAAAACTCGAACACTCTCATCTCTCGATATGAAGCGGGGTCAATAAAGAGACATCTAAAAGGTCTACTCGATATTACCACTCTCTCGAATGCAAATCAACAATACATTGACAATGTGAAAAAGACAGTGCCAAGCTTTCGCAACTTAAACGATAAACAAATCTTAGACGCTAGAAAACGTAAAATCGTGAACCTTCCGGACACCTTCTCAGATAACGACGAAGCTGTGAGCAAAAAGTATTCAGACACAAAGCTGAGCAAGGCAGGTGGTACAATGACAGGTAACCTTGCAATGGGTGCCAACAAAGTCACTTCTAGTCATACAGCCGAAGCCGCAGGCGACAGCGATCTTGTGAACAAAAAATTCGTCGAAGATCGATTGGCTCACAACTTAACTCCAGCTCAGCTGACTAATGACCTCGCATACATTATGAGCAGAAACGGTCAGTTCTCTGATGAAGATGATATAACAGGAAAACCGATTACTGACCAGGTTGTTCTGTACCCCACGAATCCCAGAACAAAACCGTTTGATTTAAGTCTCGACACTTCCAAGGGTTATTATTCATCACGTTTTGGTATAAATATGTATTCAGCGGGTAGAGCAGAATACACTGTCGTCTGTGAGCTTTGTTGGCAATCGAGTAAAGTCGATTCAAGCAGTGTGACATTGACAGCAACATCTTCTGTTGAAACAATTTCAACTCAGCGAAGCAATCGATTTGAAAATCACATCGTCGCCTTGATTCACATGACTAAATGGAGTAACGCGACACCTAATTATTTGATGTTTGACGTAGTGATCAAAAACAAATCTGGCCAGTCATACGACCAGAAACTTCCCATCTGGGTGATAGTCTATGGATCAAAGGGTTATCACAACAGCATACCGAAATCTATTTGGACAAGCTGGTACAACTTTGAGAATGGTGGAGTTCGTATAAATTCTGCGCTTACTCTCGCAAAACAACCGTCTGTTGCCTCTTCAGCGGTAACGAAAAAGTACGTTGATGATATTCAAACATCTTTACAGACAAATATCGATTCAAAAGCGACAAAGACAGCGCTGACAAACGCAACAAAAAAGATCTGGTATCGAGGAAACTGTGCTCATAACAATGCATCACAGGTAACATTTTATGTAAATGGAACATTAGATCATTCCACAAACGTATCACAGAGTGATAGCGCTGATTTCACAGTGAACAGTTCAGACAATACAAAACTCATAATCAATAACGCTGGTATGTATCTGATTACATACATTGACGGTGTCAAGTCTCAACATCTATCACATCTCAGGTTTATCTTGAGCAATTCGTTCGTGAGTACGGCAAACGGAATATTGATGGCGCTGCCCAACACAAGAAGTGCTTGGACTAATACCGCTAATACCGTTTTGTTGTATTTCCAAGCGAACACAACGCTGAGCATAGCGACAGATAACAGCAATACTCAACTCGATGGACTGAATTACAGCCATCTGATGATTGTGAAGCAAGATTAAAAATTTACTAATTTTTTATTATGTGGTGTTCATAATAAAAAATGACTGACGCAACCATTTTCAACTTTAACCACATCGACTATTCTATAGGAGATGAGAAGATCGATGAACTCAAAGCTCTTTACAAACACTATCACAAAAAGTGGTGGTGTTCGAGGAAGATATTTACGAACTTTAAACGAAAGAGTCTTCTCTGCAACTTGGGAAGCACTTTACTAATTGTTATCGGAGGGATAGCTGGAGGGATAACCATGAATCCTATCCCACTTGCCACAATATCAGGTACCGGTCTCCTTCTCAAGACGTTTACTGATGTGAAGAAGTTTGATAGAAAGATTGATATGAGCAAATTTGCCTTCACAACCTATGAGAAGATATTAACTGAATTGAGATCCTATCTGAGAGGAAGGCCGTTTGACAGTGTATCGTTTCTCAATGAGGTGAGACTTATCGATGATACAATCACAGATCTATGTCCAATCCTTCAATCGACCAAAGTACTCAAGCAATATGAGACACGCTTTGGGTTATGAGCTCGAGGAGCTTGTTCCCTCGAGCTCCTCTACGAGAGGTTAGCCCCTCGTGCACCCCTTATTTATTTTTTATTTATACTCAGTCAAAAATTTGACTGAAATTTTGACTAAGATTTGACTGAGATTTTGACTAAGATTTGACTGAGATTTTGAGGCATTTTAAAATGGCCAAGAATTTTGACTAGAATTTTAACTAAAAATTTGACTGGAATTTATGACTGAAATTAAAAATCTCAGTCAAATCCCTCAGTCAAATCTCAGTCAAATTTCTGATTAAAAAAATGGGCCAGAATCGGCATTTATACAACTACTCTCCTATTCCAAAACCAAGGACTATTTAAAATGTTTTACCTGTTTCAACACCTAGAACTAACATTACATAAAAGGAGAAGGCATTGAGTGAACTTACTAAATAATTTGAAATCAGTATTCGTGGTGATAATAATGCTTTGAAACAGTTGAAAGAAACAAGGAAACCGATCTTTTAATATGTCGAAAAGTCAGCTATTGGAAATGAAAGGTTTTAAGTTTGTTGAGACTTTGAAAATTACTTTTTGGAAAATGAAAGGTGGTGACGATGAATTTCAAAGTGCATTTTTTAATTCACATCCAAAAACTGTAATTAATTGGGTTGATCTTAAGAGCGAACTTAAAAGTTCAAACTCTGAACTTCTTAATAGAATTGGTAATGGCATTTCTAAAGGATCTGGATGGACAATTCGTGACTTTCACGTGACGTCACAGGCATATCCAATTACAGTGTCCGCCATTACTGTGCCCCTCGGCAGCTAGGAAATGTATGTAAAGTAATGCCATTTCGGTAGTGTTTGTTAATTTTCTCGTTGAAAAGCGCTTTTATAGACCTGTAAATGTCAGTACCAGTATTTTCGAAATATGCTACATCACTGGAGGGTAATATAAAGAATCGTTAGATCCAGAAAATTGAAAAAATCGGCATCGATCCAGCTACTATTCCAAATGAAGACTGATGGTGTTTACCGCCAGTAGAGCAGTCGGGCTTTTTCAGTCTCTTGGTTTTGGAAACAAGTCATTATACTGACGACCAGTTCAAGAACTACAGAAGTCTCAAAGCATACAACCAAGTGGCTTCTGGGTCTGTGGCGTCCGTGAAGGGAAGAATTGTTTCTAGTACGACATTCACAACGTATGAATGGTCATCTCGTCGATAGCTGGCTTATTACAGGAAAAGATAGAAGAATTTTCTCCGCTCATTGCTTAGGCTGTAAGGCAGGTCTAGCTGAATCGTGCTCGCACGTGGCCAGTGTTTTCTTTTATATCGAATGTTGGACTCGAATCAACAAAAAGTTGGCCCGTACGTAAGTAAAATGTTCATGGCTCCTTCCAACTTATGTAAGTAATGTTACCTATGCAAGGGCAAAAGAAATTGATTTCTCTTCTGCTAAAAAGTGAAAAGAAAAACTTGACAATCACACTGCATCTTTTGATGGATACTCCAATCAAACTCGAACTACGTATAATAGAGTGCAAACAACGCAGCCATTTAGTTACCCACAAAACACTAGTAATACTAAGTAGTGCAATCTGTTGTTTACTATCCTTAATTAACACTACTTTGTGCTATTTATTAATTTTTATTTTGCAGTTAAATTGTTTGCAATCTAAATGCAGGAGAAATCACTGAATTTTGTATACCAAAACATTTTTGTTGTTGTAAAATAATGTGAAATCACTTACATTGATACTTAGAATTGTATATTTTTGTCATAGAATTAACCAGAGGTAAGAAATTAAAGACCAATACTGCAATTTATTTTCATAAGAATATATTGACCATTTCTGAATTTTATAAATAGCAAAAAATATCTATTGGTGTAAAATAATGTGAAATCATTCACACTGATACATAGAATTGTTCAACTTTGTCATAGAATTTACCAGAAATATGAATATTTTGTCCCTGTTTTTCATATTATTTTGACAACATGCAAGATGACTTGCTATTTAAAATATATTTGGTTCAAAAATTCAATAATTTTTGTTGTTGTTGCTTTTTAGTTAAAGCCACAATCAAAATGAGCTTGATATTTGCCATCCTTGACATGCATTTACATCACAAATGTTCTCAATTTAAGTGATTGACACTTGTTTACAAAAAACTATTTGTTAACAAGACATTGCTCTTTGCTCTTTTAGTTCACTTAATCAGCAGCTAAATAATTTTGTCCATTAGTTAGAGTGGTTTTCATTAACCTGTGAAACAAAGTATGATGAGTAGAGTGTAAAGATCAAAATAACAGAAATGGAACTATGGTGTATTACCCCAAATTATATTTAATGGATTAATGAAAACCATTCCACTAATAGATATCAATAATTAGTTACCATAGTGGCAATGCATATGTTGAAAGTAATCAAGCTGTACAAAATTGTATTTAGGAATCTGCCCAAAGCATAGGTCATTAGAAGTGGTTGGTCACTAATATATTACAAAGTTCTTGCACTACCCTTGTGAAAATATTTTCCAGGATCCTGTAGGATTCTATCAGGATCCCAGACAGGATTCTGTCCAGGATTAGGATCCCCATTTATAAGAGTCTTAGGATCCCACAGGATCTTGATAGGATAATCAAGGTTCCAATATCCTGTCAGGTTCTGGGAAAGATTTCCACCAGGGTATTATTTTAGAAAACAACAAAAACTGATTTAAAAACTAGCTAGTCAAATGGTGCTATCGGTGGGAAAAAATTTACAAGGGCTGAACAAACTCTTAAAATATGATCTATTATGGGTACCTGGTTCTCTGTGGGACCATGTAGGTCACAACTCAAGAATTTAATGGGGAGTATACTTTCCAATAGTGTATTTCCTTTGTGGTAAACCTATAACTCGCTCCACAAGGATCCTAACATTGGATATGCCTCTTGAACGCTCTACATCTACTGGGTCTAGTTGAGCTTTACCTTTGGTGAATGCAGGAATCACTAGCTCTCCTTGCTTTAACCCAACACTCCCAGAAATTGTGAATCCTCTATCTGCCATTAGTATCTCCTGGTATCGGTTTTTTCTAGGATTCCAAAGTTCTCGTTTAAGAATTTATCCGAAGTTCTTCCTACCCAAGCTTCAGAAACAAAAGAGACAGTTCCTTGGGGTGTAATTCCAATCAGAATCTTAACAGTGTTATGATTCTTGTATGAAGAAAAGGTCTGAGCTCTGACCATAAGATTTGTTGGTTTCTCAATAAAAGCCTCAAAACAATAAATCATTATAGTTACCTTACGACCAAAGGTATATTGAAAACACATTGGCATAGTCTTCCATAGCTGTCCTTTTCTGGCCAATGAATGAAGTCAGACCACCTCGAGTCCATTGCATGTATCCATGAGGTGAATATCCTTGACACACTTGTTAAGGACACCTCAAAACGGTATGCTAAATCTTGAAATAGTACATTTAAGCGTAGCTTCATCAAAATTATGATAAATTCTTGAAAGCTGTTCAAATTGGTTAAATTGGATCGTCTTGATACGTATGGTGACGTACATGTTCGAATACTACCATTAAGTACTTCAAATGGAGACAATCTGGTGTAAAGGCGAACTTTATATGGAGAATGGAAGACGTCCTTGTCTGGAGTATGATACAGAGTTCTGAAACAAATATTTGAATTCTAGTGCCTGAATTCCCCTATTTTTCATGCCTTCAGAAACTATTTCAAAGTGCTCAGTTGAAGTGGAACGATCAACCATTATGTGGACGACCTTTCAATTTCCCTTCTCTGTCTCGTTTCCATCAAAATATTCATAGTTTGTACTGCCACAAGCCTCATCAGGGTCTAAGCTTGAAACATCGTCAGTAGATACGCTAGCAGTGGTAAAATCTATGTTTTGTACAGCCAGACCACTTTGCTCCAGCTCTTTTTTCTAGTTAGCTGCTTCGATTTGTTGACGCTCGATGTTTCTCTTCCTGCGCTCTTTGGCCCTTTCGGCCCTCAAACTCACTTCTTCTTTGACTGTAGGTTGCTTCGCTTGTTTTTTTCTGAGGTTTAGAGTTGGCATCCAGTCGATGTGATATTTATCCCAGGAGGCTGCAGCTTTTCCAGTAACAAAATGTAACCCACATACTCGTTCACTGTAGAGGATTCTCTTCGTCTGTAATCGCCTCGACTGATCGCTTAAATCCAGCGCCTTCATCTCTCTCTCGTGAGCTCTTCGTGCTCTTCTCCTTGATTCAATACAATCTTGGGTATTGTATGACAGCCACGACGAATTTTCCGCTTTCAGAAGTACATACAACCACTATACAATGAACCATATTCAGTAAAAGTACTATGCATCTCTTTGTTTGTTTACGCTTGAGGGGCACACTAATGGCGGATAGCAACGGTTGTCAAGTGTGGTGTCACGTGGGTGAAAGTCAAGAATAGATAGAGTTGATCAACATTTTATGAATATTGTTAAATATAAGGCAATGAAAGGGTCTTTCTTTATATAGGTAACTTCTAAGTGAATTAGTACTTGATAACTATGAAAAGAATGAAGACAATAAATTATTGTAAAAACCCGCAGATAAGCCACACTTCTTTTTCACAAATCGTCGCTAGAAATTGGGGCTGCGGCTTATCTGCGGGAACATTTGAAAAAAGGGACGTGAATGTCGACATTTTTGCGTCCAATCTAATGCCTGGTTACTAAGCTTCGAATCAGATACAATGAATATATGAAGTTCATATATTTTGATTTGCGGTTGTAGATACATATGATGCACGATCCTCGCAGTAGAGAGCGCTATTTATGTAATAGCGAAAATCAGACCTGAAAAAAATCAGGCCTGTACGGGATTCGAACCACTGACCTCTGCGATACTAGTGCAGCGCTCTACCAATTGAGCTAACAAGCCAACTGGGAACAGGCCGTTAAGTTGATTCGTAAGCTTCGAATGTTCTGCACACGTTACATACATACATACATAGGTTAATTGACCACTCCCCATAGGGGCTTTTCAGGGCCAACATCCACCCATCCCACCCAGGGGAGGACATCCACCACACAATAATCTCGTGCGTGGGAAATTAAGGTCTCCTACCCCTAACCCTGCAGGAGACGGGGCCTACGGTTTATTCGTCCTTATCCGAGAAGACTACAATATCTATCCATTTCTTGATTATAGAAAGGTAGCAAATTCTCCTCACTTACTTTAAGACCATGAGTATTGGTCCGGCCGGGGCTCGAAACCTCGACCACCCGCACTCCACAATTCGGCGCTCTAACCAATTGAGCAAACCGGGAGGCGTTTCTTGTTATAATGCAAAAATTTATTGAAAAACTGTGATAAATGAAGAAGTTCTTCTCAACAAATATCGAAAATCGGTCTAGATTTTCCCATCTAGACCGGCATCTAGACCGGTCTGGAAAAAAGGTACAAAGAATATAAAAAATTGGCATATAAGACACAGCCATATAATAAACATCTTATTAACCGAGCTAGGTCGGTCTGTATGGGAGAATCTTGACCTCGGTCGCTGGTACAGACCTCACTGCGTTTGGTCTGTACTGGCGACCTCGGTCAAGATATTCCCATACAGACCTCCCGCTCGATTGATAAGAACTAAGTGTTTTCCGTTGCCATGTTAATAGTGAGTTTACGTTCGATAAACAGTGGATGAAGAAGATTTCTCAAGACTCGACTTTGGATTTCTTTTGAATTCTGTCAAAAAACTTTTTTTCCAAAATTTGAGCCGCGAAATTCAGGGTGCGGCTTATCTGTGGGTTTTTACGGTAATGTTCTAAATGGTGCCACGTAAGGCATCTCAATCCTGCTGAGACTAATCCACAAAGAATCAAAAAGACAGACCAACCGTTTGTTGATAAATTGGATTGTGCAGGTGTTGATTTTCCAGGATCACTGAAACATTACAATGAGATTGAAAAACAGAATGACGTCAGAATTAATCTTTTCGGTTATGAAAATAACTGAGGAATTTTACCCTCTTTACGTCTCAAAAGAGACATTTGAAAATGAAATGAACTTGTAGTTGATAACAGTTGATAACAAGAGCCATTATGTTTAGTAAAAGATTTCAATAAAATGATGAGGCATAAAACCAAGCATAGTGAGAGGAAACACTTTTACATGTATTCTTTACAGTGTTTCAGTAGTGAAAATATATTGATAAAACACAAGGAGAATTATATTAAACAACAACAAACATATGAAACATATGTGTGAACTGCGGTTATGAGACGTATATGAGAACGATCCTTCGCAGTAAAGCACTATTTGAGCAATAGTGGAAATCAGACCTGAAAAAAATTTCAGGCCTGTACGGGATTCGAATGAAACATATGTGTGAACTGCGGTTATGAGACGTATATGAGAACGATCCTTCGCAGTAAAGCACTATTTGAGCAATAGTGGAAATCAGACCTGAAAAAAATTTCAGGCCTGTACGGGATTCGAAGGATCGTTCTCATATACGTCTCATAACCGCAGTTCACACATATGTTTCATATGTTTGTTGTGGTTTGATTTATCATCTACGGGTTTATATCGAATTAATTTGATGGCCTGCTCCCAGTTGGCTTGTTAGCTCAATTGGTAGAGCGCTGCACTAGTATCGCAGAGGTCAGTGGTTCGAATCCCGTACAGGCCTGGAATTTTTTTCAGGTCTGATTTCCACTATTGCTCAAATAGTGCTTTACTGCGAAGGATCGTTCTCATATACGAGAATTATATTGTTACAAATGGAAAGTTTAAAAATACTAAAAAAAGGAGAAAAAGTTTTTTCAAAACTTTGTATAAATTGCACAAAAGTTTTAACAAGCAGAAAAATGGCTGTGCACGTGCGTTATAAATCTTTATAAACTTCTTCGTGTCCACCACTAAACAACACCGAGAAATGACCCAGCTTTGCGTTGTCTGGAGAACGTGAATGACGACGGCTAATTTTTTAATTTCTATTTCTAATTTAATGCGTTCTCAAGATAGTTTTTACAGTGAGAACCAAACTAAATGACTTTAAAGTATCGCAAGATTCGTAAGTAGAATGTAAGTCAATCCTTCAAGTGACGTTGTCCATGGCGTCGCTGTCGTCGTTTCAAGAACTCTCTACTAAGCGTTGTTCAGGTAATTATAGATATTTCTGGAGCGGAAATATCTACACTTAGCTAGAAAACGGTACCAAGTTAGTAAACAGTCAAGTTTTTCAATCCCTTTGCAGTTCAAAATCGGACGCTGAAGTATGAAATAAGTGATGATATCATGCTTACCTCACTAGAAGTATGAAGAAAGTTATAATTAGCAAAAGGAAGCCATTACAACAGGTCACGAATGACTTATATGTGGGTCACTAGGGCGTTCCCTGTTGTATTTTCGCGGAAAAATACAAAACAGGCTGTATTAGTTTAAAACATTCTGTTAGTAAACTTAACTTACAGAATTGAAAACAAGCAAAACTAGGAGATAAACAAAATAAGCTAGCAAAGGAGGGGTCGTGATCTCTTTTTACGCAGGTATTGAAGACAAATTCATACGTTGCTTCCAATTTAAACAGTATTTCATGCGTCAACGAATTTTTAAAAGGGAAAACTTCAAATCTCAATCTTACCGGGACCTTTTGGAAAATTCTCGCGTCACATCTTAGTTTTTGTCTGTATCCTGCATCGCGTGTAAACCCTTAGCTACCCTCACAGATCGCAAACTATTAGCCACGTGCATCAGGCAATTCGAACTTTGTACAATTATCCGGATTACACCTATTTTAATTCGAACGTAGCCCTTTAAAAATTTCCTGCCTCAACTAACAAATTCTCTGAATAAACATTTCTAAAACGCTCGCATTTTGACTTCAGAAATGATATCTCGGTATTAAGGTAAATTCCCGAACTGTTTCAGGCAACTGATTTGATCCAAGATTTTTACAGTCATAAAAAAAGATAATAATAATCGTTTTTCTTGTTTTCCGACACATGTTTGCGTTACAATGTGGTACTGCTTTAAGAGCAGTCGACAGTCTCGGAAAAATCAGTACTGTATCACTCAACTGAAATCCTTTTAAAAAGTGTTGTGTGTTTGATTTCTAGCTAAGTTTTGTCATTGTAAAAACTGATGTGAAATTTTCATGTTTATTTATTTATTAATTTTTTAGTATTATCTCAACTCTCAAACGCTTTAGATTATAATTTGGATAAATCAGCAAAGTTGAAATAGTAAATTGGCCACCGTAACGCGGATTACAAAAGGTGACGTTTCGAGCGTTAGCCCTTCGTCATTCGCTCCGACGAAGGGCTAACGCTCGAAACGTCAGCTTTTGTAATCGTTACGGTGGCCAATTTACTATTTCAACTTTGGATATATGAAGTTCATATATTTAGAACTGCGGTATTAAATACGTATGATGCACGATCCTTCATATATCCATTGTATCTGATTTATCATCACGTGTTTATTACGAATCAACTTAACGGCCTGCTCCCAGTTGGCTTGTTAGCTCAATTGGTAGAGCGCTGCACTAGTATCGCAGAGGTCAGTGGTTCGAATCCCGTACAGGCCTGATTTTTTTCAGGTCTGATTTTCGCTATTTCATAAATAGCGCTAACTACTGCTAAGGATCGTGCATCATACGTATTTCAACTTTGTTGATATATCCAAATTATTTCGTTACCCCCACCGACGCAGCCCCAAACAGTTTCTTTCGAAACTATCAGCCTTTATTCAATTGCTTGAGTTTATACACTTCTATGATTTAGGAGTACTGAATGTTTTACAATGTGATTCTAAGCAAACCTTCAAAACTGTGTTCAAGTTACAGTGCGGAAGTTAAACGTTTTGTGTGAGTTTCAAAAATTTTGACCAAGGGAACAGGCTGTTTGCCTTACCTAGTTCACTTTTGAAATTTTGGGAAATTTTCGTGCAAAATCGCTTTTGAGTCTCTTGAAATGTCCAGCATTTCGACGCTAGCATTTTTTTTTCGCTCTTAATCGCCTGAATAAACTATCGTGATAAGTTGGATATATCAACAAAGTTGAAAAAGTAAATTGGCCACCGTAACGATTACAAAAGCTGACGTTTCGAGCGTTAGCCCCTGGTCGGAGCAAATAGGCGACGAAGGGCTAACGCTCGAAACCATCGCCAGAAATCGACGACATTTTGCTCCCGCATGCATTGGTCAGCGGATTACAGTCGGATAAAAACAAAGATAGTGGTTAGGACAAGTTCCATACCAGATATTGAGCGATTTAAGTTCTGTGGACCTTATTTATGGGAAAAAAAGCGAAAAAAAGAACAACTTTGAACATATCTCTTGGTATTTTTAAGGCAGAGCGACTTATAGCAATTTGCTGTCTGATGTAATGCAAGGGACAATCTGTACAAAGCTTCAATGTCCCTTCAAACTGGCTTTACTTGTAATCGGCTACGGATGTCAGACATTTTGGAAATTGTAGCTTAAACCACTTGCATTAAATAATGGGAAGATCTATGCAAATCTTACTTGATTTACTTGAAAAGGGCTTTTTCTCCCATTTGAAAACACAGTAACTTAAATTTTTTAAAATGTTTTTTAATTTTTTTTTTAATGTTTTTAACTTAACTGAGTGCTATATTGATGATAAGAAATTGTTATTACATCACGGGTTTCCACTTTCCCCCGCCTTGTCTGAAATGAATTAGCTGAAGATCTTTTTCGTAAGAGATTCTTTCTTAGCACGCACTGTTCTATTCGTTGCAATCTCTAATGTGCCATCTTAATATCTTAATAATCTTAAGATCAATTCCTGAATGAGATATCAATCGGGACCTTAAGTAAACCACGACGGCGACGGCAACGAGGACATGACAAAGCGAAAGATATCTGATGGGGAAAACAATAGGTCAGTTCGTGCACTTACTTGCTCGTGCAAAACGACAATGTAAAATCGCCAGAAACTGTGTGATCTGGGAACGGTAATTATGTGATTTTTCACTAGAACTAAACGTTGCTCCCAAATTTTTATGCTGAAATTGAGGTGTGGCGCCGTAAAAGTCCATAAAAACATGCAGACATTTGCAAAATTCTACACGACGTCTTTGGCGTTGCCTTCCTGACTGCTAAGGGTCCCTAATAGATCTGCACTATGTTGTCTACAATATCATCACCGGTCAATGATAGCTCGAAAGAATGCTAGAAAAGAAAGGAAAATAAAAGAATACTGACAATCTTCTACGTTGGACGTGCGAATTTTCCCTTGTGTTGTATACTGTCTGCCGAACTTACCAAATTTAGGTGATGGTGACTCAGCCCGACAGATTTTTACCTTCCATAAGCTCAAGGCGTTGAATCGCTGCACTTTCTTTAAGTAAAATGTATATCGCTTACCTCTTTTAGAAACAAACCTCGCCGCCCAAAGTTGATTTCTGTGTTGAAGACTACAATACGTTGTGTGCGTGTGGGTGGTTTCAGCGTGATCCGTTAGTGCGAGACCAATTTCAAGAGATTTGCCTTGTAAATTAGCATAAACAGGCCATCTATGATGCATGTGTAAACGGACTGATGTCTTTGCATTAAACGACAATTAAGAATGACATGCAGGTGAAAGCCTTCCCAGTCTCAGTTTTACAATTAGGTGCAGTGTGCAGGTTCTAGAGGTGCAAATAGGAAATGAGAAAAAGTTTTTTTGACACTATTTTATTTACGAAAGCGCTACCACTACCTTGGTTCAATAGATACTTTATTTTATCCTAAAACAAGAAGGGACTAACGTCTTCGCATTAAACGACAATTTAGAATGGCATGCGGGTGAAGGCCCTGCCAGTCGCAGTTTTAGAATTAGGTGCAGGCTCTAGAAGTGCAAATCGGAAACCAGGAAAATAAAAGGCTATAAACACTATTTTATATACAAAAGCGCCACCATGACCTTGGTTTAATAGAAACTTTATTTTTTTTCCCAAAACAGGAAGCTAAGAAGACTTCAAGTAGTGTCAACAGCCTGCAATTTGACAAAAATTAATAGTGCATCTGCTGTCATTTAATTGACGTACGACTTTGATCATGTATGAAAAACACAAATTTGTAGAAACAGAAGCAGGTGACGTGCACTCGACTTTCGTCGAGAAGGAATCAATTAAAGCCACTTTTCGACAAACAAAACGACATTTGATATTTCCTGCTTTTTCAATTATCTAGTCGGTCACTAGCGGGAATTGTGCCAATAATTGTACGGACGTCGATCGCTCTGGCGAAATAATGCAATTAAGAATCTTCAAAGCGAAAATAAAATACCTAGAAATAAAAAAATCTTAAAGTCTATTTTTTTCATTAACTATAATCAACTTAAGAGAAATTCCTCAGTACAGTCCGTTAGCTTTTATCGTCGATGAAAGGGGATTTCTGCTAATGTCTGCTGTCTTGAATTTAGCCTGACTACTCAAACTTTTAATCGAAAGGTTTTAGGGAAATTTCAAATGAAACATAACGGGGAAAATTCACGAAATTCTTCATCACAGTTTCTCCAGCCCTTCTTAGAGATTAAAGAGGTTTTCTGCGAATTGAAGCCGTCTCGACTTCGGCTTCATATACAATTTAATCGGGATGTTTGGAGGAAATTGATAAAATATAACAGGGAAAGGTTTTTTCCGGACGTTTTCCCGAAACTATATGACCAATGCATAAATGGTACATTAGATGGCCATGACTGTGAGATGTCGTATGCACTTCGCGAAGCTGATCCAAAAGATGTGTAGTGTAACGGATGTGTTTATTCTTCGTTTTCATGTCATAAATGAAGGTACAATAGTTTGTGTCACGATTTAGAGTGATATCAAATATATCAAATGGCTCGGGAGCCATTTGCAATCCGAACTGACATCTCTTATTTCATCAGCAATAGTAAGGGTTTGGGCGAGAAAAAGGAGAGCAAAAAAAAAAAAAAAAAGAAAAAAACCACAACGGAAAGAAAACCAAGAAATTAAAAAAAAAAAACATAAAAAAAAAGCACGAATAAAAATGCAATGCAACTTTATTTCTGGCGCTAGTGAGCAAGTTTCTGTTAGCTTCATTTCGTATAATTTGCATGTGAAAAAGATTCCCTACTATTCCACCCTCATAATTACTAATTTATATGGATCTAGAATGTCATGCAATTTAAGGAGTAAAGAGAAACCAGCTCTGTATGCCGTAAAATAATTGCCCTATGTGTAAGGGAAAAAATAAACTAAATAGAGAATAATACATGGCTGCCCGCAGATACCATGGCAGTTCATGAACGAGTAAGATAGTATTAAGTTGAACACTCGGAGAGACATTCAACATGCAACTATGTTTTACTTTGTTTATTCCGTAAATACCGGGGATTTCATTAGAAGCCGGCAGCCAGCGAATTCCACCTCCCGTGTTTTTTGGAAAACATTTAATATATTCTAAAGGCAGTCATCAGTAAAGGTGTTCTTTGTTGATATTTTGTCTCCTCTTTGGTTGTTGGGTGATTTTTGCAACGGGCTCTTACAATTCATTCAACAGCACGATCGGTTCGCTGCGCACCATGTTAAATAGACAGAAGAAAAAGACTGGTGACAAATCTGCCTCGATTACCGCTGAACTGTATTCCGTCAACTTATGTCCTAATGTACGCCTGCTTCTGAAATTGATGAAATCCCTGAATACCATTGTCCTTTTTTTAATTGACAAGTCGACTTTAATAGTTAATCAATCTAACAGAGTGGCACGAAAAGGGAATGACGTGTAAGCAGCGGGTGGCAATATCAAAGACATGCGAAAAGTGACTTTATATGAATACAGTTATAGTTATTCTTAGGGATGGAAATCCTTCTAAAACACAACAGTTTCTATGATGAATATCTGTTGAAAATCGAGTCGGACATCTGAGCCCCATGGTGCAGTGTCATACCGAATAAATCTGTTTTCATCAGCGGCCTGGAAAAACTTCGATTATCTGTGGAAACTGAATTGGTAAACCAGTAACAATGTATATTTGAAAACATTCTTGGCGCCTTCAACTATGAAATCTAACTAACAACAAAAGTTATGCAAACGAATTGTTCTAAATACTTGTACATGACTCATTCTTATATACAGCTGCATAAATCAAATATATTCTTCCCGTTATTCACTATCGCAATGTGTTATATAAATGTCGAGGTATACTATGAGAGTTGTCTGTTTAAATTTAACTCATTAATAACCCTTTTACCTCTTTGAGAGACTAGCATGTTATTTTTCTTTACAATATCATCCCTGAATCACACGTTAAGTTCACGAGATACCGTGATGATTCGATTTAGCGCCCGGGGCACTTATTCACTTTTGGAACCTCAAGGGAGTGCGCTTATTCGAGACAGGGCACTTTCTAGGGACAGGGCGCTTATTGAATTTCTTGCGAAACAACCAAATACTCAAAACAAAGCTTTATTAAAGATTAGGATAACTAACAATAGCAGAAACTGTAACAGTAAGAGATCGATCGTTGAAAGTTCAGTTACTTTTAAAAGAATTGTTTATTTTTGCAGTAACAAATATACATGTAAGGTACGGTAAATGTCCATGAGTTTATCTATTCAACATCGTTGACTACAGTGTCACTTGTGTCAGTTATCAGAACGGGGCCAGGGTGCTTATTAGAATGAGGGCGTTGATGGAATAGGGGCGCATATTGACAAAAACACATTCGAAGGGGGAGCTTATTGAAAGAAGGCGCTAAATCGAATCATTACGGTAAAGTAAATGATCATCAGCTATAGAAGTTCTTCATCGTTGAATAAATTCTTCCTGTCATCACCGTAGGAAAAGTATTGAGAACAGTATCAACAATGTGCCTGATGATGTTACGGTGTGAAGAATTAAATATTACTAAAATCACACAAATTACTCTTTTAGCAGAAGCTTAGTCAAGCGCTACAATATCTTATTCTTTAATAAATGATTTTCAACCCAAGCAAACAAAGCTTACATTTCAGTATAATATTATCATCATTATCATTTCTATTATATTTCAAACTTAAAGGTGAAACTTGAACTAATGCAAAGACTTCCCTAGCAATTTTGATAAAGTAATAAACAACTGGTCAATATCTTTTGTGTTCTCTTCACCAGTCTGGTATTCTGTTGGAAGAAATTACATAAATAAAAGGAAGATTTTCTTCTCAAGCATGCTACAGAGAAACAATTCTGAGTCCCCATGAGAAATCAAACTTTAGAAACTCAGATTCTGTGCTGCGATGCTCTACCACTAAGCCATAGAGCCTCTTTAGTAAGTTGGGCCATACTTGGGTTTATTTACCTTTTGACCCAAGTACTGCACATTGATAGAAACGGCAATGTCAACAGCTTCGTATGACTTGATAGAATGAGAAAGATCGTGAGTTTTAAGCTCGATGATGAAAAAGAGAATCGAGAAATTTCTTTTTGGTCTATGCTAAGGTAAAATAGTTAAAGATTGCTCTCTGCATCTGTTTTATCATCAAGCGGCTGGAGTTCTTTTAACGTCACTCTTGTAGTGGGGAGAGTTCCCCTGCGGCTTGAAAGAATCAAGTGACTCGAGCGTGGACCTCGCAGCGTCCCTCGAAGAAACGTCCTTAGCCTGGAGGAACTGGTAAATGAGACTCGCATAGAGAACATTCTCCGATACCCACTGCTATCATCTCTGTCTTGGGAACCTCTTATAAACTCTTTACAGTTGGTGCATCTGGTCTGCAGTGTCCCAAATATGAAGGGGTTAATACAGCTGTTGGCGTATACCAAGATATTTGTAAAAGCCAGCAGGTCGTAAAAGTGCACGAAGTCTGAACCACTCCCAAAGTCATTCCACACCCACATCACGTGATTTGGCAACATGCATACTGCAAACGCAACGACAGCCGCCACGAAGATTTTCACGATGCGTAGGTTACGGTGAGCCCGCGTTTTAAGCATTTGTCGCCCAGTCATACCTCCCTCGGTATCAGCCATAACAACCTGGAGAGTCTTAATGTCTCTGTAAAGCCTTCTTCCGATCTGAACATAAGCAACAGTTATACCAAAGAGTGGACAAACGTATAGTACAACAAAAACAGACATCGTGTATGCTTTCACGTATTTTACTCCTGGCCAGTTCTCGACACAGCTTCCTGAATTGAAACCGAGTACGTAAATATAAGGAGACACAAGTAATGTGCTCCCGACCCATATGATGCAAATAATGAAGATAGGCTTTCTTCCCTTCATCCGTGGCTTTAGCGGATGCATTATGGCTCGATGTCGTTCCAAGCTCATTGCCAATAGCGTTGCCACGGACACAGATATTAGAATTGTCTGAAGAGGATACACTAGCTTACAAAGAAACGAGCCATATGGCCAATAACCGGCTAAGCGTTCGATAATATCCAATGGAATGCTGACAATGCTGGTTAATAAATCAGTTGTTGCCAGGTTGAGGATGAAATATTCACTTGTTTTTCTCTTTTTGCGACTGAGGATTGCGAGGCAGATCAACGCATTTCCGATGGAGCCTACGGCGATTATAGCGGAGTAGAAAAACAGCTGTAATATCCGCACCAAATGGAAATCAGAAGCAGCAAGACTGGTTGAATTTTGTGAAATATTTCCATGTACTGACCAGTTAGACATGATAAGCTATTAATCGTCAGATTTAGGTTCCGTTCTACAGATAGACCCTGGCAAGTAAGAGTTATACCTTTCGAGGTGCTGACTCGTTTACGGTGGAATAGTTTAAAGGTCATAGGCAAATTCCTCTCGATAATTTCATTTCTTTCGGTTTTTCTTTTCCTGTTAAAAGAAATAATACCAATATTAAATAATTTCGAGACACTCGCACCGTCTTATTAAGCAGTGATTACTACCAACTGGTTTGCTTATAAAAGTGGATCGTAAGATGACGGAGACAAAATCTTGCGGAGGAAGCGTATGATCTACACTCTGACGTCATCTATTCAGTTGGTGCCATTAACCATGTGGGTGATCCAAATTCAGTACAGATAAAACTGGTTTTGAGATATATAGTTAGACTAGACTTTCGCACTCATATTAATACGTCTACACCCTAAGGTTGCCTTTTCATAAAATGCCATTAACTTTGTGGGTGACCCAAACTTAAACAGCTAAAACTGCATGTTTTCGGGATATATGGTTAGGCTACACTTCCACACTTATATTGATACGTCTACACCCTAAGGTCGTCTTTCAGACGATGTTATTAATTACGTGGGTGATCCAAACTTTTTTTCAAAACTTTCTTCAATTTATATGAATTTTAAAAAGCCAGTTTTAATTTAAAGCGTGGACGTATAAGAAATTAGAACAACGGCTCTTCGAAAGCAATAGCGTATTCTCCTTTTTTAGCGTCTTTTCAGACCTGTAGAGAATATTACAGAACAACAACGAAATTGCTCCAACACATAGAATTACATAATAGCTGGAGCTAAAAAGAGAAGCGTTTTTAGTCGACGCTACTTAACATAATTGCTACTTAAACTGCAAGATTGAAATGATGCCTGCATATTTTTCACCAAGTCTAATCCTTATATTTTATGGTATATTTCTTCAATCCTTTTCGTAAACTAGTATGACTCGTGTAAACCTGATTGACTCAAATCATCTGAATGTCGCACTTTGTCGAACTAACTAATCAGCAATTCTTAAGATATTCATTCCATATGGTATGCAAAAAAGAAATTGACAAAAATGGCAAATTTTACACGATGTTTGTGGAACATTTTTGAGAACGACGTCTTTTCAGGGATATGAAAATCAAAAGGATCTAACTACACTGTTTTCGCCACTTTTCTTTTCCTCTGTACCATATGCTTTTAACCTATTTGATCTTTCCACCGCAAATTGAACAGACGAGACAGACAAGGGTCGTTTTCATCAATCTGACAGCAGTATATCCTCGAAAAGAATACATGCTAGGAAAAAACCGGGTTGCGTAATACAGTACCTCGATCACGGTTGTCTTGGTACACTCTTCGTGTTAGCAGCAGCCTAAAAGCAAAAAATGTTTTCTCTTGTGTTCAACACTGCGATTTGCATCCTTGGCCTATCTAAATAAGTCTTTCATTTGCATTGCAAATGCATTTTTATAATTTTGTAAAACGAAAACAATTGATAACATATGTTTCTAAATGCTACTAAATTGATCACTACCGAGACAAAAGAGAAGAAAAACTATGGAAATATAACTTGATTAAAAAAGAATAATAATAAAAATAACTGACCATTCTCCTCGGAGTAAGACTTGTTAGAGTTTTTCCTGTTTTTTTTTTTTTTGAAATGATTATGCCTTTCGGTTATATAAAGTCCAATATGTTGATTAGAGATAATGCGACACCCAAGTTGAAAAATTTTTTTCTTCCGAAGACTAACTATTGCGATGTACTTGCTTTTGCCGTGTTTCGAATATATGGCTATGAATGCAACTTTACGAAGTATATAATCAATCTTTAATAGTGTCTCTTTAAATGTCCACCAGTTCTTTTGCAAGATAAAGGCACCCAAAACAAAAGGAGGTTTGACCTTTCAGACTTATAGCCTTAAAGCCTTCCTTATTAATCACCTCGCTTCCAAATCAAGTTAAATATGTACGTGCCATCTTAGCAAAACTCCTCCCGAGAAGAAAGTAATAAGATAAATACAATAATACTTTTGACTCAGTCAGTGGTCTTAAAATACATTTATGCTAGTTTCCCTCCCCAGACCCCCCCCTTTCTCCTTACTCGCTGCTGCTACGTTATGATGGTAGCAAACAGTATCGCCTCAACTGTTTAATAAAAATGGTGAAGACTTGTTCTTCTGTTTCAAAAATGTTCATGAGGGCAAACGATACAGTGGCAAAACAGTAGTTCTTGTATATAGAATAAGTATGATGGTAAGTTTTGAGCTCGGCAATTCTTGTGGCCAAAATTATGAGTATAACTGCTAATACAGTTTATCAATTAACAAGAGAAAAAACTGTTTTCTTCTCACAGGAAGTAGAGTCTCCTTCATGAATCAAGTATCCAAGAGATCTTCCTTCTCTATCCAAGGATAACTTTCCTTACCCAATCAAAATCATACACAAAGGAACACATTTTCTTATCTTATCTTCCGAAAACTAATTAAAACTATAATCGGCTGAGTGGCTCATAAGGATGCAAAAGTCGGCGTTGCTATAGAAGAAAGAAACAACTTCCTTGACAACCACTGCTGTGAAAGTGAAACATCAGTAAAACCAGGCAGCCTTTCCTTTACTTTTAAATATAACCAGTCAAAAATCAGTCAAAAGTTGGGAACGATTAATAAGCAATAACGATTAACCAATTCAATACTTTAATAGTTCATAAGGCTCATAATGACCAAACTTAGCTTATAACATGATATTGGACCTTTAAACGAACTTTCCCCTTTTCTCTTGTATTACCGCTTACGTTGTTGTATTATGCAATCACGTTCGTAGAGAAAGTCCTCCATGACTCTTCGATTACATGATGAAATGTTACTCCTGAACTCAAAACATGGACTAATAATGTTTTCGAAAGTAACAGTGCGAAAAACTATCTTCTTGCATCAAAAGGAAAACGAGCATTCAACGACTTCCTCGTCGAAATGTTTACAAATCACCTGCAAACGCATCCTGCAAACGCATCCTGCATCAGACATAACGACTAAAAGCGGCGGAAATTCTTTCTCGTTTTTGTTTTTATTTCTTCAGATTACAAATGGAATAGAAATTGTATACTGCAATCACTACAGACTAAGTGAAAGTCATTTAATAGTGCGTACTTGTAAAATAGATATTAGTTTCTGTTAACAAACATTTAGCTCAAGGGAAAATGCTGAACAAGTCAGCTAACGATGAACAAGTGATTTCAGTATACATGTTTACATGAAACGTCCTCAAAAAATGTCTTCCTTTTTATACAAATCATAATCGCCTATTGCGTCAATAGTGATTTGCATTCAGTGGTACACGAAGCTATAAATAATGTTACGAATTATAATTATTGAAATTTTCTGTCGTCGCATTACTCTAGTTAATGTAGGGGAAATGTCTGTCTTTAGGAAGGTTATTGAATTTTCGGATTTGAGACAGAGTGATTAATTTCTTTACAGTCAAATTGGAAACTTACAAAAAATAAAAAAAATATCTAATGATTCAGAATTCGTTTTAGAAGTTTAAGCGAGATGAAAGATTTTAGTGCAATTAAGTAAAAAACGCTTATTTGATTAAACGCAGTAAAATAAATGATGGCTTTTACTTTCAAATTAAATGATTTCCCTTTGTTCTGTGGAAATTAGACTTTGCAATATAAAAAAATTGAAGATTACATTGTATGGAACAGTATGTGTCACTTTTTTCTATTCTGTAAGTCGATGGCAACTGAAGTTAAAATTCAGTAAAGGGATAAGCTTTCTTGAAGGCCTTTCAACCAGGTCGTTCTGGCCTAGAATTGCTCTTTTTACCGTTAAGCTGGCAGGTAAGATTAAGGAATTTTATTCGCTTTGCGTACGATTTGTTTTAATAATTTTAAGCTGTTAGTAAACTTTTTGTTGAATTTCTTCGTATAATGTCGCTGATATTTGTACTACAATACAAAAAAATTAGTACTCTTCCTGAATTAAGTCGAGAAAAGAGACTTTTAAAGCAAATTTATCGGTAATCATCGCGGGATTTTTGTCTATTTTATGTTGATAGCATCTTTTTAGAGAGCTTAACGTCCACCAAAAAATAAATGAAAAAAAAAAAAAAAAAAAAACCCGGGTAATTGGACTTACCTCCGATCATTCAAATAAAGACTCGAGATTTTGTTAAAAACGCAGGCATTTGAGCTTGTTTTAAAGAAGTTCTTTTTTCACGTTTTTACGTCTTAATTTTCAAAGTGAACGAGAAGTTTGCACTGGCCAGTTTTTAAGAGATGTCATTTAACTGCGAGACTAATCTGATCCGTGAAAAAGAAATCCTGTGTTGAATCTCTTAGGAGGGATGTTTAGTTGCCACTAGAAAAAAAATTAAAACTGATAATTGCATTCTTTATTTTGTTGTGAGTAAAATGCAGTCAGCTATCACTTAGGAACCTCTTCGGTTATAGATTACTGCAAGCTGCTACGGTCGTCAACTTACAGTTCTTGCATAAATACCGAAACGTTTAGAGAGAGTAAGGTGTTCCGCCGGCCACCTCTCTTTTGCCTATATATATACATATATAAAGTGTGACTTGATTTTCGTAGAACAGTGCTCAATACATAGAAGTAGAGCGAAGTATATATTGTGCGAGGAAAAAGACAAGTAAACTACAAGTTCATCCCCACAAGCCTGTTTTCGTGGTCGCCCACCCCTGATGAGTGGGCGACCACGAAACAGGCTTGTAGGGATGAACTTGTGGTTTACTTGTCTTTTTCCTCGCACAATATATATACATATATATATATATATATTTACGCGCGGTGGTCAGCCAATTGGTAAGGGCCGCAGAGCCAATTTATCACGTTTTATTCTTCATTTCCTACCACAGTATTTGTCTAAAAATAAATGCTTCTATATGAATCATTTTAGACACAAGACGAGTGAAAGATTTACATCGCTTATGACTTATGGTTTGAGACAGTAACGCTGGTTCACTTAGAAATGAAGACTTAAAGATTTTAATTTGAAAAATTGTAAACTGGTAGGAATTTCCTATTTTTTTCTCTCCATATTTTCTTGATTGTTACTCGCGAGAAGAAACTTGCTTATATGACTGATACGAATTACCTGACTTAATCTCGCTGATCTTTTTCCTTGGAGAACAGCAGGCCAAGGTATAAGTAACTACAGTGTACCCAGAACACCCACTTGATCTTCCTCAACAGGCTAAGAGCGTAAAACGCGGCAAAACACAGCTGCTCCTGTTTTCGCTTCCTTCTTATTTTAGTGCGTTTCTCATAGAATTTAGTATCTGCCCACCTGCTGTTTTGCTCAGAGGAGAGAAATCCAGTCTTTTCCTTTGGCAACCCACAGCGATGAATTTAATAGGTTAAAGACTCCTATTTTTGTCGTTCAATCGGTTCAAATGAGGACCGCATAAGAAAACAGAAACGGAGATGGAAGCTGTTGGTGGTTTTCGATTAGAATACGAAAAAAACGTGACTGGAAAGCGAGACTTCTGTTTAAGAAATGAGATATACATTTGTAGCTCGAAATCCTCACGATTCGTTTGATGTATTCATTAAAAACAGCCATTTTTTTTTTCACTTAAACGCCAACGATAAACTGATGACCAATTTTGCAATAGGTCACTTCCAGGATAGAATTGTATTATCCTTAACACATGTATTTTATTATTCAGTGTTGAAATGAAATAATACCTTTGATGAACGCAGAAGTCCGATCCATGTCTCACCTCCTCACTTGTCCTCTCTTTGCCTCTGTTCGTTTTAATGCGGATCAATTTTGCCAGGCTCAATGAAATACTGCCCAAAGATATTGATTTTTAACTGTTTCCGGCAGCTTTCTTAAATTTTAATTTATCTCGGTTCATAAATTAACCTTATGAAGTATATTACCTTCGAATTTCCCCTCCGACCAAGGGGTATTGGAAAATACGATTTATTTTTCGAAGAGAGACGAAGAAAAAAATGGGAATAAGTGGCTAAACACAGGAACTGAGATAAAGACACGACTCATTTTTCGATGCGAGACAGAACTGAAGACCAAAACACAGACATCAAAGCTAATGCAAAGTTGAGATGGTTGTCTATTTCTATCATTAATTTTATGGCCAATCTTTAAAAATTTACCATGTTTTAAATGATTGATTTTGGGGTGTTAAGGTGTTGTAAACATAAAAAGAAAATCAACAATGTCTACAGGAATTGATTTTATTGCGTCGGCTTATGTGTTCAACTGATGTTGTCAAAACTTCTATTCTACTCCAGTAGGATGAAAGTCTGTATTTCAACACATTGATTGTTCTTTTTATTATTCCCAAATAAAAGGGAATTAATTTTTATTCACCTTCTTTCGTTTACTCTTTAGCAGCGGGGGACGTGTTCGCAATCGGTTATTTCCTTTCACTTGGTAAACACGCGAGTCCAAAATTCACTGATTTAAATATTGCGTTTGAGTTTTACGAAGGCGACGGATTTTATAAGAAAACTCTCAATTTTGTATAAAAAAATTGATCAAAATGTCTTATAACTTACCTCTAATACGCGGAGTTTTTGTTTTCTGAAATGGATCGAAGCTCTGACTATTAGTGCATTTAATACCAAAGCTCTGCAAAAACGCGCTGAAATGTTGGCTGCACTTGAATTTATTTCGGTATCTTGATTGAGAGAGGAAATGCGATTGCGCCGCCTCCAAGCGTTTACGCGAAAGATAATTTGCTTTCTACTCACACAATCGATTCGCCTCAGGCTTTAGAACGAGAACGGAAACAAAAATCAAATCAATTTTGTGCGCATCTGAAACTTTTAGAGAAACTCTTGCTTGAGAAATGCTGCGGTGGGCTTTGATTTATTAGCTCGTACAGAAATACAATATTTCGAATTTACCTGTTTCTGTACAGAAAGAGATTGTAAATAATTATTCATGACGAACAATTCTTTCAAAAAGTTGCATTTTACTGTTGTTCATCTGTAAACCAACGATCTCACTCATAAATAGCTATATATAGGCCAATTCAAGTAGAAGAGCAGAGGAAGTTTTTGGTTTAATTTCGTTCACACTTTCTGGGAAAGCGGCGACTTGTTGTGAGAGATTAAAATATGATCGGGACAGCCTTCAATTCAGATTCTTTTAGCAAAAGATTTATTCGAAAACCGATTAATTTATCTCACACATAAAGGTTTAGAAAAAATAAATCCAAAATGATGTTTAAACACGCAATACCTTGTTAGGGTTTTTGATCTTGAGTAAAACCGGAATAAAATTCAAAATCGTCGTTCACTGGGTCGAACTCCAAAATATTGCAAAAACACTTTTATATGCTTTCGTAATCCAGTGAGAATCTATGCGAAAAGGGTGAGTTCAAACAAAAATTGAAAAAAAAAAATTAAAAATCGGAATGATTTCCGTTGTCTCTCCATTAAATAAGATGACGTAAATTATATTAGTAAAGCATGGTATGGGTGTCAAAGTTAACATATGATGTAACTATTTACTTCTTGTTTTGTCTTTTTTTTCTCTTTATTTTTCTTCACCCTTTTTCGAATTGTTGTTATTGTTTTTTTTAAGTTGTGACTTTTAAGAGGTGTCCATCAAAAAAAGCAAAACGAAGCAATCATAGAGGAGATTACAAATTATCATGATGTGCATCTTGCATGCATATATATCTGTTCATCTCATATGTAGCATTTTATTAGTTTATTTGCCTTTTAGAGGACTTGCCTCGTCAGAGGGCCACGAAAATCTTATGTACCTTGACGGCTAATGTAGAAAGGCGACGTTTTCTTGTATAAGATGTAATTCAAAACTGATTCAATCAAGTCGAGTAAAACCATGTTTGGTCAGTTGTTGGTGATTTTCATTGCTATCGATGAGAACATTTCAACAGCTGAAAATCTTTCCAGATAATCTTTCATTTGGTGACTCATCTTATCAGTGGAATCAGTGAGGAAAAAACGTGGAAAGTACTAAGTTTCTGTGATAAGATTTAAGAGAAACTAGACTTTGATGCAATCTTGACATCTTTCCTATGTTTATTTCTGTCGGTTTTATGGTTATATTGTATCAGCAAGTTTTTTTTCTTTTTTTTTATTGTTCGTGATGTCATTCCAATATTTTTTTCGTGAACACGTAAATTTAATCGCTTCCAAGAACTTAAACGAGAGTTGATACCCTTTAGAGATATTTAACGAGCATCGCGAGACTAAAAAAAATATGAATGAGAAAAGAGTCGAATTTGAAGGAAAAACACATTTAAATTTGAAACTAAAAAGAAAAGTTGAAAGTCAAATCTTCGAAAAACTTGTTGAAAAAAAAGTCATTCGATAAATCGCAAAAAAAAAAAAACAACAACAAATGACAACAACACCTGGTGGCAAACGCATAGCTCAAATTTTTCTCCTCAAGGAATACCAACTTTAAGTGGGGGGGGGGGGGGTAGCAGCATTTCTCTCATGTATGGACCTGTCTTTTCCTTTAAAACGAACTATTTTAGGAGCCCTTTACTCAAGCAGTTTCAAATCATTAGTGCTAAGGCAATATGACTTTGTTGCATAATGTCATTGATGTGTTTCATTAGAGTCATTTTAGTTTAATGTCAGGGAACAAGCTTATGTGAATATTTCATCGGCAAAGTGAGTGTATACATGTAAATCCTTCGTGTACAATGAAACACTAAGGTAACTCTAAATAGCTTTTCTTCAGCAAAACAAAGAGGTTCTTGCTGACACTTTAGGAAAGCGTATCTAAGAAGAAAATGAAAGTCAGCTCTAAGGTGATTCTAAAAATGAAACCAATCTGATGGAGCATTATTTCGCTGAAATTTTGTGAAATACGCGATTACCAAATTCTTCTCTTCATAAGAGAATGCGAATAATAGGCGAGTACAGAGTGTCCTGTTTATGTGCAAGACATCAATCCATTTATTTCATGCGATATTGCAAAACTCAGTGTCATGAACAATTCCACCTTGAAATCTCTGAAATAATTGCCATAACACTTTACAATTCCAGTAAGGAACACCCTTTCATCGCTTGTGGTAAAGCCGACTTTTGGGAGCACTCAGAGTTCTTTACCTTCGACTATCCATCACCAGTGTTTAGATTATTAAATTACAAACATATCACTAAGTACACGTATCTTTTGAAAACAATCAAACTCAGGAATCGCTTCCTGAGTTGAAGTGAATTATTTTCACTTGCAAAGAACACCTTTTGGCAGGTGCTGCAATTAAGTTACTCGAACATTATTACGTAATTTTATGAATAAATGACAGGCTTATCATTTGAAAAGAAAGTTTGGGTCTTTCACGGTGGAAAAATCCTTCTGCTAGTGGAAAATGTCAACTGCAAGTGAGATGTAAAAGGAAACTGTTGATCGTATTCTGAGCCGATAGCTAGAAAAGTTTGAAAAAAATAGAAGTAGCTACTTTAGTAAACGGCACATCCTGATAAAAAATTACAGGATAAAAAAAATTCTTAAGAAACAAATTGGAATAAATAAACTTTACACAGCAAACTGATGTAAAAGAGGCAAATTACGAAATACTTTGCATTTATCTAATAACGAAACAAATAATTTGGAAAAATCTGCTTCGATAATTCTTTGCTTATTTAAGCGGTACGCATCCTGTAGGATGATGCGGTAAATAATCTAGATGTCAAGCTTCAATTTATAAAGTGCATATAATTGGTTCAAAAACTCCAATTAAAGAACCTTATCAAAGATCTCAATTTGGAAAAATTGATAAATCAGCCCGAGGAGAGTTGAGGTGCAAAAACCCCTTATGCACCTTATACTCGACCGTTTACGATAACACGTTATTAAATGTTTTGGTACATTTAACTGATAGTCCATACGGCTATTAATTTTATTTCACTTATCCAAAATTTAGCTTATCAAGAGGTTTCTAGCAGTATACAATACATCTTAAGGTGGATATCTTAATTGATTTATCGAAAAACCGACTTACTAATGTGATGTTACGATTTCAATAGGAAATGACGACAAAGGAAAGGATGACCATCGGATAAATGCAACTGCGGGGAAACAAAAGAGATGCAGGAAACAATTGATGTCTAACCTTTCAGAAATGAAAATTAACTTTTATATGAATTTCCCGCTCAGCTCAAATACACTAAAGTTAAATTGCGTGACTAGTACTTGTACCATCAATTTTAAGCTTAAAATAAAAGCATGTTTTGTTTGTTTGTACGGAATATATTCTGATCCTAAAGATTTGAGAATGATCACCTAAGGCTTGATAACTAAGATTAATTTTACCATTGTATTTGACCGAATAACATACTTATTTACTGTCCTATCAGAAGCGTTAAAAAATTGGTTAAAATTGCCGTGGCGGATAGAGTTGCTTTCATGAAACCTTAGCATTTATTTTTCATTAGCCTGAGAGGTTGCTAATTTTGGAGACATCTGCGTGTCACGTGACAAGAATATTTAAAATGTTCCAATTTCGCCATACTTGAGTAATATCCTTTAGAATAAGACGGAAGACACCAACATTGTGTTGACATACAACATGATTTGTGTCTTTGCGTCACACTTTGTGCGTAACAATCTCAAAGAACACATTTGAGTCATGACGGAACATTTGACAAGTTATGTCTATCAGTACATTTTGATTGTTCTGGTTTCGCTAAAAACTGATGTTGATTGAAACTTTTAAAGAACAGAAGTAAAAAAATAATTGTCTCTCTGTCTAAAAACAAAACGGAGAGGCAAAATTAAAATAAATAAAGGGATGATTAATCGAGGATGGAAAAGATTGGCGTGGGTCTTAGGATGATAAACTTGAAAAATGTCAGTCATTTTGTATAATGTACAAATTACCTATTTGCGTGAAGGAAATAGAAAACCAGCAAAACAAGAAGACTTAACCGAAAACAAACGAGGATGGGGAAGAATGGAGAAGTTGCCTTGGATTTTAAATCATAAACTTAAAAAAAAATTACAGCCGTTTTGTATAGTGTACAAAATTAGCGTTCGTATCAAGGAAACCAAAACATATTAGTTTGGTAAAGACGGAAAAAAAAAAAGAAAATCGAGGATAATTTACCATATACGAACGAGAATTGTTAATGATGTTGAAAATTGAAACGAGTTGGTAATGGCTAGCTCGAAAAATTTAGGCTAATGTTGTAGACGCTCATTTGATATTCAAGCCTCTATAAAGCTTATTTGAAAGAATGAGTCATGTCACCTACTCGAAATGCTTGTAAATTAAGATCACAATAGTCGCGACCAAGCAGTGATTATAAAATCTATTCGAGGGCGACCTTTGGTGGAATCTTTTTTTTAGGTTTGGTTCAGCGTTCACGCAAATGGCAGACGGTACGTGTTAGTCATTTTCTGTCTCCTTCTAGACCGTTCATGCAACGATGTTAGCGGTTGCTATAAATTGGAAATATTTCGCAATTTTTTTTTTCTATCTCACCCTCCCCTGGTGTCGATTAATCTGAGATCAGCTTTCGGCTTTTGTGTTTGTAATAAACGTCACTGCCAAGATAAAAGTTCCCTACATTTACTTTCCAAAAGACTCGGGTACAAGCTTGATAATTTAATAACAGAAGGTCTGATTATCCCCTATGTCGCTTAAAATACTGAATGACTCCGTGTACTGTTGCAGTCTTATATTCATAGGAGTGCTCTGATTTTTCACCTGTGGTTTTACATCGCTAATAATACTGAATTTAACCATCTACTTTGTTAAAAAAAAGCTTTTGTACAAAATTCATGCTACGTAAGAGCAAGTGCAGTTCAGTGGTTCAAAAGTCTCGCGGTCTTATTTTCATCTGAGAGCTTTTCAGTGAATAGTGAAAACCTCGAAAATGTCCCCAAATATTGCCTTCGGCGTATTTAGAGTTGGGCCCACGTATATAAGGACCATTTAAGAAAGCCTTGTGACACCACTTAAACCACCAGCCTCCTTCGAACTCAATGGCACAGTTTCCAGTGGGGTTGAAGTCATTCTCTTGATCCGGAGTAGAAAATGGCCAGCCGTTATGGTAAGAGAAGGAGTCACCAGCGGTTCCTAAGAAATTTACCACAGCAAAAGAAGTAAAGTATTAAAGTTAGAATCTATATATGCTGTACTGTAACATTTAGGTTAAAGTTTCTTACATCTCCTTCCGCGCCTATGAAGCCTCGATTCTGCACAAAGGCTTGTTTGAACTCAATTCACCAGGAAAAATATAAATGCAACAATGCCGTGGAGACCAAAATGGCTTCGAAGACAACTAGTTAAATAAAAGATAAACGATCTTTAGAGCCTCTAAAGGCGGGAAGTAAATTTAAATTGTTTCAGTCACCTGTGTAAGAACCAAGCATTAAACGGTACTTGTCAAGTTCACTCCTGACACCAAACAAGCTGTACTCGGCGTAAACAGTCCTCCCGTCGAAGTCTTCCAAGTCTACTCGCAACACGCTGTTATTATCTGAGGTCAGGCGATGAATCTTGTCCAAGCCAAGCCAAGCCAAAATTCAGCGCTGAGATTTCCAAAGCCATGCTTATAATCGGTCCAGTTGAGGTCGAAATCGACTGAACCACTGATTCTTCTTTGGAAGACTGTCCATCCTCCACCTGCTGTTGTTTGGTCGCAGAAGACGTCAAATGCTGATTGACTGTCAGGTTTGATGACGTGTACCCCGTCTCTTTTGTCGCCCAATTTAAAGATCCAGCACAATTTCTGAAAGCTACAATAATAAACTAATCGAGTACATGCAGAAAAAAAAAACGGTATTGTCTGGATTGGAAAATTATCAGCGAGCAGCGATATAGATTGTGATTAAAATGTGATGAAACAGAAAAACAAATAAATGGAAACATAGGCAAGAATTGATAAACACCTTACACGTAAAATGAAATGGAAATTATATGAAATAACATAGGTATCTTATAAGCAAGGGTTTTTTAAAACTTTTGACGATAAAAATGAACGGTAAAACACGACGTTTCGACCGTGCTTCGGTCATTGTCAAGTGAATGGAATGAAATACAGTAAATATTTGTATATATGCACGTAAGAAATAAAAAAATTTTTTTGCAGGTGGAAACAAACAATAAAACTACAAAGAAAGTGCTAGTAAAAAGCTAATTAAAAACCTTAGCACGAATTGAATCAGACTGTACATTGAGAGCAGGTCTTAGCTTGTGAATAAAAAACATTTCATAGACGAGACAGTCAAATTTGTTCTTGCACTTCATTAAAGTGCTAAAGTTCTTTGTAAGATCCTTTGGAGTCAAAGAATGTTTGTCGCGAAAATATTTGCCAATTGACGAAGAGGAGTTTTTATGTTCTTCAATACGTTGGTGTAGATGACGGTGTGTGAAACCAACATAACCTGCATCGCACAGGTCACATTGAAATTTCTAAACAATGCACTGTTGGTTCACAATCGGCGGCTTAGCTTCTCGCAATTTGAGGTATCGACAAATCTTCCGGCTAACCAATACAGTTTGTAAGGTCGTCTGGATCCTATGACTTAGATCTTTAAGTTGGGCACGAACAATATCAGCGGATGCCTGATCCTTATACGGTAGGACAACGCGAATGGGGTCCGATCGATCGCTGACAGCAGGTAAGGAAACTGGTTGATCAGATACTTTGGCGGCAACAAACCGTGAAAACATTTTCGCGACAAACATTCTTTGACTCCAAAGGATCTTATAAAGAACTTTAGCACCTTAATGAAGTGCACGAACAAATTTGACTGTCTCGTCTATGAGATGTTTTTTATTCACAAGCTAAGACCTGCTCTCAATGTACAGTCTGATTCAATTCGTGCTAAGGTTTTTAATTAGCTTTTTACTAGCACTTTCTTTGTAGTTTTATTGTTTGTTTACACCTGCAAAAAATTTTTTATATTCCGTACGTGTATATATACATATATTTCATTCCATTCACTTGACAATGACCGAAGCACTGTCGAAACGTCATGTTTCACCGTACATTTTTATCGTCAAACATAGGTTTCGGACAGTTTATCGCTTCGAATTTTTGGTGATATCGCAATTTTGACCTTGCTATCACGTTTCCACTACCTTGGCAATTTTCTCCTCCTCTCAATTCTGGACAGATACACCTGAAACGTTTACTTGTGAAACCAGCTTGGCAGGTGCCTCCATTCAAACATGGGCCGCCATCACAAGGATTCTAAGCGAAAGAAAAAGTGAAATGAAGTACGTTCTGCCGTTGAGTGCCATAAAACCAGAACCAAAATATTAATGATAACAACTCACAAGTCTGAAAAAAAGGATGGAGGTGCAAGTTTCGGGAGGTAATAACCGCTTGCTGCGTTGAAAAACCTATGCAATTCCAAACTACTTTAACTCTTAATTGAAATCACCTGGTCTGGCTTATATCTAAAATCTACAGTGGAATTTGCGTTTCGGTATTTTCCTACTTTCACAAAATATTTTAACGCTGATAAGCTTAAGTGAAGGATGTTTAAGTCTGTGTGCATTTCTTTTTATCCGCTGTGGTTTTTTTTTTGTGTGCAAGAACCTGAAGGATGTGAATTGAGCCACCTGTGGTTAAAGTACGCTTTGGTCACAATTGTTACATGGATGATACACAAGTCCGCGAATGCATCCTTTGAAGCTAAGGAACCTATTCGTGCTCAGGCACCGCAAAACAAACGACAAGATCAAGTGCGTTACCTCAATGGCAAGATGAGTAAAATATTTTTCATTAGCGAGACTTTTATCAGTAGCGTTGTTCAACTGACATTGGTGCTTCCCCCGGATTAATGGTCCCAGGTTGATGGACACGCAATCGGGTTCCGTAAAGCACAACACACGACAGGTCCTCTCATTTGACACTTCGTCAGTCTTGACCACATGATTCTTCATTATCGTATTTGGCATTGGTTCTTTGAACATGATATTGCGAAATTCGGCCTCTGTGAAAAGTAAATCAAACTTGGAATATGGCTTTCTCTATCATGATAAAGCGCTTTTTGTTTGCTTTTTCTTCCAATTTTAATTCCAATCTATCATCAATGCGTGCTCTTCGTTAATTCACGTTATTCATTCAAGTATAATGCTTTTACCCTGCAAAAACTTCCTTGGAATAACATTTATGGAAGAAAGACGTTTTTCGTCTATAACTAGTGGGGGACAAAGAAAAAATTCTAAGTCTCCATAATGAATCAAACCTGCACATATTTTATGTTATCATTAATATTACGAACTTGGGAGCTCCGCTTTTAGGCTTGGCTAAATCTATATATTATCAATAATGAAGAGCGAGAGAGATAAAAGACAAATTCCTTGAAATAATCGCTCGGAATGACAATGATATGAAGACGGTATGATTTTGGCTTTAGTTACAAGTTTATAACAAGTTACAAGTTTCTTACGAGTTTGAAATAAAAAATAAGATATGCAATGCTACAGCCCGCGTGATGAGCAATGCTAAACGCTTAACACAACATTTTACCTAAAAAGACAGCAAGACTACAACAATACGAACTGACAAGTACAATTTATTTTGGCTGATGTGTGTCCTCGATTTTTCTGAAAACTAAAAGTAGTACAATCTCAAAACCCTAACATTTTCCCCTTCGAAAACAACAACTTCAAAATTGCTCCATATACTAAAAATGTTATCTACAATAGAAGAGAGGTCTTTAGAAAACAGAAGGAAAAAACAAGATCTTCTTACCCAAACAGCAACTACACCATGAGAGATAAGTTCCAAACATGATGGAGACAATGTAAGTGATGGTTGCTATTCTGAGATAGCGGAGGTTTAAATAACGCATCCTTACGTATCCTTTGTAAAATGATTTCTTGCTGCTTAGTACTTCCTACAGCTCCTTCCTCCCAAGCGAATTAATCAAATGTAGATGTAGGAAGTAGTACATTAATATTTAATTCAAAATTTGTATCATAGTAGTGTTGCTAAACTTTTTATAAATGATTCATTTCACAGGTTTTTTCTTTAATGGAGATAATAGAACTTATTGCTTTTGTTTCCATGAATTATTTAATATTCTTAATCTATTTTCTTCTCAAGCCATTTGAAGCATTCTCAGTTAAAACTATCACTCTTCTTGCATTGAATTGAGTTTAGTTCGTATAGTGTACACGAGATATTTGGTAGAAAGTTACTTTTACTTAAGCTCGTAAAATATATGGTATTTACTCTGGAAAATGTCGGTGGTGTATTATCCTTCAGCAGGTACTTCAGTCACAAGCGAGACTCTGAACTTGTTGTAATTAACTAATAAATGATTGAACGCCCTTTTTCGTTTATTACGATTTCTTACAGCTTCTTTCTCCAAAAAGGATAAAAATATTCATGTAGGCACTTGTACATTACTTTTTGCTCGAAACATTTCAAGTTTTACAGTGTTGCGTGTTTCTATATGTATCTTCACATGTTCTCTCAGGAAGTTAAAAAAAAATTCAACTTTTAATGAGCAATACCACTAACAGGTGTTTTTGTATATGGAGGTATAAGCATTCTCGGTCAAAACTATCAACTTTCAAATGGCAGAGCAGGTTAGACACTATCAAAATCATAAAGTTGGCTCATTATAAAACTTTTCTAACGACAAAAGGTCTTTAATTCGAATCGCGTATAACTCTAATTTATTAGAAATTTCAGGTATGATGCGCGCGCTGTCAACGATTGAAAGAGCCTGCTCTATCTGAGTACAAAACACGGAGCTGAGCTAAAGCTGTCACGCCACCTGCCATTTGTACTATGTCCGACCATTTCAAGGACTTCCCTCGAGCTTGTTTTCGTTAATTGAAGAATCGGAGCAAGCAAAGGAAAGTAGCAAAAGAGGAACCAATAAAGTTTTGTAAACACGCTAAACGCTGACATAAGTATTCAATTCGATCTGCCGAATTATTGCAGTTTTTGAATTATTGCAGATTGTGAACTATGATGGTTTGTCATTTTTAACCAATCAGATTAACCAATCAGATTACGTGAATTATTTTTAACAAGGATTCTGATTGGCTTATTGGAATATAGAGCATGCTGACGACAGTGTTGTTCCCTTTGGACATAAAGTTTGTTTTGAAAATTGAAAGAGTAATGCGTGGGAGTTGAACGGATTCTTTACTATAAAAAAAACAGAGAAGTCTTGACTGGGCGCTGTTGTGTTGTAAAACACAGTCAAGGGATAATTTTTACACGAAACTTCTGCAATAGAAACATGTTTCTTTGTGCTCGTTAAAGAGCTAAAGACCATCACATCTTTTAACCTGGTCCATTGATTAATAAATAAATAAATAAATAAAAGATCTTTATTGTTTTTAAGAAGAAATACATGCTAAAACAAGAAAATTTACATAAAAATAATTACAGGGCTATCAACATAACATAATATGACATTACATTAGATAGCTACTCTATATTTAAAAAAGAGCCTATTAAAAAATTACTTTTAAAACGCTGGGTATTAACCTTAGGGAGTTGACTACTAGGAACTCGGAGGCGCGCTGAGCTTTCTTTCGTTTTAGGGACAGAAGGGTACAGAGGATGACCAGGCATACTGGAGATGTTCTTGAATAGTGAGCGATCAACCTCTTCTAATTCAATATATATATATATATCATTTGGATATATCAACAAAGTTGAAGTGGTAAATTGGCCACCTTAACGATTACAAAAGCTGACGTTTCGAGTGTTAGCCCTTCGTCGGACGAAGGGCTAACGCTCCGACGAAGGGCTAACGCTCGAAACGTCAGCTTTTGTAATCGTTACGGTGGCCAATTTACCACTTCAACTTTGTTGATATATCCAAATTATTTCGTTACTCCCACCGAAGCAGCCCCGAACAGTTTCTTTCGAAACTATCAGCCTTTATTCAATATATATATATATATATATATATATATATATATAGGAAAAAAGGACGTAACTACATTTCCCGACAAGCCTGTTTCGTGAATCGCTTCACTCTTCAGGGGTTTAAACCCCTGAAGAGTGAAGCGATTCACGAAACAGGCTTGTCGGGAAATGTAGTTACGTCCTTTTTTCCTCTCATAATATTTATTCTGCTCTGCTTCAACGTATTGAGCACTGTTCCACGCGAAAATCGACTTGCAGACTTCCTATATATATATATATATATATATATATATATAAATATTATGAGAGGAAAAAAGGACGTAACTACATTTCCCGACAAGCCTGTTTCGTGAATCGCTTCACTCTTCAGGGGTTAAACCCCTGAAGAGTGAAGCGATTCACGAAACAGGCTTGTCGGGAAATGTAGTTACGTCCTTTTTTCCTCTCATAATATTTATTCTGCTCTGCTTCAACGTATTGAGCACTGTTCCACGCGAAAATCGACTTGCAGACTTCCTATATATATATATATAATTATACCTCAAGAATTAGGTTACTTGAACTTTTACTGCAACTCTGAGTTTCATGCCTCTTGCGAAGCAATCGTCAGGCAACTGCTTCGCAAGAGGCATGAAACTCAGAGTTGCAGTAAAAGTTCAAGTAACCTAATTCTTGAGGTATAATTATCCATAGCTCTAGCCCTGCTATTGAGCACTTTTTAGTAGATGATGATCTCATTCCGCTATTTTGGTTATATATATATATATATATATATATATATATATCAATTTGGTACGAAATATATTTGCGTTTAAAGCAGCGCTGTAGAAAATTCTGGACCGTTGTTAATTCAGGTATTGAGGAGGCATATATGGATAGACCATACGTTAGTTTAGGTAAAACAATTGATCTAAAAACGTAATCTACATCTGGTTGTTGATATCCCTCTTTGCGCAAACTCCTTATCACATAAAGACACTTATTGGCCTCCTGCAGCTTACCCTTTATATGCTCATTAAACCTGTGATTACTCTGTAAAGTAACCCCTAACACTTTTAAACAAGAAACTTGCGTTATATTGTTCACAGGGTCTATATCACGAGCAACCTTCTTACGAAGTATTAGTTCATTACATTTTTCGGGATTACATGCCATGGCGTTATCTTGGGTCCAACTGAAAAACTGATTGACAACCTCTTGAGAAAGATCTATTTCATTTTTACATACTTTGACTAGTAATGTAGTGTCGTCAGCATATTTAACTATGCTGGTAAGGTCACTATCACTAATGGCTAAGTCATTGATAAACATATTGAAAATATGAGGCCCACTGACGCTACCCTGGGTTGTTCCTTTGTTCACTTTATGCCATTTGTAGATAAAACCCTTAAATATTAGTCTTTGCTTCCTATCCATTAGAAAACTCAAGTACCAGTTGACAAGATAAGGATTGAGATGAAGAGCCTTTAGCTTTTCCCCTACTAACGAGTGTTTTACATTATCGAAGGCTTTCGAAAAATTCATCGCAAAAAGCCTAACATAATTACAATCCTTATCATCAAGTGCCCTTAACAAAAACAAGAATATTCAAATGACATGATGTCATGTGGTATTTTTCTCGATTTTAAAAAAAGCGTTTGATACTGTCAATCACACTATTCTACTTGATAAACTGCACCATTATGGGATAAGAGGTATTGTACATGAGTGGTTCTCTTCGTACTTGACTAATCAAACGAAAACAATGCATATTGATAATGACCATATTTCATCTAAGAAAAACTCGGTAACTGGAGTTCCACAAGGATCTGTGTTAGGCCCCTTACTTTTCTTGATTTATATTAATGATATTCATCTTTGTAGCAATAAACTTGGCTTTTACCTGTTTGCTGATGACACAAACCTGTTATATGCTGACAAGGACTTGAAATCCCTGGAAACCGTAGTTAATAATGAGCTAGAAAATGTTTGTGATTGGCTTAATGCTAATAAATTAACCATTAAAGTGAAGAAATCAAATGTTGTCGTTTTTAGGCCAGCACAAAAAAGAATTAATCATCAGCTATGTATCAGAATTCCGGATAACAACAATGGATTCACACTTCTTGAATGCAAAGATTATGTAAAATGTTTGGGTGTTCTAATTGACAAGAACTTAACCTGGAGGCCTCATATTCATCATATTGTTTCGAAGATTAGCAAAATAGTCGGTATAATTGCTAGACTTAGACATCATGTACCTTTAAATGCCCTTCTTCGAATTTACCGTTTGCTGATTTTTCCCTACACGCTCTACGGTATAGCTGCTTAGGGCCAGGCAGCTCAGAGTGATTTAAAAAAGATTCTCACTTTACAAAAGCGTACACTCCGATTGATTTTCTTCTCCAGCAAAATATCTCATGCTATCCCTCTTTTTATAACTTCGAGTATCCTACCCATTAATATGCTCTATTTTGAAACCATTTCTGCCATAATGCATACATGACGTTTCTACTACTTCTACACCTAGGAATATTCGCGAACTTTTTTTTTAATTCATCTTACGTCCATACATATAACACGCGTTTCTCTTCCACAGAGAGTTTTTATGTAACGAAATCTAGGTTGCATGTGAAATTGAAGTCTTTCTCTGCGTTTGGTACGAGGTTATGGAACTGTCTAAACCCTGACATGCGTAAGCCGGCTCACGAAAAAAGCATTTAAAAGGAAAATTCATAAGTTTCTTTTGACTATACTTGGGATTGAGGACTATTATGATGACGCCCATTCACTAATATTGAATTTCAATACCAATGATTATCGAGAATTATAACTGTAGTACTTCGCTCACATCCGTATATCTCAATTTCTCTCCTCTCTACTTACCTGACGCGGGATTTCATCTCAGCAACTCTGGTAGGCGACTCTCCGAACCTTTTGTGGGCAAGGATTTTGTAAGCATTTCTCTTTATTCTCTTATATTGGACTGTGCTAAGTACCTGCCGGGAGGGAACGCCAGTCTTTTTTATTATTGGTTTGGATCACCCATCTGGTTCTTGGCTTTTTTGGTGGGTCCGAACTTGTTGTAACCCATCCAGGTTTTCAGCTTTGCTGAACTTGGTGGGTTTTTTGCATTTCTAGGCTGGCTCTCTGAGCCCTTTTTCACCTTTTTTTCAATCTTTTTCGCTTGAGCGATGGTTTTGGTTTGCGCCAGAACGTGTGTGGTGCATGCCACGGCGGCAGTTACGGTCTTTTTTAGACCGGATGTTCTCAAAATGTTGGAGAAGGCAGTTGATTTCGGAAAATTGTCGGCTGTCCAATTTGTTCCTAGAGGCCTCATTCGCCTTACGTTTAAAGATCCGGACTATAAGGCGAGTCTTGTTGAGCGCGGTATGCTTAATATTAATGGCGGGGAGTGTAGTGTCACAAACTCAGATCGTCCACATACCCTAGTTTACATCCATCATTACCCTGCCGAAGGGGATGATGAAATTCTGTGTGACGACTTCAAGCATTTCGGGAAAGTTGTCTTCTGTAAGCGCCAGACGTTTATGGGGAGACCTGACCTCCTCACCGGCTCGCGTATCCTTAAGATGTCGCTTGAGAAACCCATACTGGCGGAGGTTACAATTGACGGATATCCTGTTCGTATCTGGTACCGCGGCATAAAACCTTTCTGCTCGATTTGCAAAGTCATGGGTCACAAGGCCGCTGATTGTGCTTTCAACGGGAAATGCATGAGATGTGGTAAGGCCGGTCATTGGGCTCGTAACTGCCCTTCTCGTCGTAATGATAATGTCTGGGGCCCTACGCTCCCAGGAGCTGGCGTTGTCTCCCCCGGCTGCTGATTTCCCACCAATCTCTACTGGAAACGCTGCCAACCCGCCGGGCAACGCTCCCATTCCGTCAAAAAGTGATCCCGGTGCCCTGAATGTTGATCCTGTTGTTGATCTATTTATGAGTGAAATTGTCATCACTGTTTCTGGCGAAGTTATTAATGAATCTATCAGTAAACAATCTGCGGCCTCAGAACTTAATAGCAATTCTGGTCAAAATACCAGCCAATCAACTAATGATAGTAATAGTGCCGTAGTTAACAGTACGTCTGGTCAAAGTACCAGTTCATTAATTAATGAAAATATGAAAATTTCATTAACTAAAAAAATGAAAATTTCATTAACTACTTGTCTGGTCAAAACACCAGACAAGTAGTTAATGAAAATAGTAGCAAGTCTGGTCAAAGCATCAGTCAAGTAATTAAGGAAAATAATAGTTATTCTGTTCAAAGCACCATTCAAGTAATTAATGTTAGCAACTGTCCCATTGTTGTGACATCGAAGATGATATTACTGAATTTACTTCTCAGGACTCTACCCCTGTTCAGGGGTAGAGTCCTGAGAAGTAATCAACTAATGATAGTAATAGCACCATAGTTAACAGTACCTCTGGTCAAAGTACCAGTTCATTAATTAATGAAAGTAGTTGTAATTCTGGTCAAAACACCAGACAAGTAGTTAATAATAATAATAATAGCAATTCTGGTCAAAACACCAGACAAGTAGTTAATGAAAATAGTAGTAAGTTTGGTCAAAGCACCAGTAAAGTAATTAAGGAAAATAATAGTTATTCTGGTCAAAGCACCACTCAAGTAATTAATGTTAGCAACTGTCCCATTGTTGGTGACATCGAAGATGATATTACTGAATTTACTTCTCAGGCCTCTACACCAGGAAGCGACCTGGCAAAAAACGTGTGATGGTCCCAACCTCTGCTCAATTGTCTAATGCGATTTCTAAGAGGTCCAAGGCGGTGCCCAATCTTCCCAAAAGGAAGGGGAAGCCCCAGCCTTGGCTTTCATGAGGGTCATTCAATTTCTCCTCATGACTTTGTCTGTCATCACTTTAAATGCCAACGGTATCAGAGACCGATCTAGGCGAGATGGTCTCGTGCAGTGGTTGCGCTCTCACCCTGTGAGTGTGGACCTAGTCCGCCTCCAGGAAAAGCATTGTACGTCTGCAAATGAGTGTCGTTCTTGGTTTCTCTCTTCTGGATTTAACTCTGTACTGTCTCCAGGCTCTACTCATTCTTGCGGGTGTGTGATTCTTTACAGCCCCACGTTGTCTCTATCTAACTCTTGGTCCGATTCTGACGGCCGTTTTCTTCAATGTGAATTCTCCTTTCGTAACCAGTCCTTCCGTGTCTGTTGTTTGTATGCTCCGAATCGCAACCCTGCACGAGACCAGTTTCTAGACGGGATCCACCCTAAAGTAGACCCCTCCATCCCTACGTTATTGTGTGGCGACTTTAACACTGTCTTTGACCGTAGCCTGAACAGACGCGGCTCGGTCCCCTCCGATTCGTCGCGGGAAAGTACTACCTCACTCTGCGGCCTTTTTGATGCATGTTGCGTTCTTTACATCTACCGGTATCTGCACCCCGCATCCCCCGGTTTCACTTGGACTGAGTGGAATGGCGCTCTCGCGTCTCGGATCGACATTGCCGGTGTTCCCTTCCTTTGGATAACGTCGGTGAATTCATGCTCTGTTGTTCCGTGCCCTTTCTCGGACCCCTGTGGTGTTCTCACCTCGGTGTCTGTCCCAGACACTGTTCCACCAGGTCCTGGGCTTTGGAAACTGAACACAGTCATCCTCAAAGAAAGTGAATATGTCCAACTTGTGACTGACTTTTGGCGCACCTGGCAAGGCTCAAAAACTGTACTCACTTCACTCAGAAATTGGTGGGAGGACGGCAAAAATCGCCTCAAAGGTCTGACAATTAATTATTGTACGTCAAGGTCTTCCACGAAAAAACGCAACAGAGACACTCTCGTCAATCTCATTGCACACCTGAAAGCAAAAGTGGATGCAGGTTCGGTCTCGTGCGTCACACCCTACCAGTCAGCTCTCTCCACCCTTGCAGCCCTCGATCGTGAAGTTTCCCGTGGTGCCCAGGTAAGGTTTCGGATTAGATGGGTTGAGGAAGGTGAAACCTCCTCGTCATACTTCTTTCGCCTAGAGAGAAAACGTTCAGTAGATCGTTGGATACCCGTCTTGCGGGACAGCGGAGGTTCTATTGTCTCGTCCCCGGAGGACTTATGCCTTACGTTAAACTCTTTCTATTCCGATCTTTTCTCTGCCACTCCCACCGATCCTCACGCCCAGTCCTCTCTCCTGTCTAATCTCTTGTCCTCACTTCCTCCTGATCAGGCTGAGACATGTAAGGGCCTTCTAACCACGGAGGAGTGTCTCGCTGCAATTAAAGGCATGGCAAAAAAAAAAAAAGGTCCCTGGCCTTGACGGTTTCCCGGCCGAGTTCTACCTCAGGTTCTGGGGTGTTCTCGGTCAAGACCTTGTTACTGTCCTAAATGACTGTTTCCTCTCCGGGTCACTCGCTCTCTCGCAACGTCGTAACATTATCATCCTATCATTCAAGAAGGGAGACCGCCTTGATCCCCGAAACTGACGCCCAATCACCCTGTTAAACGTGGATTACAAGACTGCATCCCGAGCTATCGCAGGCCGACTCTTGAAAGTGATCCATCTCGTGGTCAACAAAGACCAAACCTGTGGCGTACCTGGCAGGTACATCGGGGAAAACGTCTCCTTAGTTCGTGATGTGGTTCACTACACTATGTCCACGGGATTCCCTGCAGCAATCTTGTCACTGGATCAAGAAAAGGCCTTTGACCGGGTAGATTGGGGATTTATGCAGGCTACCCTCTCTGCCATGGGCTTTGGCCCCGCATTCATCGCGTGGGTGAGTCTTTTCTATCATCGTGTGCAGAGTTCTGTAAACGTCAACGGGTGTCTCTCTCCCTTTTTCTATCTGTCGCGGGGCGTCCGACAGGGTTGCCCCCTGTCCCCCCTCCTCTACGTCCTCGCATCGGAAGTCCTGGCTGCCAGTATTCGCGCTAATCCTCGAATCTCTAGCCTGTCCATCCCTGGTTTTCCACCATTATCTCCGATATCTCAGTATGCGGATGACACTTCACTCATCTTGACGTCTGACGACTCTATAAAAGCCTGCTTTGAGGTTTACACTCTTTTTGAAGCTGCCTCCGGTGCTAAACTGAATCAAGCGAAGTCCAAGGGTCTCTGGTCGGGTCAGTGGGTTGGCCGGACTGACCCCCCAGTCACCCTAGACTGGTCGCCAACAAAGCTAAAGATCTTGGGAGTTTTTGTTGGTCCCGAGGATCTAGAGGAGGAAAACTGGCGCCCTCACATAGAGGCTGTAGACCATGTTCTCAAATCCTTTCGTAGTCGTTCCCTGTCCTTCCGCGGCAAGGCTCTAGTTATCAATGCACTTGCCCTCGCCCGGGTGTGGTACGTGGCGTCACTCGTCCACATGCCCGCCTGGGTGCGGAAGGAACTTTGTCGTCTTGTATTCTCCTTCTTCTGGTCCGGTAAACGGGAACTCGTGGCCCGCACTGCCGTTACCCAGTCCCCCCTATTCGGTGGCTTTTCTGTTGTGGATGTTTCATTTAAAGTATGGGCCCTGCTCGGCCAGTGGGTGAGGTTTGTCTCCTCCCCATCTGACTGGTGCACCATGTTGTCTTTCTACTGTCATTCTCATTTTGGTGTTACTCCCCTTGTTGTTTTTTCCCGCCCTTTCTCCTTCGATCCTCGCGTCCTACCGCCCTTCTACCAGTCCCTTATCCTTGCTAGGCGCCGTCTTAACGTCTCTTTCTCCACGTGCCAAAACCGCCTCATCTTTGGTTCTTCCTGCCCACTTGTCTGCACTCCTGCCTCTGACATGTCTACAAAGTCCTGCTATTCCTATCTCTTATCTTAGACCATGGTCCAATCACACTGCATCGAGAAATCCAACCTCGTTTATCCATCTCTGGATTGGCCAGCCATGTGGCGCTCTCTGTCACTATTCGATCTCGACCGTCCTGTGATAGACCTCAACTGGAAGATTGCGCATGGCGTCCTGTACACCGCCCAGCGCCTTGTCTCTTTTGGATTGCCTGCTCCCCTCCCTTGCTTCTGTGGTGCCCCAGTGGAAACACTGGAACACCTATTCTTCTACTGTCCCCTTACCCAAAGTATACTCTCCTGGCTCCAGTCTCTTATGTTTTATTTCTCTTCCATGTGCCCAGTGTTACTCCTCCGTCACGTTCTCTTCGGCTTCAACTCTGATGAGCTGATTGCCACCCCCCGTATCTTTGTGTACCTTCTTAATCTGTCTAAATTCTGTATCTGGCAATCCCGGAATGACTTCCGCTTCCGTAACACCCGTCCTGGCGCTGTGGCGGTCATGGCTAACATTCTGTCTCGTCTCAAACATCACCTTCCCATCTTCCTCAAACGCTTCAAGTCAGAGAGGCGCCGGCGCTTTTTCCACCGACAGTGGGGCGCCCGTGGCATTGTTGCCTCTGCCATAAATAGCTCTCTTGTATTCTCCATCTAGCTGTTGCCCTCCCCTGTGAGCATTCTCGTCTGTGTCCGCCTCTTTTCCCCCAGTGCTGGGTCTCCTTAAATGGTGTACTGCACAGGGGCTCCTGTATTGCGTCCCGTACTATGTACGTTTTGTTTTTTTCGTGTGCCACCCCTTGGCTGGCTAGGGGCTATTATTATTGTTTTTTTTTTCTGGCGCCACCCCGTGGCTGGCTCGGAGCTGTAATTATCAGCGAGTGTGTTCAATTTTTGATGTGTGTGTGTTAATTTTTGTTTGAGGTGGGGTTCGATTCCCCAACGAAGTTAGTGTCTGGTGACCCTCAGTTTGTGGTGGACCCAGCCCGTAGGCATCGCACCCCCGCCTAGGTTTGGATCGGACGTGTGGTCGGCAGGCATTGCACCGCCCTCACGGGAGCCTGGCCGTCCGCCTCAAACACAAAAAAAATCTCTCCTCTCTACTTTCCAGTCTGCTCTGCCTGTATTTGATTATGTCTTGTTTAAACTCACTAGCAATTTTATTGTATTTAATTTGTATGACAACTGTACCTATCTTTTAGCTTATAATGTAGTAAACTAATGCATGGCTTACAACCCCAATGATATTGTAGTAATGAAATCTCTTTAGTTTATTGTAAAATCTCTTTAGTTTATTGTAAAATCTCTTTAGTCTATTGTAAAATCTCTTTAGTTTATTGTGGTAATGAAATTTCAATGTGTAGTATTTACTTATTTATTACTAATACCCGCTAAGACTAGCTAATGCTATATGCGGGTTGTGTAAATTTGCTTCTAATGTTCTATAAAATAATAATAAACAAACAAACAAACAAACCATCGCAGCAGGAGATAACAGTTTTTATTAAGCATCTAAAGTTTCATTTGCACTAGCTAGACTATACGGTTGGTGACGTCCATGGTTAGTCGTGGTCAACTGAAATTACAATGTGAGTACAAGATAAAGCTAGTGTCTACAACGTTCTTCTCAGTTAAAATAACGAACGATTTGAATTTACAATTTGTGTTCCACAAACGCTTTGAATCCCTTTGCTTCACTTCGATAAAAAATGTCGTTACAAGAATCTTTCTTTTTAAACCCTTGTCACCTGACCTATTTTTGTCGCTTCACTAAGTCGAAGCGACTACGTAAATACTAGCGATAACATGAATATTTTTTACGAAAAAATGTTTACACTTCACTGAAAATGTAAATCAAAATGCTTGACTGTGTAAAACAAAACAAGGAGGCAAAATGAAAGTCAAAGGGAAAGGGGATGATTAACTAAGGATGGTAAGACTGCTATGCATCTAAAGATGATATATTTGAAAAATAACAGCTATGTTGTAAAATGTACAATTACCCATGAGTGTTAAGGAAACCAAAAATGAAATAGAACTACCAAAACAAGCCTTAGATTAACTCTGTAACTACGTAAATCTTTATATTTTAGAAAAAGTAAATACACATACCTATTTTGAATGAGCTTGTGCGGCTCCTCGCGACTTTACAAAAGAAAATATTGTTGTATACTTAGTTGTTTGGTAATTTGAGAAGGGAAATAACAAAATCGGGAAGAATTTACAAAACAGAAAAATGATTATTGAGGATGGAGTTTTAAATACTTTGCATTTGCTGTCTGCTTTTAGACCGTTCATGCAAAGATGTTAACTGTATATAAAATGGAAATATTTTGCTATTTTTCTCTAACTTATCCTCTCTTAGAATCAATCAATCAGAGATTAGCTGTCATCTTTTTTTTTTGTAATTTACGTCACTGCTTAAATGAAAGCTGTCTACAATTTTTTCCATGAGACTTGCGTGCAAGCTTTGTAATATGTCGTTTAAAATATTGGATAAAACCGTGAGCTGTGTTCAGAAAAGATTAGGACAGAATCTATGCTTTCCAAGAAAAACTTCAGTCCAGCTCAAAAGATTCGCAGTTTTTATCTCGCTAATAATACTGACTTAAACAATGTGCTGTTTCCAGAAAAGCTTCAGCATAAAATCTGTGTTACATAAGAGAAACTACGGTTCAGTCACTGAAAAGTTTCGAGGTCTTAATTTCATCTGAGAGCTTTTCAGTGAATAGTGAAAACCTCGAAAACGTTTCCAAATATTGCCTTCGGCGTATTTAGAGTTGGGCCCACGGACATAAGGACCATTTAAGAAAGCCTTGAAACACCACTTAAACCACCAACCTCCTTCGTACTTCATGGCACAGTTTCCAGTGGGGTAGAAATCATTCTCTTGATCCGGAGTAGAAAATGGCCAGCTGTTATGGTAAGAGAAGGAGTCACCAGCGGTTCCTAAAAAGGTTACCAAAGCATAAAAAATAGGAAAGTATTAAAGTTAAAATATATTATGCTGTACTATAGAATTCAGATCAAAGTTTCATATTTTCTTCCACGCCTTTGAAGTCTCGATTCTGCATACATGTATGAAGGTTGGTACTTGCATAAGAAAATGGAAACCTCATTTTTAACTTTATGTATGACAAATTTAGGTTCGACGGAGACCTCTGTGGTTGAAATCTGGAACGGTCAGCATGGAGCGGAGTGCCAACCGCTTTCAAAAGGAATTTTTTACTTTCCTTTACCCAAGGACTCTTTTTAACATATTTCTCATGAGCAAGGAGCTTCCACGTGTGAATTTTTTCAAGTGCGCGATTTAAACAAGGACGCAAGTAACATGAAAAACGAGCTCCAAGATGAGCGGATGCTGCGACAATTCCAAGGAAGACTCGTCCATTTACGAAATTTACATCTTGAGTTATTAATTTTATTTTAAAATATGTTCTTCTAAATAGCTCGGATGCTTTTTGAGATTTTAATATTTTTTTTGTGGAAACGCTATGTAATATTTCTCACCTCAATTTAGTCAAATAAAAGAAAACACGACTTTCTCAGCCTCTGAAGGTAAGAAGTAACCTTAACTTAATTCAGTCACCTGTGTAAGAACCAAGTATCAAACGGTACTTGTTAAGTTCACTCCTGACACCAAACAAGCTGTACTCGGCGTAAGCAGTCTTCCCATCAAAGTCCTCCAAGTCTACTCTCAACATGCTGTTGTTATCTAAGGTCAGGTGATGAATCCTTTCCAAGCCGAGCCAAAATTCAGCCGTGATATTTCCAAAGCCTTGCTTATAATCGGACCAGTTCAGGTTGAAATCGACTGAGCCGTCGATTCTTCTCTGGAACAATGTCCATCCTCCACCGGCTGTTGTCTGGTCGCAGAAGACATCAAAAGCTGATTGATTTTCAGGTTTGATGACGTGCACACCATCTCTTTTGTCGCCAGATTTAAAGATCTCAGCGCAATTTCTGAAAGCTAGAATGATAAACTAATCGAGTAAATCATGCAGAAAATAACACGGTATTGTCTGGATTAGAAAATTAACTTTAATGATGAGAGCAAAGTAAGTTTAGACACTGAAGTGTTTCCAAACGATATAGATTCAAAAGAACTGTAATTAAAAAAGTGATGAAACAAATATTAACAAAAGAATGGAAACTCAGGCAAGAAATTATACACACCTTACACGAATAATGAAATGGAAATTATATGAAATAACATAGGTATCAGACAGTTAACTGCTTTGAACTTCTGGTGGTGTTGCAATTTTTGACCAAACTATCATGTTTCCAATACCTTGACAATTCTCTCCTCTACTGAATTCTTCTGGACAAATACACCTATAACCTTTACTTGTGAAACCAGCTTGGCAGGTGCCTCCATTCAAACATGGGCCGCTATCACATGGGTTCTAATGAAAAGGAAATATCAAATGAACCACGTTCCTCTGTTTATTGCCGTAAAACCAAAACCAAACTTTTCATGACAACAACTCTCAAGTCTGTAAAAAGGAAAATATTTTAAGTAGCCAATAAAGATTTTTAAAAGTCATCACAGGCAAATTTCGTAATGCGTGAGCAAACACCGTCGACGAAATGCCTAATCGATGAAGAAATGCAGGCTGCGTAAGGTAAAACCCGCTCGCTGCGACGTGAAACCCACGCAAAAGCAAATTTATTTAACACCTAATTGAAATCGCCTATTCTGGCTTAATATGTAGTATTAAGTCACCAATGGAATTCGCACTTAGGTATCTTTCTACTTTCACATCGATTTTTTTTACTTTAGAAATACTTTAAAGCTATCATTTTAAGCTTAAGTGAAGGACGATTAATTCTTATGCTGATCCACTGTGCTTGATTTTCGTGCAAGAACCTGAAGGATGTGAATCGAGCCACCTGTTATTAAATTACGCTTTTGTCACCATGGTTACATGAAAAAGAAGTTCGCGAATGCATCCCTCGAAGCTAGAGAGCCTGTCTGTACTTAGGTACCACAAAAAAAACAACAAAATCAATACTGTGTGTGCGTTACCTCAGTGGCAAGGTAAGTAAAATCTTTTTCACTAGCAAGGGTTTTATCAGTAGCATTGTTCAGTTGGCATTTATGCTTCCCCTGCATTAATGGTCCCAGGTTGATGGACACGCAATCCGGGTCCATATAGCACAACACACGACAGCTTCCCTTATTAGAGACTTCGTCAGTCCTGATCACGTGATTCTTCATTATCTTATTCGAGATTGGTTCTTTGAAAATGATATTGCGAAATTCGTCATCTGTGGAAAGTAAAAAAACTTGGACTGTGGCTCTTTTCAAGATAAAGCGATAATTGATTTCTTTTTCTTCCAATTTCAATTCCCATCTATCATCAATGCGTGTTTTTCATCAATAAACTTTAATTATCCGTTTGAGTGTCATGTCTCTACTCTGTACAAACTTCCATGGAAGAACATTCATGTGAGTTCGGAAAATTTATGTACATGTCTACCAAAAGTTGTGTTTCCACCGTAGTTATATCAATTTCTTACAGTTAACAAAATTGAGAAAGCATATGTAAAAAGTTACTCCAAAGATATAATATTAATAGAGAAGAGAGAGGGAAAAAAAACAAATTCCTCGAGATAATGGCTCGGAATGAAAATGGTATGAAGATAGTGTATTTTGGCCTTATTTACAAGACAAAAGTTTATAAAAAGTTATTAGTTTATTACGAGTTTGAAATATAAAATAAGATATCCAGTGATCTCAGTTAGCTAAAACCTGCGGGGCGAGCAATGCTATAACGTTTGAAAGAACATTCAACGCAAAAGTAGTAAGAATACAGCAATACAAAATGACAAGTAGATTATTGTGGCTGATGTGTATCTTCAATTTTTTTATGAAAACGAAAAGTATTGCTTTAAAGCAAGGGTTTCCTAAAACTTTTGACGATAAAAATAAACGGTAAAACACGACGTTTCGACCGTGCTTAGGTCATTGTCAAGTGAATGGAATGAAATACAGTAAATATATATATATATATATATATATATATATATATATATATACACGTAAGAAATATAAAAAAAAATTTTTGCAGGTGTAAACAAACGATACAACTACAAAGAAAGTGCTAGTAAATAGCTAATTAAAAACCTTAGCACGAATTGAATCAGACTGTACATTGAGAGCAGGTCTTAGCTTATGTACAGTCTGATTCCATGTACTATTGTTTACGTCCACCAACATGGCAACAATGATGTAACGTGCAAACCATGCACCTCTATGGATCTCTAAAGGCAGCTGTGTTCGTTAATTAACACCAAACAAATTACTGCAGGGTTTCTAAGAAAAACATTGACAATCTGGCGAAGGAGTGTGGTTGAGATAATAGTTGTTTCTGAACCAACTGTGAGAAGAAGAGTAAAAAACTGTTATCTCCCGTTGCTATCGTGTCATTTGAATATTGTTGATTTCGTGATATCGTTAACTAAGACAATACTGAGTTGAAATCAGTGTAGGATTTTACTTCAACCTCGTTCCCAGCTTGTGAAGTGACATTGCCAGTCAGTAATAAAGAGAAGTAAGAATGTAGGGTTTTTCTCTGTTTTTATTAGAGCTTCGGGAGAATTGCGAAAGATTCAGTTCACTTCCAATTTGGTGTAATATTGCGTGATCCAATTTACAAACAATTTTAATCATATTCATATATGACAAATCAAGTCTAGAAATCTCATTTTCGTGAATTCATGACTCTTTGACATGTTTCTTTGAACCCGAAATTGCGTCAGTCGATGAAAATGAATTTTTCAAACCAATACACTGAGAAATAGTTCATAATCATTTGCATCGAAATCTCCTTAAAAAAAAAAAATGCATGACAGTTATTGAGGGAAAGAATTACGAATAAGAGACAGGAATGAATTTGACGCGATCGACCTCAGTATCATTTCTCATCTTGTACTGTACATACAAATTACGTAATCAGACGAATAAGCGTGCACCTCTTCCAAGAACGTGGTATTGTTTTTCAATAAATGGACCAGGGTACGATGAGCACGGTGTACACGGTGTACACGGTATACACGGTGTACACCGTGTACACTGTGTACACTGTGTACACGCTGAGCACCGTACAGAGCAAGGTGACATACTTTCTATTGCAGAATTTCTGTGTACAAATTATCCCCTTGACTGTGTTTTACAACACAACAGAGCACAGACTAGGCTTCTCTGTTTGTTTTATAATAAAGAATCTGTTAAATTCCCCACGCGTTACTTTCAAGTTTTGAAACATTTTATGTCCAAAGGGAACAACAATGTCGTCAGCATGCTCTGTACGAAAATAAGTCGATCAGAATCCTTGTTATAATGATCGAAGTAATCTTCGTTCGATTCATCTAATGAACTTGGATGTATATTTGCCAGCTATTCTGACTGTTCGTCGTCGGAAATATGATTCAAATTGTCCGCCATTTTCTTTTTTCGTAACTACAGTTGAATCCTTCGCTTGCGCGATGCGAGAAAACCTGTTTAACTGGTACTCTAGAGTACAAATACAGTGTGATATTTGTACTCGTCTATGGCGTTATTTGTACTCTACGAAGTGTAGTTGGATAATAAATGTATATATACACGAAAGAAATATAAAAAAAAGTTTTTGCAGGTGTAAACAAACGATAAAACTACAAAGAAAGTGCTAGTAAAAAGTTAATTGAAAACCTTAGCACGAATTGAATCAGACTGTACATGGAATCAGACTGTACATAAGCTAAGACCTGCTTTCAATGTAAAGTCTGATTCAATTCGTGCTAAGGTTTTTAATTAGCTTTTTACTAGCACTTTCTTTGTAGTTTTATCGTTTGTTTACACCTGAAAACTTTTTTTTATATTTCTTACGTGTATATATACATATATTTACTGTATTTCATTCCATTCACTTGACAATGACTGAAGCACGGTCGAAACGTCGTGTTTTACCATAGTTAGCAGAGGGGACTAACTATGGTTTCACCGTTGATTTTTATCGTCGAAAAGTATTGCAATCTTAAAACCATAATATTTTTGCTTTAAAAAGAGAACTTCAAAATTGCTTCATGCATTAAAAACGTTATATACAGTAGAACAGATATCTGTAGGAAACAGTAGGAAAAAACCAAGACCTTCTTACCCAAACAGCAACTGCACCAAGAGAAGAAAGTTCCAACCATGATGGAGACGATGAAGGCGATGATAGCCATTCTGAGATAAACCTCAGTAGAGGTCTAAATAACGAATCCTTACGTATCCTTTTTAAAATATTTTCTAGCTGCTTAGTATGACTCCTAAAAGCTCCTTCCTTCAAAACGGATAAAAATGTTGGGAAGTTGTGCATTAATATTTAATTCAAAATTTGTATCATAATGCGTCACGGCGTTGCTAAACTTTCAATGAGTAATTCCTTTTACAGATTTATTTATGGAAATAAGAGCACTTCATACTTTTATTTCCTTAAATTACTTAGTATTCATAATTTCTTTTCTATTCAAGCCTATTAAAGCATTCTCGATTAAAAATATCAGGATTAAAGGGTTGGCTCTTTACTTATAACTCTTCTTGTATTGCGGCAAATTGTCTTTATTTCGTGTTAATAGCATATACGTGATGCTTGATAAAAAGTTACTTCTATTTTTACGTTCATAAAATATGTTTTATTCACTCTAAAGAATGCTGGGGGTGTATTATTCTACAGCAGATACTACAGCCACAACGAGACTCTGAACCAATTGCAATGAACTGACAAGAGATCGAATGCCCCTCATTCGTTTATTATGACTTCTTACTGCATCTTTCTCCAAAATGGATAAAAAATTGTTGGTCTTGGCACTTGTTCAATGATTTACCGTGCAGTGTGTTTCTACCTCTTTACATGTTCTTTCAGAAAGTTAAAAAATTGAACCTTTAAAAGGTGATACCTATAACAGGTGTTGCATATGGTGATAAAAGCACCATATGATATAAATTCCTGCTTATCGACAATTTTTGTTCTATTTTTAAGCTTTAAGGCATTCACAGCCAAAACTATCAACTTTCAAATGGCAGAGTAGGTAATGTTAGACAGTCAAAATCATAGAGTATATATAACTCTTCTCACGGCAAAATGTCTTTAATTCGAGTAGCGTATAACTCTAATTCATGATAAGGTACGGGTATAATTATGCGCGCCGTCAACGATTGAAAGAGCGTGCTCTATCTGAGTGCAAAACAATGAGCTAAGCTAAAGCTGCACGTCATCTGCCAATTTGCACCATGTCCGACCATTTCCCGGACTTCCTCTAATTTTTTTTCATCAATTCAAATTTCGGAACAAACGAGCCGGCAAGGAATAACAGAAGGAACAAACAAAGGTCTGTGAAAATTTTCAATTCGACCTGCCGAACCATTTCAGTTTGTGAATTACTGCAAATTGTGAATTATGATGGCTTGACATTTTCAATCAATCAGATTACTTCGATCATTTTAACAAGGATTCTGATCGACTTATTTTCGTACAGAGCATGCTGACGACATTGTTGTTCCCTTTGGACATAAAATTTGTTTCAAAAATTGAAAGTAACGCGTGGGGAGTTTAACAGATTCTTTATTATAAAACAAACAGAGAAGCCTAGTCTGTGCTCTGTTGTGTTGTAAAACACAGTCAAGGGGATAATTTGTACACAAAAATTCTGCAATAGAAAGTATGCTCTATACGGTACTCACCGTGTACACCGTGTACACCGTGTACACCGTGTACACCGTGCTCACCGTACCCTGGTCCATTTATTGAAAAACAATACCACGTTCTTGGAAGAGGTGCACGCTTATTCGTCTGATTACGTAATTTGTATTTACAGTACAAGATGAGAAATGATACTGAGGCCGATCGCGTCAAATTCATTCCTGTCTCTTATTCGTAATTCTTTCCCTCAATAACTGTCATGAAACTTTTTTTTTTTTCAAGGAGATTTCGATGCAAATGATTATGAACTATTTCTCAGTGTATTGGTTTGAAATCTTAATTTTCATCGACTGATGCAATTTCGGGTTCAAAGAGTCATGTCAAAGAGTCATGAATTCACGAAAATGAGATTTCTAGACTTGATTTGTCATATATGAATATGATTAAAATTGTTTGTAAATTGGATCACGTAATATTACTCCAAATTGGAAGTGAACTGAATCTTTCGCAATTCTCCCGAAGCTCTAATAAAAACAGAGAAAAACCCTACGTTCTTACTTCTCTTTATTACTGACTGGCAATGTCACTTCACAAGCTGGGAACGAGGTTGAAGTAAAATCCTACACTGATTTCAACTCAGTATTGTCTTAGTTAACGAAATCACGAAATCAAGAATATTCAAATGACATGATAGCAACAGTTTTTTATTCTTCTTCTCACAGTTGGTTCAGAAACAACTATTATCTCAACTACACTCCTTCGCCAGATTGTCAATGTTTTTCTTAGAAACCCTGCAGTAATTTGTTTGGTGTTAATTAACGAACACAGCTGCCTTTAGAGATCCATAGGGGTGCACGGTTTGCACATTACATCATTGCCGCCATGTTAGTGGACGTAAACAATAGATATCTCATTAGCTCCTTTTGTTCGTCCACCAGCATTTGTTCCTTTCACTATTATTACCTGTGTCTCTAGAGACTGGTTGCAAACCACCTTAGGGGCCGACCATTAACTCTTGAGGGGAGGGGGGTGGTGATTTTAAAAAAAATATTTCCTGCAAGCGCTTATTGGAAGAAAAAAATTGCATGCAGCCCAGATGTAACAGAAAAAAAAGGGCATCGAGAACGGAAAAAAATATCCTGCACAGCAGATTGCTAGAAAAAAGATTTCTTGATGTCCAGAAGTCACCCAACCCCCCCCCCCCCCCTCAAAAGTTAAATGGTCGGCCCCTTAGGTGGTTTGAACGTTACGTCATTGCCGCCATGTTGGTGGACGCAAACAATAGATATCTCCTTAGCTTCTTTTGTTCGTCCACTAGCATTTGTTCCTTTCACCATTTTTGCCTGTGTCTCTAGAGATTGGTTGCAAACCACCTAACTGAGATTTTATCGGCAAAAACTCCTTCAAATTGGTGTACCGGTATGATTTGATGACTCTTGATGACTAGAAAACCGTTGGCATCTCCTTAGCCTTTGATGATATTTTTCAAACTTTAAACCGTTTCCGGTCAAGGAACAGGTGTTAAAAGAAATGAATTAATGAGCACGTTTTCTTTCAGAAACTTAAACTCACATTTTGAGTATAAAAAATCTGAGCTCTTAGAGGTTAATACTTTCACTCTAGACTGCCACCAACAAAACAATTGAGCTATTTCAATTCATTAAAAATTTCATTTATATCCCTCCCTATTTCTTCTTTCTTAAGGGGGATGACGAGGTAATTAGTTGACAATAATAGGCGAAAATGAAAACCAGAGGCTAGGACAAACATTCTCAGCAGAAGTCAAAATTAATTTTTCATGACAGATGTTAAACCACAATATTGTAAAATCATAGTTTTGAGAAAAGACAAAGGCCGTTTTGGAAGTTGAAGATTTTCAGAATTCTTCAGACGACTTTAAAAAACTAGATTTAGAGTTTTCTTCAGTTGTCACAACGTTTTGCCTGCTTAAAGGTGAGATTTCCCAATTTCCTCTTAAAGATAGTTTGCCTTAATTTTGGTGAAATCGTAAAGTTTTGAAGAGGTTTCATAACAAGTGTAAATTCATACTCGGGGCCCTTAATCATATTTTAAAATCAAAATTTAAAGAAAAGAGTAGCAGGTACTGGCATCCTAACCAGTCCATTTCGTCTCTATAGCTGATGGTATCATTGTATAACTTTCAAAACATTTTAACCTCCTTGAATGAAAACAGAACAGCTCTTTACGGGCCCTTTAAGTTACTGAAACTTTCGAGAAATGGGCCTCTATCCTCCTAAAATAAACAAAAGAATGCTTTCATCGTCATAATTTCATCCTGTTTTTATCAAAGAAAAACGTTCCTTTTTCGTCGTCATCCCCTTTGATTGTAAAGAATTATACTTAAGATACAATGTATAATTTGCACGAATAAAGACTTTGATCAAACCGAAAAGCCTCAGATTTCACCTTTAGAATATTTGATCTTACTACATTTGAAAATCGTATAACTAACACTTCCCATTTTACATTTATTATTCAACAAAATGAAGCATTGACGAAACAAACACTGACTCAGCCAAATTTACCTTTAAGATTGACTCGATAACGTAACCTGCTGCTATCTCGTAAAAGCTCGAGTGCATTTCTTGAGATCAGGAAACTACACGAAACAGGTACATGAGGCACATGAAAAGATAAAAGAGACGCAGGTTTTCGAAAAGTTGCGTTTTTATAAATGAATATTGAAGCGGTTTCGACTTTTATGTCATCATCTCCTAAATGAGTTATGGAAATAGAATTATTTCGTAAAGCTTGTTTGGAAGATATAAAAATAAACGTGACACGCCAAAAAAAAACCCTGCAAAAAATCCAATAAGGAGGTGTATGTTTTTCTAACTCTGTTAAGGATTAGTCAGACAAAGAAGTTTCTCATCATTAAAAGAATCATTATTTTTCTTTTCCAATTTTAAGATTTTATTTAGTCCTTATAACAAAAAAAAAAATAAAAAAAAAAAAGCAATAAAACAAACAACTGAAAACATGCATCACATTTAAAGATAAAAAGATGTATTCCCACATGAGTGAGGCATCAAAGAAAACATTGAGGTCTGGACTAACTGTGATAAGTATTCGTCGGAGCTAAAACGGAACAAATTTGAGGCCAGTGAAAGTTCTTAAAACCTTCTCGCAGCAGGTGTACGTAGTACGGAGAGCTACAGTCGACCTTTCTTTGAATCAGTCGAACCTTAACGTTGGTAGCAGCTGTCGTGTTGTGTTCGAAGTCGAAAAATCATTACATTTTCTGCCGTTTTCAATCTCGGTTTACAGTGACATTTTAGATACTAACATTAGTAAGCGGCATATTCTCAGTACTGATACCTTTACCACTCTATTCAGTTTGCATGGTGCTAGTTGGGTTGCTTACTTCAAAGATGTACATTTATAGCGTCTAAGAACATCAGTTACATAGTTGGTTGCTTCTGATGTAAAATCAGTAAAATAAAGTATAGAATCATATAAAATCTTTTTATACACCATGACACCTCTCTATTTTTTCTAGCAAGCAGATAAGAATTTTTTGAGTTAGCTTTATTTTTGTGGCTAATTTTTGGTTTTTGTCATTGTAGATTCCTGTACAGTTACTGTGTTTGATGATCCTCTACTTTGAATGGCAATGCAAGTCTGAAAGATAAAAGAGATAAAAAAACTACATCATGAAAAAAATTTATTAAAAAATACAGGGTACGTGGTAAAGATGTTATTCAGTAATGAACAGTACAGGCAAACTCGGAGTAAAAGAACCCCGATTGCTACTAGTAGTTGTACAGATTTAGGTTAATTATTGTTGTAATGCGCTTTTGATCACCTGTTATGTTAAAAGGCGCACTATAAATCAATAAATTATTATTATTATTATTATTATTATTATTATTATTATTATTATTATTGTAGGAGTCATACCTACGACCCTCTGAATAGTACATCAAACTCTCTACCACTGAGCTATAGGAGATTCGAATCAGGAAAACCCGTTTAACTAGGTCTATGTTGACAGCTTGCTGCATACTGCTAGGAAAGGAATGTTGATTTGTAATGCTTCTGTGTAATGATAATGTAGATGAGGAAGGAATATTTAAGCCCTCAGTGTTTTGAGCGAAAATGAAATGTTACTTGGTGAATAATGCAGGTATATATTCGGAGAAAAAGAGCTCTCAATAGGAATAGAACCTACGACGTTCTGATTAGTACTTCGGACGCTCTACCACTGAGACTGGCTTTTAAAATTTGATTTCGTACTTAGTTCTTATTAACCGAGTGGGAGGTCTGTATGGGAGAATCTTGACCGAGGTCGCCAGTACAGACCTCACTGCGTTCGGTCTGTACCAGAGACCGAGGTCAAGATTCTCCCATAGAGACCGACCCAGCTCGGTTAATAAGATGTTTACTATATGGCTGTGTCTTCTAAACCAATTTTTTATATTCTTTGTACCTTTTTTTCTAGACTGGTCTAGATACCGGTCTAGATGGGAAAATATAGACCGCCTTCAATATTGATTTCAGCCAATCAAATTCGTGAATTCGGTAGTTCCCAGTCCTTGTGAGACACAGCCATATAATAATTGGTTTTAGCAATCGTACCACTAATGTATCCTAAAACTCATCAACACGCAATAATCTTTTATTTTAGTTTATTTCTTTTTTTGCTTGATTCCAATGTAGTCAAAGTAGTTCCGTGATGAGCTTCAGGATGGCGTCTCTACTGCAAATTATTAATATTATTGCCCAATCAGTGCTTCTCCTCTTTGGACGGCAGTGTGCTGTATATGCACAGTCAGAGTGGAACTGTTCTCCACTCGTGGAAAACTTTACATGTGAGTGTCGATGATTTAAATGTTTCAGTTCTTAAATTTTACCTTTTTTGTCTTACATTGTGCTGTACTCAGTGCTGCCGCATCTCACTAACCTTTCTGGCGAGGAGTCGGGAGAGGGAAGTGGTATATGAAAAGTGGTTCCTTTCGATAAGTGGACAATTCTCAAGCTTTTAAGAATCCAGGTTCTTTGATTAAGACATGACGCCAATTTTTTATGTACAACGCTTCTTAAACTCGTTTTCTTCCTGCCTTGTTATCAACAAAACTTAAAAGGAAAGAACTCTCTAGAAATCCTCAGATTTAATTGAAGACTATGCTTGAGAGAAGGATACTCTAACAACAATCATCCTCGGGGAAAAGGTTTTTCTTTATAATTTCCTCCATTTTCCTCTTAGTCCCATATAGATACAACAGGGATTATTACTGCTATAAGACTGCATCAAGTCTCCAACCTCCCATACCCTCCATAGAAGGTCAAGACCCTCTTTTATCAGGATCAGTTTCTCAACGCCAACAAAAAGTCGAGGCTTGCGCCAAAGCCTCAACAGGCAGAGGTTACAGGTACTTTGCATTGTACAATGTTGGGAGATGTTTGTCTGGGCCAAATGCCGAGCAAACTTACAAAAAGTACGGTAAAGTCGTATCTACTCGACGGTACTGCTATCATTACTGTTGGTGGGGGTGGTGCTATCGGTGTTACAGCTACCTTGTTCAATGCGGTAGTGGTCTCGGTGATTCGTTGAAGATGAATGTGTACAACGTGTACGGTATGTCATAAACATTTAGCTTTATCTTTATCAGTATTTCTAAGCACCCTATAGAACGCTCGCCACCTTTGAACCTTCACCAAGTGACGGAATGGCTGGTTGACTGACTCACCGATTCAGTGATTCATCGACTTACTAACTGAATGACTCAGTGACTCACTGACTCACTGACTCTCCAACTCATTGACTCACTCGCTCACTCACTCACTGACTCGCCGACTCACTGAATCCTGACTCACTTGCTCAAACGCTCACTCACACGCTCACTCACTCACTCGGTCACTCACCCCCTTGCTCACTCGCCCACTCACTCGCTCACTCACTCACTCACTCACTCACTCTCTGACGTACTGACTCACTGACTTTCTGACTCACTGACCCACCGACTCACTGACTCACTTGCTTACTCACCCACTGATTCACTTGCTTACTCACCCACTGACTCAATAGTTCACTCACTAACTCACTGACTAACTCACTGACCCACTGACTCACTGACTAATTAACTGACCCACTGACTTGCTAATTCAATGTCCCACTGACTCGCTGACTCACTCGCTCACTCACTCACTGACTCAATCACTCCCCCAGTCACTGAATCACTCATTGACTCACTGACCCACTGACCCACAGACTCACTGACATACTGACACACTGACACACTGACCTACTGACTCACTGACTCACTTGCTTACTCCCTCACTGACTCACTCACTGTCTCACTGACTCACTGGCTTACTAGCTCACTGACTCCCTGATTCAATCACTGATTCACTGACTCACTCACTGACGTACTGACTCACTGTCCTACTGACTTGCTAACTCAATGACTCACTGAATGAAAGAATGAGTGAATAACCGACCGACGGTCTGACTAATTGTATCGAAACTGAATGACAATCTGACTGCTTAGTTGACTATTTGAAATTTGATAATAGCAAACTGTTTGTGGACTTCAAACAACAGCATATCAAAATAATTTAAAATAATGACAACTTTATATTTGTCTTTGACGACAGCCTACGACGTGGTATTTTTAGTCCGGCTAAATCGCGGTGCCTTTCCACGATATGAAGATATCTTCTCTAAGAATTCTCTGGCGTTCACAAACGCCTCGTCGAGGTTGCAATCCTTGGTAGGTTAACAGAGTTGTGTTATCATTTAACTCCCATGAGCGACTAAATATAAGACAGAATTCCTCTTTACAATATCAATACGATTTCAAGCTGACAAATAATGAGAATAAGGAAAAAACAAAATGAGGGGATTATCAGTTGATCTAATACTAAATTCTCTAAACTAACATCCGAAGAACTGTATTGTAGACAGTAAGGAAAATTATTACACGACTCGGGCAGTCAGAGGGCCAATAACTAAAATCAACCAATCAAAATGTTGTATTGCCGGTCAATATTCTCTCTGTATTGGACCGGGCACTGTCCCGAATGGTCCCGAATGATACCGTGCTTGTGTCCCTTTGAACTTCAATCGCATAATAAATCTCTTATACTGGAAGAATATCGGCCCTCGTTCTATTTTGTATGGACCTCGCTGCGCTCGGTCCGTACTGTCAAGACCTCGGGCCGATATTATCCCAGTACGGCCCTCGCGCTTGGTTAATAAGATATATTTACTAATGAGATTTTGGGAATGAAAGGGTTAAATTCGATAAAAATCCTTATTTAGTCTTTTTTTGGTTGTTGTTTTTAATCAAAATCTATTAAGGCTTAGTAGCTCGAAAGCTAAAATTTGGATCGAAAGACGTACCTTTGATATAAATCTTTGGCTGAGGTTATTTCGTCGTGTTCATTAGTTTGACACTTAATCTTTGAGAGTTTCTCTTCACCTAGCAGTATAAATGATACCGGGAGATTGTTAAGCAAACCTCTTATGGGGGGGTTATCCAATCATGACTTGTTCCATTCAGCAGGAGGAGATTGTTAAGCAAACCTCTTATGGGGGGGTTATCCAATCATGACTTGTTCCATTCAGCAGGAGGAGATTGTTAAGCAAACCTCTTATGGGGGGGTTATCCAATCGTGACTTGTTCCATTCAGCAGGAGGAGATTGTTAAGCAAACCTCTTATGGGGGGGTTATCCAATCGTGACTTGTTCCATTCAGCAGGAGGAGATTGTTGAGCAAACCTCTTATGGGGGGGGTTATCCAATCATGACTTGTTCCATTCAGCAGGAGGAGATTGTTAAGCAAACCTCTTATGGGGGGGTTATCCAATCATGACTTGTTCCATTCAGCAGGAGGAGAAGTAAGGGTACTATCTTCAAAAATCACTTTACGCTGTAGAAACTGATAAGCTCAGGTGGTAATGCCTATCATTCCGTTTGTTTCCTTTGTCGTTCATCTTTCGTTTCTTCTGAAATCTTGCAGCTTGTAGAGGAGATAACCAATCGAAAAATATGTGGTGTCTACAATGGAACTCTAATGTTTTTCAGGTAAAATATGTTACTTCTCTTCGTTCTGAAGGAGGGTTTGTTCTTCTAGTATGTATGTTATTTTGTTTTCATTCATGTGTAATCTTTTCTTACTGACATTGTCAAAGCTTATGGGGAAGTCAATAAGTTCTTAACTGTAGAAAATATGACTCCAACTAACCTTGCTCTTCGTGGTTGCTATGTCTCCATTTTAAGTCGTACATACACGGAGCGTGGGACGACTATTTGTAGGGGTCAGAATATGCAAATCTGACACTAAATCGATGTAAACAAATTGGAGGCGGCGTGGCCGAGTGGTTAGGGTGCTGGATTTGTAATCAAGTGGCCTGGGTTCGAGTCCTTCACCCTCTACTCGCTGGATTTGTTGTCGGTTGCCCCAAGTTCAACTCATCGGCCGCGCTTTGTAAATAGCTTACCGGTCTGCATCTTACCAGTGGGGATTTTCATGCACTTTATGTTTAATTAAAATATTTGTTTGATTTATTATTTCGGCGCTTTTAGATATATATATTTATTAAAAACTGGATCATTGGATAATGCAATTCAAGACTTTTTATTGGCTCAACCATTATGGTATATGAGCCACTATAACAAAATCTAATTTCTGTACATTGTTAAATCCGGTTTCTTCTCACAAAATAAGGTCGAGGAGATTTGTCTAATATCTTGGGGGCGTTTTTTTTAATAAAACAATTATTCCACTTGCGCTTGTTGGATATGAGGTGATTATAGCGCTTTAGAAGTCAATAAATTATTATTGTTAATTATTATTGAACAAATTGACATGTAAACAGCAGACCTATTGATACCGGAAGGCCTCCAACGACTTACAGTAATTTACCAATTGAACTAACAAGCCAACTAGAAGCTGGTCACTAGCTTTCATATTCATTTCATAAAAAAAAAAGTTCACATTTATGATTTTTATATAACCAAACTCATTGATTCATCACTTCACGAGTTTCAGTCATTACGAACCAACATAATGACCTGGCTCCGGTTGTTCAAAGAGCGGATAACGCTATCCAACGGATAAATCACTATCCAGCGGATAAGTATTACCAAAACGTACTACGCTATCCACTAGATAGAGATTTATCCTTTTAGAGCGTTATCCATCCTTCGAACAACCGGGGCCTGCTAGATACCTCAGTTGGTAAAGCGCTGTTCCGCTATGGCATTAGTTTCTCTAATTGAACATATTATTTTCAGTTTCTCTCTTATGCAATAGACGCCCGTGTTCTAGAGAGCTACTGTCCTCCTCTGTCTCATGCTCGTGATAAGAGGAAAAACAATGTTTACCCAATATATTTCATTATCGGGTTACAAGAAATTCATCAGCTGTCCTATTCTATTTACGACTTGTGCATTGACAGGGTGGTTTAATCTTTGACTCAATACAATATCAAGCGGGAAAGTGTTGAGAATAAGGAAAGAAGAGAATCAGGGGATTATCAGTTGATCCAAAACCAAATTCTTAAACTAACATCATAAGAACTTTATGGAAGACAGTAAATAGAATTGCAAATGAGATCTTGGGAGTGAAAGGGGCTAAGGATCAACATGTTCCGTACTGTTTAGCAGAATATAAGACCATTCAAAGATTGATGTACCATCGAGGTTTTCTGTAATTGCCATCAGGTTTAATGAATGCAAACATACTGGGAGTCAATAGCTGTTTAAGTACGCAAATGTCAAATAAAAATGTTTCACAGTAGGTTTACCCTCTAGTGGGTAAAAGCCGTGGATAGTTTTCAGTCTTTTTCAAATGCGATCGGCCGTCTGGGAAACGAGAGATTGGGGAGAGTGAAACGAACAATTTCAAACAATGCTAACCTACGAACACCCGTGAATACATCAAAAGTAAGAAGTTATCTATGTTAGATGAATGATTGTATTAAAATTTTTTATATTTCATTTCATTTAGGCCCGACCACAATTCCAGTTACATAATAGGACACTATCACTTTCCGACAAGCTTTCAAAATATTGCGTACATCGCTGATAAGATGATAGGATTAACTCTTAATTTCTCTGCCGCGGAAGTTATGGCCGTTCACCAGTACGCAGGTAGGAAGATAATGGCTACTAATAAGGTGATCATTGTCAAGATCTTCGTTTCGGCCGTGTAGCCAAGTTATCCCTGTAGGCTTCATTTCAAATACATTAAAAGCTCATTTTTTTGTTTTCCTTGAGAAATCTCTCGACCTCGTGCGTAGCATGATATCATATTATGTCACTGTAAAACCAACTTCTTATCAAACTTGACAAACTTGAGAGAGTAACAAAAACTCTCCAGAGCGTAAAACTAGTGCATACAGTTTTTGTTCTGCTCACGTAAATGATAATTGACACCGCGAGTGTTTCTAGGGCTAATTATAACTCGAAAATTCATGAGGATATTCCCATGAAACATTCTGAGGATAAGTTTTAGTTAATGTGTTATTTAATTATCATCATTGATATAGTCCCTATTATCATTTTCCTTTTAAAATTTACAGCACAGTGTTATGGATTAAGCTCCTATGTTCGCGTATCAACATCTTTGTCGCGCGATTTTCACTACCCGACCACATATCGCAGGCAGGATGGATGCTAGAGTAATTGAGGGATATGTGAGTTTCTACTGCGCAAATCCGCCAAAGAAGAATTACACATGGGAAGTGGCGTATCTTAGCCCGGTTAGTGTAGTTTAATGTACCTTGATTAGGTCTTGCTTCTTATGTTTATATTTTGCGTTTCCAGGATTTTCGCAGCTTGTAGACTTGTTTTTTGATCCGATTAGTAAATCTGAGGCCACGGAGCAGTTTTCTTTTTAATTCGGACCACTAGAGCGCGTGAAATCAGCTAATCAGATTCGAGGACCACTGAGATGTTTGAGAAAACATAATATGTACTAAATAACTGAGAGAGAAGGTCGAACAGGAAAATATTTTGTTCGAGGTCAGGACTTCGAACCAAGTATTTTCCTGTCCGACCCTCCCTTTCTCAAGAAGTACATGATATGTTTTCTGTTGTTTGGTTTATTTTTATTCTTTGCTTATGTATTTTATTTCACCAATTACAATGATGTATCCAACATATCTTCGTGACAATCATATCCCTATGAATTGTTTGGCTGCTCCTTTAAAGGCGTTAAGCTGTTTTTTAACAGCATTCTTGTACATGCTGTCCGCTCTGCTAACGAACTCGTTAACGAACTCCTCTTTTGTCAGTCGCATAAGAACTTACTTTGATAAGTCAGGAACATTATGACCAGTTTTTAGCGGTCTACGCAAATTGGAGAATCTATCGTTTCCATTCTATCTCCATTTAGGACAACGAGACCGTGAGCAATTTCTCAACCGTCAGCAGGTCGACGTCTTGGTCATTGTCAGCTCGATTATTATCATATGGTCTTTACGTTGTGCAACTGGCGGTAAACACGCCGATGAGTCCTTTCCAAGCCGGTCATGCCATTGGATTCCTTGAGATCAAACCTGGTCCGTTGTATGTCTACATTGCCAAGGGTTACGATGCAATATACACTGAAAATACCATAATGACAGTGGATGGCAGTGAAACCTACGACCCTGATTTCTTTGCTGAGAAAGGTAACTTAGGTTTTTATAGGCTCATTCCGACTGATATTCACAAAATAAGGTACCCCAAGACCCATCATTAGATAAAATTATATAAAAGGTTCAAAGGATACAATACAAGAAACAAATACAAGTGTTTGCATGAGCATTCTTCTGAGCCGGCCATTAGAAAACGTGCTGCAACACCTTATTGGCGATATCGCCATGTTTAATATCAAAACAGTGTTTCCAATTGATAAGGTTTTCTAAATGAATTACATGTGAAAAAATATTACAGAAAACGCACTATACATCGATGATAATTTTTCTTGCCCCACAAAAAGTTTCTAAAAACCTCCGCTCTTGATATTCTTCCCCGTTGGAAAAAGCTCCTCCCCCTTCGGTTGGAGCCCACTTTATGAGGGTGAGCCGCTGCCGGGTCCATAGCATTACGTCTCACACCAGGTGAGGCAGAGGCCGGGGGGAACCTGGAGACGGTTTGATACCTCAAGCTCTAAAAGATCATATGAACTGCCTTCTGATACCAAATCAGAAATACTAGGCGTGTACTGCAAATCTTCAGTGCAAAAGAACTGAACGGTGCTTACTCAATGTACCATTTTCTCAATTAGGAAACTACACTGGAATGAATTTCACTTGGATCTGCTATGCACCAGATGAGAGTCCTGAGATTGATGACCCCAGTTCTCTGCCTGTGGTGTATCCTGACGGTACTTCGTCAGCCTCCACTGGATCTGGAGGCTGCTTTAATAAAGGACCCGGAAGATTGCCATTCAACGATACTTCTTTTACAATAACATTCGACAACAGTTTGATGGTGCGAGGATACACATATTACATAATCCTCAGAGTGGAGAAACGTCAACGGTTTGAAGTGAATTATCACATAACATCATTCAACAAACATGTGGCGAGAATAGGGGGGCTTATCAGCAAGAGGATGGTATCATGGGTTAATTGAAATCAAAATTAGCTTACTTTGGTCACTGCTGGCAAGGAATAGTACATACTAGCCTCCGGCCGACTCTTCGATCAGCACAGAGTACCTTGTTAAATTGGGGACCTGTCCAAAACGGCGTGACGGTGTGTATCGCACGAGTAGTGTCGTGTGTGATAACTGGTCTCTCGTCTTTGGTCACAGTACTCGAACAGTTTGAAAATCACTCGCCTCCGGTTCGTGGTTTACAAACTTTTCTCGTGTTCTTCTAACATCCCACGTGGTTTATTGCGCCGGTAAACCGATAGAAATTGCGGTCTCTTGCTTAACTCGACTATGCTTTACCATATTCATTTGTAAAATGATTTCTTGCTGCTTAGTACTTCCTACAGCTCCTTCCTCCAAAGCGAATTAAACAAATGTAAACATTTTTCGAGTGTTAGCCCTTCGTCGGACGAAGAGCTAACGCTCCGACGAAGGGCTTACGCTCGAAACGTCAGCTTTTGTAATCGTTACGGTGGCCAATTTACCACTTCAACTTTGTTGATATATCCAAATTATTTCGTTACTCCCACCGAAGCAGCCCCAAACAGTTTCTTTCTAAACTATCAGCCTTTATTCAATATATATATATATATATATTGCCGTTGCAATTGCGCATGCTCGCTGGTTTACTCTAGTTTGAGCACTCTGGCATGGCTTAGACGATACCACAAAGGTTGGGTCGTTTGGGGTGACCGTTTCGGTTCTCCCCCATCCTAGCATTAGCACTGCACTGATGAGGCCCAGAAGGCCGAAACAGTTATAAGCTTCTCGGCCTTTTAGCCTATGAAAATCAGTATTCTCTTTTTTCTTTTAGTTTTGATAATGGAAAGCCAGGAGAGCCAATTTAATGAGCAGTTCACCAGTACCACCGACGAAACCTGGGCGTCCGAGCTTGATGTCCCGGAGGCCTTAAAACTCCTTGAAAATAGTGGTGTGCGTTTTAGAGGCGTACCATTTATGGGCTCAGGGCAAACCAAGATCATCAAAGACCGGTCAGTGTATTTTTCCGTGGATACCTTGGTTACCTCCCAGACTATTTTGGAGAGCTTTGATGCCGCTGGCATTGACATTGATTCAATCGCCACAATCCAGAAGAAAAGTTCGAACAAGTCCTGGGTAGTCTCTTTTGTATCGCGAGCGGCGAAGGAGGCTGCTCTTGAAACCCCATACGTTGAGATCGAGGGGCTGAAAACCTTTCTTGGCGACTGCGAGAACCGTCTTGCAATTGTGAAAATATATGAGGCGCCAGCGGAGCTGCCGGACACGGCCTTAATTGGCCGCCTTAGCCACTATGGCCGTGTCCTCAGCTTCCGCCGTGATCTAATCGCGCAACATATCGAAAACGGAGTGCGAACGGCCAGAATGAATATCGCCCACAAGATCCCAAATACTATCCGCGTGGCCGGTGAGACGATACGTATCTGGTACCCGAACCAGCCTAAATCGTGTAGAAACTGCGGTGATGAGAGCCATTTGGCCAGGGAATGCTCAACAGTTCGTTGCTTTAACTGTGAGCGCCCTGGCCACCGTTCCGAAGATTGCGAGGAAGGGGCTAAATGTTCAGTTTGTTTGTCAGACGAACATCTCATTGACAGCTGCCCGTTCGTTCTCTTCAGCGCAAATATTGATGCCGGTGCGAAGGTAGAGAAAACGGAGGAACAGAAGAAAATGGAGCGGGATGAACGACTGAAACGCATGAAGGAAAAACGCGAAAAGGAAGACAAACGTAAACAGGACGAAGAGCGAAAGAAGCAAACGAAGGAAGAAAGGAAACAGCCCCCTGAGGGACGCGACGAGCGACAAAAGGACTCAGAAAGAAAAGACGAGCGAAGGCGGGATGAGCGAAGAGATGAACGGCGAGACGAGCGAGGGGATGAACGGCGAGATGAGCGAGGGAACGAACGGCGAGGTGACCGAAAGAATGATCGAAGAGATGAGCGGGAAGAGAGAAGAGGCGACCGTGACCGCTATCGCAAGCGCGATGACCGAGACAGATCTTCTCGCCGCGATTATTCAGATACTGATAGCGACGACGGATGGGAAAGAGTCAGGAGAAGGCGGTACAGATATTAATTTATCTATTAATTTGCTTATTTATTTATTAACCAAACTCGATGAGTAAGTTTAAAATAATTTCTCTAAATGTGCGAGGACTCGGGTCTTCTAGAAAAAGTAGGAAAATTATTCAAGAATTAAATTATTCAAAGTGTGACATATTCTTTTTACAAGAGACACATGTCTCATGTAAAAAACAAGCGGAGGAATTCGAAACACTCTGGCGCGGCAAATGTCTGTGGTCCTTCGGGACTGGCAGGTCTGCCGGTGTTGCCATCCTCTTTTCTCTAAACTTCCCTGGCAGAATTATCCGTTTTTTGACCGATTCCGAAGGAAGAATATTGAGCTTACTCATTGACTACTATAATTCTAAACTAAATTTAGTAAACATTTACTCTCCCAATACTATTTCGGATCATAAAAGTTTTTTCTCTTGTCTGCACAATTACTTTCTCCCCCAAGGGGATCTAGTGATCGGGGGAGACTTTAATTGTGTAGACAATGTCCTAGATAAATTAAATTGTTCCGCCATCCTATTGTCTGATCAAAAACTTCTCCGATCCCTTTGTGCTGACTTCTCACTTACAGACATTTGGCGCAAAAACAACCCGCGCAAAGTAACTTTCACCTGGTCTAACAAAGACCATACCCAGGCATCTAGAATTGACCGCTTTCTCGTCGCTAAAGGCTTAACCCTAGTAACGAAATGTAATATTCTTCCATGCGTATACGACCTATCCGATCATGACTTTGTAAAAATTGAACTAACGACTAACCCTTCTAATCACGGTCCTGGAATTTGGAAGTTCAACAGCTCTTTACTCTCAGATGTAGAATTTAAAAACATTATGTCAAAATCGATTAACAACTTTAAGCTTAAAATCCCCGAATTCGCCTCCCTTCGCGAGTGGTGGGATGCTCTAAAAATTGAAATCCGCAAAACAAGTATTTCATACTGTATCCGTAAACAGAGAACAGCAAATGCCAAAAGAATCCTAATTACTAAGCAATTAACCCATGCTAAAAACGCTTTACATTCTAATCGCTTAAATAACCCAGGTGTAATTAGCGATTTGGAAAGCCAATTGTCCTCTCTAATCTCGAAAGAAGCCGAAGGAGCTAAAGTCCGCTCCCGAGCACAATGGTTCGAAGAAGGCGAGAAACCAACACGCTATTTCTTCCGTCTGGAGAAAAAACGAGCTGACATGAATAGTTTTGAATCTTTTTTTGACGAGAACGGTGTTCTCAGAAATTCTCAAAATGATCTTGAAAGAATTTTAACCAATTTCTACAAGAATTTATTCACCAAAGATCCTCTTGATATGCGAATTCAAACTGAAATAATTGACGACCTCGAATTTTCACTGACTGATTATGAGCGCAATCTATGTGAAGGCCCTTTTTCTAATAAAGAATTACTTACTGCATTGGAAGGCCTTCAGACCGGCAAGTCACCCGGTTCTGATGGTCTCCCAACAGAATTTTACTCGTGTTTTTGGAACGATTTGAGCGAATCTCTCCTTTCTGTTTTGAACGAGGCCTTTCTTGCTGGCTCCCTCGCGGATAGCCAGTACGAGGGCCTCCTACGACTCATCCACAAAAAAGATGATCGACGCCTCGCAAAAAATTGGCGCCCAATTTCCTTGTTAAACACTGACTACAAGTTAGCATCTAAAATCATCACTGAACGATTGAAAAAAGTCATGAACTCCATCGTGCATTCAGACCAAACGTGCGGCGTGGTCGGCCGCACTATCTTCTCAAATTTGGCCTTACTTCGTGATGCCCTTGACATGATTGACAAAACTAATGAACCAGGTATTCTCATTTCCTTAGATCAAGAAAAAGCTTTTGACCGAGTTGACCACGAATTCATGATGAGAGTATTGCGTAAATTTGGTTTCGGCCCCTCCTTTTGTGGGTGGGTCGAACTATTTTATTCTAAAGCCTTCTCTAGAATCATTGTTAATGGCTCCCTTTCCCCCCCTGTCCACTTAAGAAGAGGGGTGAGACAGGGATGCCCATTATCTCCTCTCCTTTATGTGCTAGTTTCAGAAGTATTATCAACGCAAATCCGTAATTGTAAAGATATTGAAGGTTTCCTGCTCCCCGGAGCAGGGGGCCTTCAATATAAAATATCCCAGTACGCTGACGATGCTACTTGCATCTTAAAATCCGAAAGGTCTCTTTCTTCACTTCTCCGAGTCGTATCAAAATTTGAACAAGGATCTGGCGCTAAACTGAACACGTCCAAATCTGAAGCAATGTGGTTAGGAAAATGGCGAACTAGAATTGAATCTCCCTATGGCCTCAAATGGGTCACTAAAATGAGAGTGCTTGTGTTTACTTCTCAAACGGCCTCGTCAATGTCGACGACGACAATTGGCGGGCCAAATTAGACAAACTAAGTTCGGTTCTAAATCTTTGGAAACAAAGAGACCTGTCTTTTATCGTAGAACCTTAATTGTAAACACTTTAGGCGTAAGCCGTTTATGGCACGTTGCTAAAGTCATCCCCCCACCCCGTTGGGTGCACGATAGCTTTAAGTCGATCATTTGGCCTTTTATCTGGAAAGGAAAAATGGAAAATGTAAGTCGCGATCGCTGTTGTGCGCCCCCATCCTCTGGGGGCCTCAACGTCGTTAATTTTAAAGCTAAGTGCGCTAGCCTGCGCCTTTCTGTTTTTTCCAGTTTAAGAGATGACTTTGGCACATCCAAATGGCATTACCTAGCTCGATATTTTTTAGGAGATAAGCTAACTATTCTAGATCCCCGTTTTTCTTTTCCCACAAATTCTGGCCCCTCTTCCTTCCTTCCTTCCAATTACTACCGGCTTTGTTTAGATAATTTCCGTACCTTGCATCAGAAAACTGGTGCCTTACCTGATTTACTCACCAGTAAGAATTTATATCTTTTGTTGCTTGACCCCTTCTGCGTTGCACCCCGGTGCTCCGGTTTTTGGGCGTCTGCTATGGACCGCCCCATCAATCGTTGGGCCTGGGTGTGGCGCAAGTCTCGCCTAAAGCTAATTGAGAACAAGAAGAACGATCTAATTTGGCTATTGATCCATAGAATGATCCGCGTAAGATATCTCCTAAAGTCTTGGGGATACATCAATAATGACAAATGCGCGATCTGCGGTAAAACAGAAACTATTGAACACTGTTTCTTGGGATGTCCCAGAGTTGTGAAAGTCTGGGACTATTTCTCTCCCCTTTTTCGTGTTCTACTCGACTCCCCCTTCTCTATCTCCCCTACCTCTATCTATTACCCCTTTTCCCTAGACCAATCTACCACCAGTATATCCTTATCTAACTTTCTCAAGGCAACCATCATATATTGGTGTTGGCTTGCCAGAAATAAAGCTACCTTCGAAGGTTCTCTTTTGAGCTCCAACGCGATTATCGACTTAATTAAAAAAGATGTCCAACTCAGAATTCTTAGCAGCGACACTGATACCTTAAGGAATTTTTGGTCTTTTAAAAACGCATTTTGTTCGGCCGATGCTGGTAAACCTGTCTTCTTTCCCTCTCTTGCTCCCCCCTGAACCTTTGTATATAATAAAACTTGTTAAACCTCGCCCATGACGGGTCCTTACTCCGGGCTACAGGCCCGCGCGCTGTTTGTGCCCCACATGGTCGGGACAAAACTCTTTGTAAATAGTAAATAGAACTTTGTTAGCTCTTACAGGTGGGCGCTTACTCCGGGCTGTTATAGCCCGTGCGCTGTTCGTGCCGCCTGTAAGAGAAAATGTCATTAGTTAATGGAGACCTGTAAATACTTAAGTAACTCATAATTTAATTCGAATACTTTAATCAATTAGAATTGTAAATAGATATCATTGACGAAATAAAACCGCCTGGTCTCCAGGCTTTTATATTTAAAAAAAAAAAAAAAAGTACTGTCTGCAGTTAGATATAGCTCTTTGGCATACAAAGCTTTGCTTTCATGTCCAAATTGAGCACTCTATCTAGGATGAGTCATTGCCGTTGCAATTGCGCATGCTCGCTGGTTTACTCTAGTTTGAGCACTCTGGCATGGCTTAGACGATACCACAAAGGTTGGGTCGTTTGGGGTGACCGTTTCGGTTCTCCCCCATCCTAGCATTAGCACTGCACTGATGAGGCCCAGGTCTCGCATGGTAAGTGTTGCTTCATACTCTTGTAGTTTGAAGTTGGTTCTGGTGTTTTTCGAGGTCTGAGTTGGATAAGTGAGTACCTGCCGGGAGGGAAAACTTGCGACTTTTTCCTCCCTGGCAGTGGTTGTTTTCTTTGGTTCCGTTTTGGTCGCCCATCCCTTTTTTTGGATTTCTCGGTCGACCTGAACTTGCTTTCCTTTTTGCTTTTTCTCTGTTTCGGTCACCCATCCCTCTGACTTGTCTTTGGGTTGGGTCCGAGTTTCAGCATGGTCGTGTCCTTTAATAGGACCATCGACGTTGACTGTCAGGGGCTCCCTGAGGAGGTACTTTTCTCGGAAGCGGTTGGTTTGTTGCTGGGTTTTTTTGACCGTGAGTCTGACCATCGGGTGGCTGCGGTGCAGGCATGTCCTGGCCGTGTTGCGAGAGTCACTTTTGCTGAGAACGGCGATGCTGCTAAGTTATTTTTTGAGGAGCTAGGTGTCATCAAGTTGGGCGATGTAGAGTGTAGGGTGGTTAAACCCCCTCCTCCTCCTCCCCAGCTTACTACTGTTGTAGTCTCTTGGTTTCCCTTTGAGGGATCAAACGACGCCATCAGCACAGCTTTGTCCGCATACGGTACGGTCAAATCTGTTCGCAATCAGGTTTGGCCCGGAAGGCCTTCAGTGTCCACCGGGTCACGCATTGTCCAAATGGTTATTAGGAATGTCATTTCACCGTTTATTTCTATCCGTGGCGTCCGCTGTAAAATTTGGTATAGGGGGCAACCCCTCCAGTGTACTACTTGTCATAAAGTTGGTCATAAGTCGGCGGAGTGTCCCCTTAGGGGCAAATGCTTCCGATGCCGTCAAGGTGGACATCTAGCTAGGAACTGTCAGGCGACCGTGGGTGCTCAACCTGCCGTAGACACATCAGTAGAGATGGACATACCCTCGTCTGTAGCTCAAGAAAATGATGTGACAGCTGAGACAATTGCTCCCGTCCCTAATGACGTTGTTGCTGAGTCTGAAGAGTGCGATTATAACCTTGAGGCCAGCGAGGACCGTTTTCCAACCTGCACATCGGTTGACCAAGTACCATCAGACAATGTCTCCCGTAAACGCGCTGCTCCCCAGACTTCTCCGGTTTCAAAAGGAACTGTAAAGAAGCCTGCTACAACGGATACAACCCAGTCGATTTCCGTACCAGTCGCTAATAAGATAACCGCGCCACCCTCCGTTACGTCGGTCATTTCTTCCAAGTCCAGAAGTGAAATTCTCGAATTGCTATCCACACCTCCTGGCCTTTCAGATGATAGAGTAGACCTCCTACGGTTAACATCACACCTTCAAGTTCCTCCTGGTTCAATTGCGTTTGTTCTCAACCCGCAAAATGGTCCTCCTAGACATGTGCTAAAGTACACTCCGAAGAAATAGTTTAATATTAGTTTAAAAATTTAAAACCTAAAATGAAAACTAAAAAGTAGTTTAAGTTATTTAAGTTATCGAGTGTGTGTGTTCAATTTTTGGTGTGAGTGTGTTAATTTTTGTTGAGGTGGGGTTCGATTCCCCAGCGAGTTTGGTGTCTGGTGACCCTCGTTTCTGGTGGACCCCAACCCTAAGGCATTGCACGCAAGCCATGGGTGGGATTAGTCCTGTTGGTCGGCGGGCATTGCACACGCCCTTCATCGGGGGCCCGGCCGTCCACCTTAAACATAAAAAAAAAAAACTGCACTGATGAGGCCCAGAAGGCCGAAACAGTACTGTCTGCAGTTAGTTATATATATATATATATATATATATATATATATATATATCAGTTTGGTACGAAATATATTTGCGTTTAAAGCAGCGCTGTAAAAAATTCTGGACCGTTGTTAATTCAGGTATTGAGGAGGCGTATATGGATAGACCATGATGTTAGCTTCTTTGAAAGTGTAAGAGGACAGAGAATTGTTCCACAAAGTAGTAACCACAGGAGCTAGACTTGTGCAATTATCCCTCCAAACCCAAAACGGCAACCCATCAGGGCCAGTGGGAGTGTCTCGGGGTTTACCCTGAGAGGCACTGGTTTGACATAGTTCTCATCGTTACACAAGTCCCCAAAATAATCATTGAGACCAGCATGAAATTCCTTTTCTAAATATAGCTGAGGTTTCTCTTTCCTTAGGGTGATTTTGTCCACTCTCCTCCACCAGTGCAAAACTCCCCTGTGCTCCATTCCTGCCCCAGGTTTTTCGGTTTTCACCAATCAACTTGTAGACCTTCGGTGACAAGTCCTCCACTTTGTGAACGTGGCCCTTATCAGCAGCTCTTTTCCTTTTCCTTAGAAGATATTAAATTAGTGGAGTAATCCAATAGGGGTCACGTGAAGAGAACCCATTTCTCCTCACCGAGAAACACTTCTCCATGAGATTGTGCAGTTCCCTGTTTAATATGCTAATTGCTATTTCAGCATCTGGAGCATTGATCACATGTGTTCAATCAAAAAATTCTAACTCTGGGCGTATCAAGAAATGGTCTATTGTTCCGGCTCAATTTCACACACTAAGTAGTAAACAATAGTCCTTTTTTTCTTGTAGCGCTGAGGGACTTTGGCCAAAGCAACGCGAAAAAGTTCGTGACTAATCGGAAAAAAAATTTTTGGCATCACAATTTAGCTATTTTGGAAGAGTAGGTAGCGCATGTTTGTACACGACAGGTAAATTGTCACAGGAGTACCCCAAGGGATAATTAAACGCTGATTTAGCCGCTTCGGAGAAGTGGGTAGCGTGAATTTGTCTCGTCGAGTCAACTCTCAATGGTCTACCCCAAGAAAAAATTGACCGCTAATGTGGCAATGCACACATCGAGAATTCAAAATACGTTATGTGTCTCATTCAGACCACCTCTCTCCGTATAAATCTTTCTCCAGAAACTGTCATAGTTCGAAACTAAAGTTGTTATAGTTCTAAACTAAAGTCTAGTCTTTCCGAGCGTTTAAATTTCCCGCTCGTATGCTAATCGGAAACTCCGACAAATCCCTCGTGTGTTCTTAAGCTGTTGCGCCATTGTTCAAAAATGGCCATATAGGGTCATTTTTCACTTGTGTAACAAAGCCTATTGTTATCAAATTTGAGCCACTTTTCTTGATACGGCATCTGGAGCATTGATCACAGGTGTTCAATCAAAAAATTCTAACTCTGGGGTAAATTTAATCTTGTGATGCTCTCTAAAATCCCCAAAACAGCATTTAGATCGAATTGGTTTTAATTTTATTCCCGGAGGAAGTATTACACCCCAGTGGTCAGTTTTTATCAGCGCTTGAAAGCGTAAAGGGTCGTTGAACAGCTCAGGGTGGTTTTTGAGGCAGTTATCCAAGATGGAAGACGCTCTAGTGGCGAAATTCACCATAGGCACTAGTCCAGATGAAGTGGAAAGACAGTCCAGATCTAGCCGGTTCAGATCACCTCCACAGAGTACTACCCCATTTGGATGCATGTCTAAGAATGTATCACAACGATCGATGATGCTATCAATAAGATCGCCTTCGTCATACTGAAAACTTGGGGGATGATATAATGCATATGATGTCCTGACGGAAGTAGCAATTCCACACTCAGCATCTCAAAGGAGTGTTCACGATTAAAATTCAAAACCTTTAAGTTTTCCCGCACATATATACTGCAACTCCACCTTTCTTTCGCTTATCAATTCCGGCCCAATCTCTGTCCTTTCTATGTATTGTATACCTTCGATAGCAAAACTACTGTCAGGTTTCTGACTGCAAAGATGCGTCTCTGAAATAACACCAACGTCAATATCCCACGATCGAAAATCTGCTGCCAGAGCTACAGATGCTCGTACTCTATTCTTTATCTTCTCGAGACTACAGGTATTCAGGAATAGGCTCTTAGGAACCGCAAATAATCTCGTAGAAGATGATGCTATATTAACACGCGCTAAATTTTTCCAGTCAACATCACGTTGACACCGCTTAAAGCAGCTGGCAGTATCAGGACGCTCACAAACAGTATTGTTTACACGAGCAGTAGGACTCTCTGTTGATGATGTTAGAGCTATAAGATTTCGCCGTTTATGCCTATTAAATAGTCATTTTTACAGTTGTGTGCTTGGTTGCCAAGCCTTTGAACGGTAGGGAGGCTAGGGTGACCTTCTTATGACACAAACCTCACTGCCTTTCAAATGTAAATCACTTTCACGAATCAACTTAACGGCCTGCTTCCAGTTGGCTTGTTAGCTCAATTGGTAGAGCGCTGCACTAGTATCGCAGAGGTCAGTGGTTCGAATCCCGTACAGGCCTGATTTTTTTCAGGTCTGATTTTCGCTATTGCTTAAATAGCGCTATCTACTGCGAGGATCGTGCATCATACGTAAATCACTTTGTTGTCATACTAACTAGATACAGGTCTCTATCACAACAAGGTTGCCTTCAGCCTCACTCCAAATCAAAGGCTAAACAACTAAGTACACAACTGTAAAATAGCCCATTTTCTGAAACGAACCAACCTGCAAGCTCTAGGTCTTTCCTTCCTTAAGATGTTACAGTCCCTCAAATCTTGAATACTGGTGTACACCAGAGCATTGCTTGAAGATCTTAATTGCAACAACTTCTCACGAGAGTATGTGATTAATGGAGTGCGACCTTCACTGGCAAAATGCAAATTGGAGCCCGGTTCGTTGCCAATACGCAAAGTCGAGCCTGGCTCGTTGTTACAAGTGTCCGAAAAGTTAAAGTCTAGATTCTTAGGAATATCGTGGAAAACAGTAATATCTAGAGGAGGGTCGTGTCCAGGAATAGCAAGGCATGTAGAGCCCCGTTTAGACATCTTGCAGAGGCTCTGTTCGTTCGCCAGAATCTTTTTGTTAACTTGACTTGGATTTCTTCCCGACCTCGTAAAAAGTCCAGTAAATCATCCTTGCGCCTTAACTCGAAGCCATTTGAGATGTCGGTATGGCTCGTGGTTTTCCTAAACGAATAATAATTCTCCTTATGCGGAACAACTGAACTAATAATAAGCAAAAAGTTAAAAAAAACTCTATGCTTCCTAAAATTAAGCGTGGCAGCCATGACACCGGCTCGTTACATTCATTGAAAAACAATACCGCGTTCTCGGAATAGGCGCGCGCTTATTCGCCTGATTACATGGATTTATTATGCGCAGTACAAGATGCGCAGTGCAATACCGAGGAATCTCCTCAAATTCATTTTTGTCTCTCATTCACACTTGTTTCCTAAATAACTGTCATAACAAAACTTTTTGCTTTTTCAGAGTGCTTGCAAAAGTTTTACTACAACACAAAAACTACCAATAATTTCTTAAGGGAGCTATTCGAAATTAATTGACTAGTCGTATTAGAGGAAACTAAGAGTGATTCGACTAATTTGGATCATACCAAATACTGGCTAAAGGGCATAAATAATAACAGGAGATTGCGCTGCAATTATTGTACATTATTTCCCCGTATACATGTAATGCTTTGGTATCTAAAGTTTCATCGAATGACGCAAGATCGAGTTCAAAGAGTCATGTTAACGAATGAATTCACAATAAAATGAGATTTCTAGACTTGAGTTGTCATATGTGAATATGATTAAAAAAATGTTGTAAGCTGGATCACGTCATATTTCACCACATTGGAAGTGAATTGAATCTTACGGAATTCTCCTAAAGCTCTAATTAAAATAAAAAAAAACCATACATTCTAACCCTATCTCTTAATTACTAAATAGCAATGTCACTTCATAAGTTCGTGAACATAAAATCTTACACTGATTTAAAGACTGTAATGTCTGGATTAACAAAAACAAGAATATTCAAATGACATGATGTCATGTGGTATTTTTCTCGATTTTAAAAAAACCGTTTGATACTGTCAATCATACTATTCTACTTGATAAATTGCACCATTATGGGATAAGAGGTATTGTACATGAGTGGTTCTCGTCGTACTTGACTAATCAAACGAAAACAACACATATTGATAATGACCATATTTCATCTAAGAAAAACTCGGTAACTGGAGTTTCACAAAGATCTGTGTTAGGCCCCTTACTTTTCTTGATTTATATTAATGATATTCATCTTTTTAGCAATAAACTTGGCTTTTATCTGTTTGCTGATGACACAAACCTGTTATATGCTGACAAGGACTTGAAATCCCTGGAAACCGTAGTTAATAATGAGCTAGAAAATGTTTGTGATTGGCTTAATGCTAATAAACTAACCGTTAAAGTGAAGAAATCCAATTTTGTCGTTTTTAAGGCCAGCAAAAAAAAGAATTAATCATCAGCTATGTATCAGAATTCCGGATGACAACAATGGATTCACACTTCTTGAATGCAAAGATAATGTAAAATGTTTGGGTGTACTAATTGACAAGAACTTAACCTGGAGGCCTCATATTCATCATATTTCTTCGAAGATTAACAAAATAGTTGGTATAATTGCTTGACTTAGACATCATGTACCTTTAGATACCCTTCTTCAAATTTACCGTTCGCTGTTTTTTCCCTACACGCTCTACGGTATAGCTGCTTAGGGCCAGGCAGCTCAGAGTGATTTAAAAAAGATTCTCACTTTACAAAAGCGTACACTCCGATTGATTTTCTTCTCCAGCAAAATATCTCATGCTATCCCTCTTTTTATAACTTCGTGTATCCTACCCATTAATATGCTCTATTTTGAAACCATTTCTGCCATAATGCATACATGACGTTTCTACTACTTCTACACCTAGGAATATTCGCGAACTTTTTATTAATTCATCTTACGTCCATACATATAACACGCGTTTCTCTTCCACAGAGAATTTTTATGTAACGAAATCTAGGTTGCATGTGAAATTGAAGTCTTTCTCTGCGTTTGGTACGAGGTTATGAAACTGTCTAAACCCTGACTTGCGTAAGCCGGCTCACGAAAAAAGCTTTTAAAAGGAAAATTCATAAGTTTCTTTTGACTATACTTGGGATTGAGGACTATTATGATGACGCCCATTCACTAATATTGAATTTCAATACCAATGATTATCGAGAATTATAACTATAGTACCCTTCGCTCACATCCGTATATCTCAATTTCTCTCCTCTCTACTTTCCTGACGCGGGATTTCATCTCAGCAACTCTGGTAGGCGACTCTCCGAACCTTTTGCGAGCAAGGATTTTGTAAGTATTTCTCTTTATTCTCTTATATTGGACTGTGCTAAGTACCTGCCGGGAGGGAACGCCAGTCTTTTTTATTATTGGTTTGGATCAACCATCTGGTTCTTGGCTTTTTTGGTGGGTCCGAACTTGGTTGTAACCCATCCAGGTTTTCAGCTTTACTGAACTTGGTGGGTTTTTTTGCCTTTCTTGGCAGGCTCTCTGAGCCCTTTTTTCCCTTTTTTTCAATCTTTTTCGCTTGAGCGATGGCTTTGGTTTGCGCCAGAACGTGTGTGGTGCATGCTACGGCGGCAGTTACAGTCTTTTCTAGACCGATGTTCTCAAAATGTTGGAGAAGGTAGTTAATTTCGGAAAATTGTCGGCTGTCCAGTTTGTTCCTAGAGGCCTCATTCGCCTTACGTTGTAAGATCCGGACGATAAGGCGAGTCTTGTTGAGCGCGGTATGCTTAATATTAATGGCGAGGAGTGTAGTGTCACAAACTCAGATCGTCCACATAACCTAGTTTACATCCATCATTACCCTGCCGAAGGGGATGATGAAATTCTATGTGACGACTTCAAGCATTTCGGGAAAGTTGTCTTCTGTAAGCGCCAGACGTTTATGGGGAGACCTCACCTCCTCACCGGCTCGCCTATCCTTAAGATGTCGCTTGAGAAACCCATACTGGCGGAGGTTACAATTGACGGATATCCTGTTCGTATCTGGTACCGCGGCATAAAACCTTTCTGCTCGATTTGCAAAGTCATGGGTCACAAGGCCGCTGATTGTGCTTTCAACGGGAAATGCATGAGATGTGGTAAGGCCGGTCATTGGGCTCGTAACTGCCCTTCTCGTCGTAATGATAATGTCTGGGGCCCTACGCTCCCAGGAGCTGGCGTTGTCTCCCCCGGCTGCTGATTTCCCGCCGATCTCTACTGGAAACGCTGCCAACCCGCCGGGCAACGCTCCCATTCCGTCAAAAAGTGATCCCGGTGCCCTGAATGTTGATCCTGTTATTGATCTATTTATGAGTGAAATTGTCATCACTGTTTCTGGCGAAGTTATTAATGAATCTATCAGTAAACAATCTGCGGCCTCAGAACTTAATAGCAATTCTGGTCAAAATACCAGCCAATCAACTAATGATAGTAATAGTGCCGTAGTTAACAGTACGTCTGGTCAAAGTACCAGTTCATTAATTAATGAAAATATGAAAATTTCATTAACTAAAAAATGAAAATTTCATTAACTACTTGTCTGGTCAAAACACCAGACAAGTAGTTAATGAAAATAGTAGCAAGTCTGGTCAAAGCATCAGTCAAGTAATTAAGGAAAATAATAGTTATTCTCTTCAAAGCACCACTCAAGTAATTAATGTTAGCAACTGTCCCATTGTTGTGACATCGAAGATGATATTACTGAATTTACTTCTCAGGACTCTACCCCTGTTAAGGGCTCTGAGTCCCCTGTCATCTCTGAATTCTCCTCCTCTCTCTCACGGAGAGTGTCCTTTGACAACTTTGAAACTGTCACCAGGAAGCGACCTGGCAAAAAATGTGTGATGGTCCCAACCTCTGCTCAATTGTCTAATGCGATTTCTAAGAGGTCCAAGGTGGTGCCCAATCTTCCCAAAAGGAAGGGGAAGCCCCAGCCTTGGCTTTCATGAGGGTCACTCACTTTCTCCTCATGACTTTGTCTGTCATCACTTTAAATGCCAACGGTATCAGAGACCGATCTAAGCGAGATGGTCTCGTGCAGTAGTTGCACTCTCTCCTTGTGAGTGTGGACCTGGTCTGCCTCCAGGAAACGCATTGTACGTCTGCAAATGAGTGTCGTTCTTGGTTTCTCTCCTCTGGATTTAACTCTGTACTGTTTCCAGGCTCTACTCATTCTTGCGGGTGTGTGATTCTTTACAGCCCCCGTTGTCTCTATCTAACTCATGGTCCGATTCTGACGGCCGTTTTCTTCAATATAAATTCTCCTTTCGTAACCAGTCCTTCCGTGTCTGTTGTTTGTATGCTCTGAATCGCAACCCTGCACGAGACCAATTTCTAGACGGGATCCACCCTAAAGTGGACCCCTCCATCCCTACGTTATTGTGTGGCGACTTTAACACTGTCTTTGACCGTAGCCTGGACAGACGCGGCTAGGCCCCTGCCGATTCGTCGCGGGAAAGTACTACCTCACTCCGCGGGCTTTTTGACGCATGTTGAGTTCTTGACATCTACCGGTATCTGCACCCCACATCCCCCGGTTTCACTTGGACTAAGTGGAATGGCGCTCTCGCGTCTCGGATCGACCTTGTCGGTGTTCCCTTCCTTTGGATAACATCGGTGAATTCATGCTCTTTTGATTCGTGCCCTTTCTCGGACCACTGTGGTGTTCTCACCTCGGCGTCTGTCCCAGACACTGTTCCGCCAGGTCCTGGGCTTTGGAAACTGAACACAGCCATCCTCAAAGAAATTGAATATGTCCAACTGGTGACTGACTTTTGGCGCACTTGGCAAGGCTCAAAAACTGTATTCACTTCACTCAGAAAATGGTGGGAGGATGGCAAAAATCGCCTCAAAGGTCTGACAATTAATTATTGTAAGTCAAGGTCTTCCACGAAAAAACGCTAAAGAGACACTCTCGTCAATCTCATTGCACACCTGAAAGCAAAAGTGGATGCAGATTCGGTCTCATGCGTCACACCCTACCAGTCAGCTCTCTCCACCCTTGCAGCCCTCGATCGTGAAGTTTCCCGTGGTGCCCAGGTAAGGTTTCGAATTAGATGGGTTGAGGAAGGTGAAACCTCATCGTCATACTTCTTTCGCTTAGAGAGAAAACGTTCAGTAGATCGTTGGATACCCGCCTTGCGGGACAGCGGAGGTTCTATTGTCTCGTCCCCGGAGGACTTATGCCTTACGTTAAACTCCTTCTATTCCGATCTTTTCGCTGCCACTCCCACCGATCCTCACGCCCAGTCCTCTCTCCTGTTTAATCTCTTGTCCTCACTTCCTCCTGATCAGGCTGAGACATGTAAGGGCCTTCTAACCACGGAGGAGTGTCTAGTTGCAATTAAAGGCATGGCAAAAAAAAAAAGGTCCCTGGCCTTGACGGTTTCCCGGCCGAGTTCCACCTCAGGTTCTGAGGTGTTCTCGGTCGAGACCTTGTTACTGTCCTAAATCACTGTTTCCTCTCCGGGTCACTCGCTCTCTCGCAACGTCGTAACATTATCATCCTATCATTTAAGAAGGGAGACCGCCTTGATCCCCGAAACTGACGTCCAATCACCCTGTTAAACGTGGATTACAAGATTGCATCCCGAGCTATCGCAGGCCGACTCTTGAAAGTGATCCATCTCGTGGTCAACAAAGACCAAACCTGTGGCGTACCTGGCAGGTACATGGGGGAAAATGTCTCCTTAGTTCGTGATGTGGTTCACTACACTATGTCCACGGGATTCCCTGCAGCAATCTTGTCACTGGATAAAGAAAAGGCCTTTGACCGGGTAGATTGGGGATTTATGAAGGCTACCCTCTCTGCCATGGGCTTTGGCCCCGCACTCATCGCGTGGGTGAGTCTTTTCTATCATCGTGTGCAGAGTTCTGTAAACGTCAACGGGTATCTCTCCCTTTTTCTATCTGTCGTGGGGCGTCCGACAGGGTTGCCCCCTGTCCCCCCTCCTCTATGTCCTCGCATCGGAAGTCCTGGCTGCCAGTATTCGCGCTAATCCTCGAATCTCTAGCCTGTCCATCCCTGGTTTTCCACCATTATCTCCGATATCTCAGTACGCGGATCACACTTCACTCATCTTGACGTCTGACGACTCTATAAAAGCCTGCTTTGAGGTTTACACTCTTTTTGAAGCTGCCTCCGGTGCTAAACTGAACCAAGCGAAGTCCAAGGGTCTCTGGTTGGGTCAGTGGGTTGGCCGGACTGACCCCCCCCCCCCCCAGTCGCCCTAGACTGGTCGCCAACAAAGCTAAAGATCTTGGGAGTTTTTGTTGGTCTCGGGGATCTAGAGGAGGAAAACTGGCGCCCTCACATAGAGGCTGTAGACCATGTTCTCAAATCCTTTCGTAGTCGTTCCCTGTCCTTCCGCGCTAAGGCTCTAGTCATCAATGCCCTTGCCCTCGCCCGGGTGTGGTACGTGGCGTCACTCGTCCATATGCCCGCCTGTGTGCGGAAGGAACTTTGTCGTCTTGTATTCTCCTTCTTCTGATCCGGTATACGGGAACTCGTGGCCCGCACTGCCGTAACCCAGTCCCCCTATTCGGTGGCTTTTCTGTTGTGGATGTTTCATTTAAAGTATGGGATCTGCTCGGCCAGTAGGTGAGAAGGTTTGTCTCCTTCCCATCTGACTGGTGCACCATGTTGTCTTTCTACTGTCATTCTCATTTTGGTGTTACTCCCCTTGTTGTTTTTTCCCGCCCTTTCTCCTTCGATCCTCGTGTGTTACCACCCTTCTACCAGTCCCTTATCTTTGCTTGGCGCGGCCTTAACGGCTCTTTCTTCACGCGCCAAAACCGCCTCATCTTTGCTTCTTCCTGCCCACTTGTCTGCACTCCTGCCTCTGACATGTCTACAAAGTTCTGCTATTCCTATCTCTTGTCTGAGACCACGGTCCAACCACAGTGCATCGAGAAATTCAACCTCGTTTATCCATCTCTGGATTGGCCAGCCACGTGGCGCTCTCTGTCACTATTCGATCTCGACCGTCCTGTGATAGACCTCAACTGGAAGATCGCGCATGGCGTCCTGTACACCACCCAGCGCCTTATCTCTTTTGGATTGCCTGTTCCCCTCCCTTGCTTCTGTGGTGCCCCGGTGGAAACACTGGAACACCTATTCTTCTACTGTCCCCTTGCCCAAAGTATACTCTCTTGGCTCCAGTCTCTTATGTTTTGTTTCTCTTCCATGTGCCCAGTGTTACTCCTCCGTCACGTTCTCTTCGGCTTCAACTCTGATGAGCTGATTGCCACCCCCCGTATCTTTGTGTACCTTCTTAACCTGTCTAAATTCTGTATCTGACAATCCCGGAATGACTTCCGCTTCCGTAACACCCGTCCTGGCGCTGTGGCGGTCATGGCTAACATTCTGTCTCGTCTCAAACATCACCTTCCCATCTTCTTTAAACGCTTCAAGTCAGAGAGGCGCCGGCGCTTTTTCCACCGACAGTGGGGCGCCCGTGGCATTGTTGCCTCTGCCATAAATAGCTCTCTTGTATTCTCCATCTGGCTGTTGCCCTCCCCTGTGAGCATTCTCGTCTGTGTCCGTCTCTTTGCCCTCTGTGCTGGGTCTCCTTAATTGGTGTATTGCACAGAGGCTCCTGTATTGCGTCTCGTACTATGTACGTTTTGTTTTTTTCGTGTGCCACCCCTTGGCTGGCTAGGGGCTATTATAATTGCTTTGTTTTTTCTGGCGCCACCCCGTGGCTGGCTCGGGGCTTTAATTATCAGCGAGTGTGTTCAATTTTTGATGTGTGTGTGTTAATTTTTGTTTGAGGTGGGGTTCGATTCCCCAGCGAAGTTAGTGTCTGGTGAACCTCAGTTTGTGGTGAACCCAGCCCGTAGGCATCGCACCCCCGCCTAGGGTTGGATCAGACGTGTGGTCGGCAGGCATTGCACCGCCCTCACGGGAGCCTGGCCGTCCGCCTCAAACAAAACAAAATTCTCTCCTCTCTACTTTCCAGTCTGCTCTGCCTGTATTTGATTATTATGTCTTGTTTAAACTCACTAGTAATTTTATTGTATTTAATTTGTATGACAACTGTACCTATCTTTTAGCTTATAATGTAGTAAACTAATGCATGGCTTACAACCCCAATAATATTGTAGTAATGAAATCTCTTTAGTTTATTGTAAAATCTCTTTAGTTTATTTTAAAATCTCTTTTAGTCTATTGTAAAATCTCTTTAGTTTATTGTGGTAATGAAATTTCAATGTGTAGTATTTACTTATTTATTACTAATACCCGCTAAGACTAGCTAATGCTAAATGCGGGTTGTGTAAATTTGCTTCTAATGTTCTTTAAAATAATAATAAACAAACAAACAAACCATCGCAGCAGGAGATAACAGTTTTTATTAAGCATCTAAAGTTTCATTTGCACTAGCTAGACTATACGGTTGGTGACGTCCATGGTTAGTCGTAGTCAACTGAAGTTACAATGTAATTACAAGATAAAGCTAGTGTCTACAACGTTCTTCTCAGTTAAAATAACGAACGATCTGAACTTACAATTTGTGTTCCACAAACACTTTGAATCCCTTTGCTTCACTTCGATAAAAAATGTCGTTACACGAATCTTTCTTTTTAAACCCTTGTCACCTGACCTATTTTTGTCGTTTCACTAAGTCGAAGCGACTACGTAAATACCAGCGATAACATGAATATTTTTTACGAAAAAATGTTTACACGACTGAAATGTAGATCAAAATGCTTGACTGTGTAAAAACAAAACAAGCAGGCAAAATGAAAGTCAAAGGGAAAGGGGATGATTAACTAAGGATGGTAAGACTGCTATGGATCTAAAGATGATATATTTGAAAAATATCAGATATGTTGTAAAATGTATAAATCACCCATGAGTGTTAAGGAAACCAAAAAATGAAATAAAACTACCAAAACAAGCTTTAGATTTTTTAACTCTGTAACTACGTAAATCTTTATATTTTAGAAAAAGTAAATACACATACGTATTTTGAATGAGCTTGTGCGGCTCCTCGCGACTTTACAAAAGAAAATATTGTTGTATACTTATTTGTTTGGTGATTTAAGAAGGGAAATAACAAAATCGGGAAGATTTTAAGAAACGGAAAAAGGATTATTGAGGATGGAGATTTAAATACTTTGCATTTGCTGTCTGCTTTTAGACCGTTCATGCAAAGATGTTAACTGTTTTTGAATTGGAAATATTTTGCTATTTTTCTCTAACTTATCCTCTCTTAGTATCAATCGATCAGAGATTAGCTGTCATCTTTTTTTTTTTGTAATTTACGTCACTGCTAAATGAAAGCTGTCTACAATTTTTTCCATGAGACTTGCGTGCAAGCTTTGTAATATGTCGTTTAAAATATTGGATGAAACCGTGTGCTGTGTTCAGCAAAGAAAAACTTCAGTCCAGCTCAAAAGATTCGCAGTTTTTATATCGCTAATAATACTGAGTTAAACAATGTGCTGTTTTCAGAAAATCTTCAGCATAAAATCTGTGCTACATAAGGGAAACTACGGTTCAGTCACTGAAAAGTGTCGAGGTCTTAATTTCATCTGAGAGCTTTTCAGTGAATAGTGAACACCTCTAAAATGTTCCCAAATATTGCCTTCGGCGTATTTAGAGTTGGGCCCACGGACATAAGGACCATTTAAGAAAGCCCTGTGACACCACTTAAACCACCAACCTCCTTCGTACTCCATGGCACAGTTTCCATCGGGTTTGAAATCATTCTCTTGATCCGGAGTAGAAAATGGCCAGCCGTTATGGTAAGAGAAGGAGTCACCAGCGGTTCCTAAAAAGGTTACCAAAGCATAAAAAAAGGAAAGTATTAAAGTTAAAGTATATTATGCTGTACTATAGAATTCAGATTAAAGTTTCATATTTTCTTCCGTGCCTGTGAAGTCTCGATTCTGCATACATATATGAAGGTTGGTACTTGCATAAGAAAATGGAAACCTCATTTTTAACTTTATGTATGACAAATTTAAGTTCGATGGAGACCTCTGTGGTTGAAATTTGGAACGGTCAGCCTGGAGCGGAGTACCAACCGCTTTCAAGAGGAATTTTTTACCTTTCCTTTACCCAAGGACTCTTTTTAACATATTTCTCATGAGTAAGGAGCTTCCACGTGTGAATTTTTTCAAGTGCGCGATTTAAACAAGGACGCAAGTAACATGAACAACGAGCACCAAGATGAGCGGATGCTGCGACAATTCAAAGGGGGACTCGTCCATTTACAAAATTTACTTCCTGAGTTATTAATTTTATTTTAAAATATGCTCTTCTAAATTGCTCGGATGCTTTTTGAGATTTTAATTTCTCTTTTGTGGAAACGCTATGTAATATTTCTGACCTCAATTTAGTCAAATGAAAGAAAACACGACTTTCTCAGCCTCTGGAGGTAAGAAGTAACCTTAACTTAATTCAGTCACCTGTGTAAGAACCAAGTATCAAACGATACTTGTTAAGTTCACTCCTGACACCAAACAAGCTGTACTCGGCGTAGACAGTCTCCCCATCAAAGTCCTCCAAGTCAACTCGCAACATGCTGTTGTTATCTAAGGTAAGGTGATGAATCCTTTCCAAGCCGAGCCAAAATTCAGCCGTGATATTTCCAAAGCCTTGCTTATAATCGGTCCACTTGAGGTTGAAATCGACTGAGCCGTCGATTCTTCTCTGGAACAATGTCCATCCTCCACCGGCTGTTGTCTGGTCGCAGAAGACATCAAAAGCTGATTGATTTTCAGGTTTGATGACGTGCACACCATCTCTTTTGTCGCCCGATTTAAAGATCTCAGCGCAATTTCTGAATGCTAGAACGATAAACTAAACGTTTAAGTCATGCAGAAAACAACACGGTATTGCCTGGAACAGAAAATTAACTTTAATGATGAGAGCAAAGTAAATTTAGACACTGAAGTGTTTCCAAACGATATAGATTCAAAAGAACTTTAATTAAAAAAGTGATGAAACAAATATTAACAAAAGAATGGAAACTCAGGCAAGAAATGATACACCTTACACGAAGAATGAAATGGAAATTATATGAAATAACATAGGTATCAGACAGTTAATTGCTTTGAATTTCTGGTGGTGTTGCAATTTTTGACCAAACTATCATGTTTCCAATACCTTGACAATTCTCTCCTCTACTGAATTCTTCTGGACAAATACACCTATAACCTTTACTTGTGAAACCAGCTTGGCAGGTGCCTCCATTCAAACATGGGCCGCTATCACATGGGTTCTAATGAAAAAGAAACATAAAATGAACCACGTTCCTCTGTTTATTGCCGTAAAACCAAAACCATACTTGTCATGACAACAACTCTCAAGTCTGTAAAAAGGAAAATATTTTAAGTAGCCAATAAAGATTTTTAAAAGTCATCACAGGCAAATTTCGTAATGCGTGAGCAAACGCCCTCGACGAAATGCCTAATCGATGAAGAGATGCAGGCTGCGTAAGGTAAAACCCGCTCGCTGCGACGTAAAACCCACGCAAAACCAAATTTATTTAACACCTAATTGAAATCGCCTATTCTGGCTTAATATGTAGAATTAAGTCACCAATGGAATTCGCACTTAGGTATCTTTCTACTTTCACATCAATTTTTTGACTTTCGAAATACTTTAAAGTTATCATTATAAGCTTAAGTGAAGGACGATTAATTCTTATGCTGATCCACTGTGCTTGATTTTCGTGCAAGAACCTGAAGGATGTGAATCGAGCCACCTGTTATTAAATTACGCTTTGGTCACTATGGTTACATGATAAACAAGTCCGCCAATGCATCCCTCGAAGCTAGAGAGCCTGTCTGTCCTTAGGTACCACAAAACAAACAACAAAATCAATAATGTGTGTGCGTTACCTCAATGGCAAGGTAAGTAAAATCTTTTTCACTAGCAAGGCTTTTATCAGTAGCATTGTTCAGTTGGCATTTATGCTTCCCCTGCATTAATGGTCCCAGGTTGATGGACACGCAATCCGGGTCCATATAGCACAACACACGACAGCTTCCCTTATTAGAGACTTCGTCAGTCCTGATCACATGATTCTTCATTATCTTATTCGGGATTGGTTCTTTGAAGATGATATTGCGAAATTCGTCATCTGTGGAAAGTAAAAAAACTTGGACTGTGGCTCTTTTCAAGATAAAGCGATATTTGATTTCTTTTTCTTCCAATTTCAATTCCCAGCGATCATCAATGCGTGTTTTTCATCAATAAACTTTAATTATCCGTTTGAGTGTCATGTCTCTACTCTGCACAAACTTCCATGGAAGAACATTCATGTTAGTTCGGAAAATTTATGTACCTGTCTACCAAAAGTTGTGTATCCACCGTAGTTATATCAATTTCTTACAGTTAACAAAATTGAGAAAGCATATGTAAAAAGTTACTCCAAAGATATAATATTAATAGTGAAGAGAGAGGGAAAAAAAAAAAATTCCTCGAAATAATGGCTCGGAATGAAAATGGTATGAAGATAGTGTGTTTTGGACTTATTTACAAGACAAAAGGTTATAAAAAGTTACAAGTTTATTACGAGTTTGAAATATAAAATAAGATATCCAGTGCTCGCAGTTAGCTAAAACCTGCGGGGTGAGCAATGCTATAACGTTTGAAAGAACATTCAATGTAAGAGTAGTAAGAATACAGCAATACAAAATGACAAATAAATTATTGTGGCTGATGTGTATCTTCAATTTTTTATGAAAACGAAAAGTATTGCTTATAAGCAAGGGTTTCTTAAAGCTTTTGACGATAAAAATAAACGGTAAAACACGACGTTTCGACCGTGCTTCGGTCATTGTCAAGTGAATGGAATGAAATACAGTAAATATATATATTTATTACACGACTCGGGCAGTCAGAGGGCCAATAGCTAAAATCAACCAATCAAAATGCTCTGCTGCCGGTCCAATATTCTCTAAGTATTGGACCGGGCACTGTCCCGAATGGTCCCGAATGATACTGCACTTGTGTCCCTTGGAACTTCAGTCGTATAATAAACCTCTTATTAACCAAGCTTACTCGGGACCGTACTGGAAGAATATCAGCCCTCGGTCCTTTTTGTACGGACCTCGCTACGCTCGGTCCGTACTGTCAAGACCTCGGGCCGATATTCTCCCAGTACGGCCCTCGCGCTTGGTTAATAAGATATATATCTTATTAGACGTTTTGTTGTGTAGTATCGCTGGGTATTTTTACGAGTTGTGCCGTATTTTGACGAGCCCATAGCGCGAGTCAAAATACAAATAACGAGCAAAAATACTCAGCGATACTACACAACAAAACGTCTAATAAGTTATTTATTATCCAACACGCCAAACTGTTATTTCAGTGCGGCTGGCGAATTTCGCGGAGGTTTTTTTACTGGGAGTGCGTGACACAACTATACGAGGCGGAACGGAATTGGCGCGTTGTCGTGTTGTTGTTTCTATTTTCTTCAATTAATAAAAAATTTCCAGGTCGTCTAGCTGTTTTTCTTCGTTCGATTCATCTAATGAACTTGGATGTATATTTGCCAGCCATTCTGACTCTTCGTCGTCGGAAATATGATTCAAATTGTCTGCCATTTTCTTTTTTCGCAACTACAATTGAATCCTTCCTTCGCTTGCGCGATGCGAGAAAAGCTGTTTAACTGGTACTCTAGAGTACAAATACCGTGTGATATTTGTACTCGTCTATGGCGTTATTTGTACTCTACGAAATGTAGTTGGATAATATATGTATATATACACGTAAGAAATATAAACAAAATTTTTGCAGGTGTTAACAAACGATAAAAGTACATCGTTTTATCGTTTGTTTACACCTGCAAAAATTTTATTTGTATTTCTTACGTGTATATATACATATATTTACTGTATTTCATTCTATTCACTTGACAATGACCGAAGTACGGTCGAAACGTCGTGTTTTACCATAGTTAGTAGAGGGGACTAACTATGGTTTTACCGTTGATTTTTATTTTTACCGTCGAAAACTATTACAATCTTAAAACCATAATATTTGTGCTTTAAAAAAACAACTTCAAAATTGCTTCATGCATTAAAAACGTTATCTACAGTAGAACAGATATCTGTAGGAAACAGTAGGAAAAAACCAAGACCTTCTTACCCAAACAGCACCTGCACCAAGAGAAGAAAGTTCCAACCATGATGGAGACGATGAAGGCGATGATAGCCATTCTGAGATAAACCTCAGTGGAGGTCTAAATAACGAATCCTTACGTATCCTTTGTAAAATATTTTCTAGCTGTTTAGTACGATTCCTAACAGCTCCTTCCTTCAAAACGGATAAAAATGTCGGGAAGCTGTGCATTAATATTTAATTCAAAATTTGCGTCATAATGCGTCACGGCATTGCTAAACTTTCAATGAGTGATTCCTTTTACAGGTCTATTTATGGAAATAAGAGCACTTCATACTTTGATATCCTTAAATTACTTAGTATTCATAATTTCTTTTCTATTCAAGCCTATTGAAGCATTCTCGATTAAAAATATCAGGATTAAAGGGTTGGCTCTTTACTTATAACTCTTCTTGTATTGCGGCAAATTTTCTTTATTTCGTGTTAATAGCGTATACGCGATGCTTGATAAAAAGTTACTTCTATTTTTACGTTCATAAAATATGTTTTATTTACTCTAAAGAATGCTGGGGGTGTATTATTCTACAGCAGATACTACAGCCGAGACTCTGAACCAATTGCAATGAACTGACAAGAGATCGAATGCCCCTCATTCGTTTATTATGACTTCTTACAGCATCTTTCTCCAAAATGGATAAAAAATGTTGGTCTTGGCACTTGTTCAATGATTTACCGTGCAGTGTGTTTCTACCTCTTTACATGTTCTGTCGGAAAGTTAAAAAATTGAACCTTTAAAAGGTGATACCTATAACAGGTGTTGCATATGGTGATAAAAGCACTCTATGATGTAAATTCCTGCTTATTGACAATTTTTGTTCTATTTTTAAGCTTTAAGGCATTCACAGCCAAAACTATCAACTTTCAAATGGCAGAGTAGGTAATGTTAGATTAGACAGTCAAAATCATAGAGTATATATAACTCTTCTCACGGCAAAATGTCTTTAATTCGTGTAGCGTATAACTCTAATTCATGATAAGGTACGGGTATAATTATGCGCGCCGTCAACGATTGAAAGAGCGTGCTCTATCTGAGTGCAAAACAATGAGCTAAGCTAAAGCTGCACGTCATCTGCCAATTTCCACTATGTCCGACCATTTCCTGAACTTCCTCTAATTTTTTTTCATTAATTCAAATTTCGGAACAAACGAGCCGGCAAGGAATAACAGAAGGAACAAACAAAGGTTTGTGAAAAATTTTAATTCGACCTGCCGAACCATTTCAGTTTGTGAATTACTGCAAATTGTGAATTATGATGGCTTGACATTTTCAATCAATCAGATTACTTCGATCATTTTAACAAGGATTCTGATCGACTTATTTTCGTACAGAGCATGCTGACGACATTGTTGTTCCCTTTGGACATAAAATTTGTTTCAAAAATTGAAAGTAATTTAACGGATTCTTTATTATAAAACAAACAGAGAAGCCTAGTCTGTGCTCTGTTGTGTTGTAAAACACAGTCAAGGGGATAATTTGTACACAAAAATTCTGCAATAGAAAGTATGCTCTGTACGGTACTCACCGTGTACACCGTGTACACCGTGTACACCGTGTACACCGTGTACACCGTGTACACCGTGTACACCGTGTACACCGTGTACACCGTGTACACCGTGCTCACCGTACCCTGGTCCATTTATTGAAAAACAATACCACGTTTTTGGAAAGGAGCACGCTTATTCGTCTGATTACGTAATTTGTATTTACAGTACAAGATGAGAAAAGATACTGAGGCCGATCGCGTCAAATTCATTCCTGTCTCTTATTCGTAATTCTTTCCCTCAATAAGTGTCATGAAATTTTTTTTTTTTTTTCAAGGAGATATCGATGCAAATGATTATGAACTATTTCTCAGTGTATTGGTTTGAAATCTTAATTTTCATCGACTGACGCAATTTCGGGTTCAAAGAGTCATGAATTCACGAAAATGAGATTCTAGACTTGATTTGTCATATATGAATATGATTAAAATTGTTTGTAAATTGGATCACGTAATATTACACCAAATTGGAAGTGAACTGAATCTTTCGGAATTCTCCCGAAGCTCTAATAAAAACAGAGAAAAACCCTACATTCTTACTTCTCTTTATTACTGACTGGCAGTGTCACTTCACAAGCTGGGAACGAGGTTGAAGTAAAATCCTACACTGATTTCAACTCAGTATTGTCTTAGTTAACGAAATCACGAAATCAAGAATATTTAAATGACATGATAGCAACGGGAGATAACAGTTTTTTACTCTTCTTCTCACAGTTGGTTCAGAAACAACTATTATCTCAACTACACTCCTTCGCCAGATTGTCAATGCTTTTCTTAGAAACCCTGCAGTAATTTGTTTGGTGTTAATTAACGAACACAGCTGCCTTTAGAGATCCGTAGAGGTGCATGGTTTGCACGTTACATCATTGTCGTCATGTTGGTGGACTTAAACAATGGATATCTCATTAGCTTCTTTTGTTCGTCCACCAGCATTTGTTCCTTTCACCATTATTACCTGCGTCTCTAGAGACTGGTTGCAAACCACCTTAGGGGCCGACCATTAACTCTAGGAGGAGGGGGGGTGGGTGATTTGAAAAATAAATTTCCTGCAAGCGCTTATTGGAAGAAAAAAATTGCATGCAGCCCAGATGTAACAGAAAAAAAAGGGCATCGAGAACGGAAAAAAAATATCCTGCACAGCAGATTGCTAGGAAAAAAATTTCTTGATGACCAGAAGTCACCCAACCCCCCCCCCCCCCCTCAAAAGTTAAATGGTCAGCTCCTTAGGTGGTTTGAACGTTACGTCATTGCCCCCATGTTGGTGGACGGAAACAATAGATATCTCCTTAGCTTATTTTGTTCGTCCACTAGCATTTGTTCCTTTCACCATTTTTGCCTGTGTCTCTAGAGATTGGTTGCAAACCACCTAACTGAGATTTTATCGGCAAAAACTCCTTCAAATTGGTGTACCGGTATGATTTGATGACTCTTGATGACTAGAAAACCGTTGGCATCTCCTTAGCCTTTGATGATATTTTTCAAACTTTAAACCGTTTCCGGTCAAGGAACAGGTGTTGAAAGAAATGAATTAATGAGCACGTCTTCTTTCAGAAACTTAAACTCACATTTTGAGTATAAAAAATCTGAGCTCTTAGAGGTTAATACTTTAACTCTAGACTGCCACCAACAAAACAATTGAGCTATTTCAATTCATTAAAAATTTCATTTATATCCCTCCCTATTTCTTCTTTCTTAAGGGGGAGGACGAGGTAATTAGTTGACAATAATAGGCGAAAATGAAAACCAGAGGCTAGGACAAACATTCTCAGCAGAAGTCAAAATTAATTTTTTATGACAGATGTTAAACCACAATACTGTAAAATCATAGTTTTGAGAAAAGACAAAGGCCGTTTTGGAAGTTGAAGATTTTCAGAATTCTTCAGACGACTTTAAAAAACTAGATTTAGAGTTTTCTTCAGTTGTCACAACGTTTTGCCTGCTTAAAGGTGAGATTTCCCAATTTCCTCTTAAAGATAGTTTGACTTAATTTTGGTGAAATCGTAAAGTTTTGAAGAGGTTTCATAACAAGTGTAAATTCATACTCGGGGCCCGTAATCATATTTTAAAATCAAAATTTAAAGAAAAGAGTAGCAGGTACTGGCATCCTAACCAGTCCATTTCGTCTCTATAGCTGATGGTATCATTGTATGATTTTCAAAACATTTTAACCTCCTTGAATGAAAACAGAACAGCTCTTTACGGGCCCTTTAAGTTACTGAAACTTTCGAGAAATGGGCCTCTATCCTCCTAAAATAAACAAAAGAATGCTTTCATCGTCATAATTTCATCCTGTTTTGATCAAAGAAAAACGTTCCTTTTTTGTCGTCATCCCCTTTGATTGTAAAGAATTATACTTAAGATACAATGTATAATTTGCACGAATAAAGACTTTGATCAAACCGAAAAGCCTCAGATTTCACCTCTAGAATATTTGATCTTACTACATTTGAAAATCGTATAACTAACACTTCCCATTTTGCATTTATTATTCAACAAAATGAAGCATTAACGAAACAAACACTGACTCAGCCAAATTTACCTTTAAGATTGACTCGATAGCGTAACCTGCTGCTATCTCGTAAAAGCTCGAGTGCATTTCTTGAGATCAGGAAACTACACGAAACAGGTACATGAGGCACATGAAAAGATAAAAGAGACGCAGGTTTTCGAAAAGTTGCGTTTTTATAAATGAATATTGAAGCGGTTTCGACTTTTATGTCATCATCTCCTAAATGAGTTATGGAAATAGAATTATTTCGTAAAGCTTGTTTGGAAGATATAAAAATAAACGTGACACGCCAAAAAAAACCCTGCAAAAAACCCAATAAGGAGGTGTATGTTTTTCTAACTCTGTTAAGGATTAGTCAGACAAAGAAGTTTCTCATCATTAAAAGAATCATTATTTTTCTTTTCCAATTAATTTTAAGATTTTATTTAGTCCTTATAACAAAAAAAAAAAAAAGAAAAAAAGCAATAAAACAAACAACTGAAAACATGCATCATATTTAAAGAAAAAAAGATGTATTTTCACATGAGTGAGGCATCAAAGAAAACATTGAGATCTGGACTAACTGTGATAAGTATTCGTCGGAGTTAAAACGGAACAAATTTGAGGCCAGTGAAAGTTCTTAAAACCTTTTCGCAGCAGGTGTACGTAGTACGGAGAGCTACAGTCGACCTTTCTTTGAATCAGTCGAACCTTAAAGTTGGTAGCAGCTGTTGTGTTGTGTTCGAAGTCGAAAAATCACCACATTTTCTGCCGTTTTCAATCTCGGTTTACAGTGACGTTTTAGATACTAACTTTAGTAAGCGGCATATTCTCAGTACTGATCCCTTTACCACTCTATTCAGTTTGCATGGTGCTAGTTGGGTTGCTAACTTCAAAGATGTACATTTATAGCGTCTAAGAACATCAGTTATATAGTTGGTTGCTTCTGATGTAAAATCAGTAAAATAAAGTATAGAATCATATAAAATCTTTTTATACACCATGACACCTTTCTATTTTTTCTAGCAAGCAGATAAGAATTTTTTGAGTTAGCTTTATTTTTTTGGCTAATTTTTGGTTTTTGTCATTGTAGATTCCTGTACAGTTACTGTGTTTGATGATCCTCTACTTTGAATGGCAATGCAAGTCTGAAAGATAAAAGAGATAAAAAAAACTACATCATGAAAAAAATTTATTAAAAAAGACAGGGTACGTGGTAAAGATGTTATTCAGTAATGAACAGTACAGGCAAACTCGGAGTAAAAGAACCCCGATTGCTACTAGTAGTTGTACAGATTTAGGTTAATTATTGTTGTAATGCGCTTTTGATCACCTGGTATGTTAAAAGGCGCACTATAAATCAATAAATTATTATTATTATTATTATTATTATTACTATTTTTATTATTGTAGGAGTCATACCTACGACCCTCTGAATAGTACATCAAACTCTCTACCACTGAGCTATAGGAGATTCGAATCAGGAAAACCCGTTTAACTAGGTCTATGTTGACAGCTTGCTGCATACTGCTAGGAAAGGAATGTTGATTTGTAATGCTTCTGTGTAATGATAATGTAGATGAGGAAGGAATATTTAAGCCCTCAGTGTTTTGAGCGAAAATGAAATGTTACTTGGTGAATAATGCGGGTATATATTCGGAGAAAAAGAGCTCTCAATAGGAATAGAACCTACGACGTTCTGATTAGTACTTCGGACGCTCTACCACTGAGACTGGCTTTTAAAATTTGATTTCGTACTTAGTTCTTATTAACCGAGTGGGAGGTCTGTATGGGAGAATCTTGACCGAGGTCGCCAGTACAGACCGAACGCAGTGAGGTCTGTACCAGAGACCGAGGTCAAGATTCTCCCATAGAGACCGACCCAGCTCGGTTAATAAGATGTTTACTATATGGCTGTGTCTTCTAAACCAATTTTTTATATTCTTTGTACCTTTTTTTCTAGACTGGTCTAGATACCGGTCTAGATGGGAAAATATAGACCGCCTTCAATATTGATTTCAGCCAATCAAATTCGTGAATTCGGTAGTTCCCAGTCCTTGTGAGACACAGCCATATAATAATTGGTTTTAGCAATCGTACCACTAATGTATCCTAAAACTCATCAACACGCAATAATCTTTTATTTTAGTTTATTTCTTTTTTTTGCTTGATTCCAATGTAGTCAAAGTAGTTCCGTGATGAGCTTCAGGATGGCGTCTCTACTGCAAATTATTAATATTATTGCCCAATCAGTGCTTCTCCTCTTTGGACGGCAGTGTGCTGTATATGCACAGTCAGAGTGGAACTGTTCTCCACTCGTGGAAAACTTTACATGTGAGTGTCGATGATTTAAATGTTTCAGTTCTTAAATTTTACCTTTTTTGTCTTACATTGTGCTGTACTCAGTGCTACCGCATCTCACTAACCTTTCTGGCGAGGAGTCGGGAGAGGGAAGTGGTATATGAAAAGTGGTTCCTTTCGATAAGTGGACAATTCTCAAGCTTTTAAGAATCCAGGTTCTTTGATTAAGACATGACGCCAATTTTTTATGTACAACGCTTCTTAAACTCGTTTTCTTCCTGCCTTGTTATCAACAAAACTTAAAAGGAAAGAACTCTCTAGAAATCCTCAGATTTAATTGAAGACTATGCTTGAGAGAAGGATACTCTAACAACAATCATCCTCGGGGAAAAGGTTTTTCTTTATAATTTCCTCCATTTTCCTCTTAGTCCCATATAGATACAACAGGGATTATTACTGCTATAAGACTGCATCAAGTCTCCAACCTCCCATACCCTCCATAGAAGGTCAAGACCCTCTTTTATCAGGATCAGTTTCTCAACGCCAACAAAAAGTCGAGGCTTGCGCCAAAGCCTCAACAGGCAGAGGTTACAGGTACTTTGCATTGTACAATGGTGGGAGATGTTTGTCTGGGCCAGATGCCAAGCAAACTTACAAAAAGTACGGTAAAGTCGTATCTACTCGACGGTACTGCTATCATTACTGTTGGTGGGGGTGGTGCTATCGGTGTTACAGCTACCTTGTTCAATGCGGTAGTGGTCTCGGTGATTCGTTGAAGATGAATGTGTACAACGTGTACGGTATGTCATAAGCATTTAGCTTTATCTTTATCAGTATTTCTAAGCACCCTATAGAACGCTCGCCACCTTTGAACCTTCACCAAGTGACGGAATGGCTGGTTGACTGACTCACCGATTCAGTGATTCATCGACTTACTAACTGAATGACTCAGTGACTCACTGACTCACTGACTCTCCAACTCATTGACTCACTCGCTCACTCACTCACTGACTCGCCGGCTCACTGAATCCTGACTCACTTGCTCAAACGCTCACTCACACGCTCACTCACTCACTCGGTCACTCACCCCCTTGCTCACTCGCCCACTCACTCGCTCACTCACTCACTCACTCACTCTCTGACGTACTGACTCACTGACTTTCTGACTCACTGACCCACCGACTCACTGACTCACTTGCTTACTCACCCACTGATTCACTTGCTTACTCACCCACTGACTCAATAGTTCACTCACTAACTCACTGACTAACTCACCGACCCACTGACTCACTGACTAACTAACTGACCCACTGACTTGCTAATTCAATGTCCCACTGACTCGCTGACTCACTCGCTCACTCACTCACTGACTCAATCACTCCCCCAGTCACTGAATCACTCATTGACTCACTGACCCACTGACCCACAGACTCACTGACATACTGACACACTGACACACTGACCTACTGACTCACTGACTCACTTGCTTACTCCCTCACTGACTCACTCACTGTCTCACTGACTCACTGGCTTACTAGCTCACTGACTCCCTGATTCAATCACTGATTCACTGACTCACTCACTGACGTACTGACTCACTGTCCCACTGACTTGCTAACTCAATGACTCACTGAATGAAAGAATGAGTGAATAACCGACCGACGGTCTGACTAATTGTATCGAAACTGAATGACAATCTGACTGCTTAGTTGACTATTTGAAATTTGATAATAGCAAACTGTTTGTGGACTTCAAACAACAGCATATCAAAATAATTTAAAATAATGACAACTTTATATTTGTCTTTGACGACAGCCTACGACGTGGTGTTTTTAGTCCGGCTAAATCGCGGTGCCTTTCCACGATATGAAGATATCTTCTCTAAGAATTCTCTGGCGTTCACAAACGCCTCGTCGAGGTTGCAATCCTTGGTAGGTTAACAGAGTTGTGTTATCATTTAACTCCCATGAGCGACTAAATATAAGACAGAATTCCTCCTTACAATATCAATACGATTTCAAGCTGACAAATAATGAGAATAAGGAAAAAACAAAATGAGGGGATTATCAGTTGATCTAATACTAAATTCTCTAAACTAACATCCGAAGAACTGTATTGTAGACAGTAAGGAAAATTATTACACGACTCGGGCAGTCAGAGGGCCAATAACTAAAATCAACCAATCAAAATGTTGTATTGCCGGTCAATATTCTCTCTGTATTGGACCGGGCACTGTCCCGAATGGTCCCGAATGATACCGTGCTTGTGTCCCTTTGAACTTCAATCGTATAATAAATCTCTTATACTGGAACAATATCGGCCCTCGTTCTATTTTGTATGGACCTCGCTGCGCTCGGTCCGTACTGTCAAGACCTCGGGCCGATATTATCCCAGTACGGCCCTCGCGCTTGGTTAATAAGATATATTTACTAATGAGATTTTGGGAATGAAAGGGTTAAATTCGATAAAAATCCTTATTTAGTCTTTTTTTGGTTGTTGTTTTTAATCAAAATCTATTAAGGCTTAGTAGCTCGAAAGCTAAAATTTGGATCGAAAGACGTACCTTTGATATAAATATTTGGCTGAGGTTATTTCGTCGTGTTCATTAGTTTGACACTTAATCTTTGAGAGTTTCTCTTCACCTAGCAGTATAAATGATACCGGGAGATTGTTAAGCAAACCTCTTATGGGGGGGTTATCCAATCATGACTTGTTCCATTCAGCAGGAGGAGATTGTTAAGCAAACCTCTTATGGGGGGGTTATCCAATCATGACTTGTTCCATTCAGCAGGAGGAGATTGTTAAGCAAACCTCTTATGGGGGGGGTTATCCAATCATGACTTGTTCCATTCAGCAGGAGGAGATTGTTAAGCAAACCTCTTATGGGGGGGTTATCCAATCATGACTTGTTCCATTCAGCAGGAGGAGATTGTTAAGCAAACCTCTTATGGGGGGGTTATCCAATCATGACTTGTTCCATTCAGCAGGAGGAGATTGTTAAGCAAACCTCTTATGGGGGGGTTATCCAATCATGACTTGTTCCATTCAGCAGGAGGAGAAGTAAGGGTACTATCTTCAAAAATCACTTTACGCTGTAGAAACTGATAAGCTCAGGTGGTAATGCCTATCATTCCGTTTGTTTCCTTTGTCGTTCATCTTTCGTTTCTTTTGAAATCTTGCAGCTTGTAGAGGAGATAACCAATCGAAAAATATGTGGTGTCTACAATGGAACTCTAATGTTTTTCAGGTAAAATATGTTACTTCTCTTCGTTCTGAAGGAGGGTTTGTTCTTCTAGTATGTATGTTATTTTGTTTTCATTCATGTGTAATCTTTTCTTACTGACATTGTCAAAGCTTATGGGGAAGTCAATAAGTTCTTAACTGTAGAAAATATGACTCCAACTAACCTTGCTCTTCATGGTTGCTATGTCTCCATTTTAAGTCGTACATACACGGAGCGTGGGACGACTATTTGTAGGGGTCAGAATATGCAAATCTGACACTAAATCGATGTAAACAAATTGGAGGCGGCGTGGCCGAGTGGTTAGGGTGCTGGATTTGTAATCAAGTGGCCTGGGTTCGAGTCCTTCACCCTCTACTCGCTGGATTTGTTGTCGGTTGCCCCAAGTTCAACTCATCGGCCGCGCTTTGTAAATAGCTTACCGGTCTGCATCTTACCAGTGGGGATTTTCATGCACTTTATGTTTAATTAAAATCTTTGTTTGATTTATTATTTCGGCGCTTTTAGATATATATATTTATTAAAAACTGGATCATTGGATAATGCAATTCAAGACTTTTTATTGGCTCAACCATTATGGTATATGAGCCACTATAACAAAATCTAATTTCTGTACATTGTTAAATCCGGTTTCTTCTCACAAAATAAGGTCGAGGAGATTTGTCTAATATCTTGGGGGCGTTTTTTTTAATAAAACAATTATTCCACTTGCGCTTGTTGGATATGAGGTGATTATAGCGCTTTAGAAGTCAATAAATTATTATTGTTAATTATTATTGAACAAATTGACATGTAAACAGCAGACCTATTGATACCGGAAGGCCTCCAACGACTTACAGTAATTTACCAATTGAACTAACAAGCCAACTAGAAGCTGGTCACTAGCTTTCATATTCATTTCATAAAAAAAAAAGTTCACATTTATGATTTTTATATAACCAAACTCATTGATTCATCACTTCACGAGTTTCAGTCATTACGAACCAACATAATGACCTGGCTCCGGTTGTTCAAAGAGCGGATAACGCTATCCAACGGATAAATCACTATCCAGCGGATAAGTATTACCAAAACGTACTACGCTATCCACTAGATAGAGATTTATCCTTTTAGAGCGTTATCCATCCTTCGAACAACCGGGGCCTGCTAGATACCTCAGTTGGTAAAGCGCTGTTCCGCTATGGCATTAGTCTCTCTAATTGAACATATTATTTTCAGTTTCTCTCTTATGCAATAGACGCCCGTGTTCTAGAGAGCTACTGTCCTCCTCTATCTCATGCTCGTGATAAGAGGAAAAACAATGTTTACCCAATATATTTCATTATCGGGTTACAAGAAATTCATCAGCTGTCCTATTCTATTTACGACTTGTGCATTGACAGGGTGGTTTAATCTTTGACTCAATACAATATCAAGCGGGCAAGTGCTGAGAATAAGGAAAGAAGAGAATCAGGGGATTATCAGTTGATCCAAAACCAAATTCTTAAACTAACATCATAAGAACTTTATGGCAGACAGTAAATAGAATTGCAAATGAGATCTTGGGAGTGAAAGGGGCTAAGGATCAACATGTTCCGTACTGTTTAGCAGAATATAAGACCATTCAAAGATTGATGTACCATCGAGGTTTTCTGTAATTGCCATCAGGTTTAATGAATGCAAACATACTGGGAGTCAATAGCTGTTTAAGCACGCAAATGTCCAATAAAAATGTTTTCACAGTAGGTTTACACTCTACTGGGTAAAAGCCGTGGATAGTTTTCATAGTCTTTTTCAAATACGATCGGCCGTCGGGGAAACGAGAGACTGGGAAGAGTGAAACGAACAGTTTCAAACAATGCTCACCTACGAACACTCGTGAATACATCAAAAGTAATAAGTTATCTATGTTAGATGAATGATTGCATTAAAATTTTTTATATTTTTATTTCGTTGAGGCCCGACCACAATTCCAGTTACATAATAGGACATTATCACTTTCCGACAAGCTTTCAAAATATTGCGTACATCGCTGATAAGATGGTAGGATTAACTCTTAATTTCTCTGCCGCGGAAGTTATGGCCGTACACCAGTTCACAGGTAGGAAGATAATGGCTATTAATTGACCACTTTAAAAAATGGCTGCCGGATTAATATTCTTTTGTTTAAATTTAAATTAGCCTTTCTGGCCTCGCTTGAGATAATGTATTCTTTTGAATTTTATACTGGAGAACGAGGCCAGAAAGGCTAATTTAAATTTAAACAAAAGAATATTAATCCGGCAGCCATTTATGAAAGTGGTCTATAAGGTGATCATTGTACAGATCTTCGTTTCGGCCGTGTAGCCAAGTTATCCCTGTAGGCTTCATTTCAAATACATTAAAAGCTCATTTTGTTGTTTTCCTTGAGAAATCTCTCAACCTCGTGCGTAGCATGATGTCATATTATGTCACTATAACAACCAATTTCTTATCAAACTTGACAAACTTGCGAGAGTAACAAAAACTCTCCAGAGCGTAAAACTAGTGCATACAGTTTTTGTTCTGCTCACGTAAATGACAATTCACACCGCGCGTGTTTCTAGGGCTAATTATAACTCGAAAATTCATGAGGATATTCCCATGAAACATTCTGAGGATAAGTTTTAGTTAATGTGTTATTGAATTATTATAATTGATATAGTCCCTATTGTCACTTTCCTTTTAAAATTTATAGCACAGTGTCCTGGATTAAGCTCCTATGTTCGCGTATCAACATCTTTGTCGCGCGATTTTAACTACCCGACCACATATCGCAGGCAGGATACTAGAGTAATTCAGGGATATGTGAGTTTCTACTGCGCAAATCCGCCAAAGAAGAATTACACATGGGAAGTGGCGTATCTTGGCCCGGTTAGTGTGATTTAATGTACCTTGATTAGGTCGTGTCTCTTTTGTCTATATTTTGCGTTTCCAGGATTTTCGCAGCTTGTAGACTTGTTTTTTGATCCGATTAGTAAATCTGAGGCCACGGAGCGGTTTTCTTTTTAATCCGGACCACTGGAGCGCTTGAAATCAGCCAATCAGATTCGAGGACCACTGAGATGTTTGAAAAAAGCTGATATGTACTAAATGACTGAGAGAGAAGGTCGAACAGGAAAATATTTTGTTCGAGGTCAGGACTTCGAACCAAGTATTTTCCTGTCCGACCCTCCCTTTCTCAAGAAGTACATGATATGTTTTCTGTTGTTTGGTTTATTTTTATTCTTTGCTTATGTATTTTATTTCACCAATTACAATGATGTATCCAACATATTTTCGTGACAATCATATCCCTATGAATTGTTTGGCTGCTCCTTTAAAGGCGGTAAGCTGTTTTTTAACAGCATTCTTGTACATGCCGTCCGCTCTGCTAACGAACTCGTTAACGAACTCCTCTTTTGTCAATCGCATAGGAACTTACTTTGATAAGCCAGGAACATTATGACCAGTCTTTAGCGGTCTACACAAATTGGAGAATCTATCGTTTCCATTCTATCTCCATTTAGGACAACGAGACCGTGAGCAATTTCCAAACAGTCAGCAGGTCGATGTCTTGGTCATTGTCAGCTCGATTATTATCATATGGTCTTTACGTTGTGCAACTGGCGGTGAACACGCCTATGAGTCCTTACCAAGCCGGTCATGCCATTGGATTTCTTGAGATCAAACCTGGTCCGTTGTATGTCTACATTGCCAAGGGTTACGATGCAATATACACTGAAAATACCATAATGACAGTGGATGGCAGTGACACCTACGACCCTGATTTCTTTGCTGCGAAAGGTAACTTAGGTTTTTATACGCTCATTCCGATTGATATTCACAAAATATGGTAGAAAAGGTACCCAAAGGCTCATAATGAGATAAAATCATTAAAAATGTTCAAAGGATTTACAATACAAGAAACAAATACAAGTGTTTGCATGTGCATTCCTTTGAGCGCCATTAGAAAACGTGCTGCAACACCTTATTGGCGATATCATGTTGAATATCAAAACAATGTTTCCAATTGATAAGGTTTTCTAAATGAACTACATATGAAAAAATATTACAGAAAACGCACAATACATCGATGATAATTTTCCTCGCCCCACAAAAAGTTTCTAAAAAACCTCCGCTCTTGATATTCTTCCCCGTTGGAAAAAGCTCCTCCCCCTTCGGTTGGAGCCCACTTTATGAGGGTGAGCCGCTGCCGGGTCCATAGCATTACGTCTCACACCAGGTGAGGCAGAGGCCGGGGGGAACCTGGAGACGGTTTGATACCTCAAGCTCTAAAAGATCATATGAACTGCCTTCTGATACCAAATCAGAAATACTAGGCGTGTACTGCAAATCTTCAGTGCAAAAGAACTGAACGGTGCTTACTCAATGTACCATTTTCTCAATTAGGAAACTACACTGGAATGAATTTCACTTGGATCTGCTATAAACCAGGTGAGAGTCCTGAGATTGATGACCCCAGTTCTCTTCCTGTGGTGTATCCTGACGGTACTTCGTCAGCCTCCACTGGATCTGGAGGCTGCTTTAATAAAGGACCCGGAAGATTGCCATTCAACGATACTTCTTTTACAATAACATTCGACAACAGTTTGATGGTGCGAGGACACACATATTACATAATCCTCAGAGTGGAGAAACGTCAACGGTTTGATTATTACACGCAGAAAGTAGCCGTGGCAGAGGCCCCTCCTCCATTTAATATCAGGTACGCGGTTTGTTTACAAAGAATTATGCACAGCAGCGCTAATGAAAATAATTTTCCGACTCGATCTGTACAATCTGTTTAATGTGTATAATCTGACCCGTATGATCTGGTTCTGACTAAAAAAAAGGAAAATAACAAGATTTGAATAAAGGAAAGTAAACGAAACAAAACGAAACGAAATACTACTTACGAGATTTGTAGGCCTGATGGAAACGTGACAAAACGAATTGCAAACAACAAACTTGCAAGCACGTGGTCCAGACCATAATATGCAAACTAACCCAGTACTGCGCGGGAAGGGTAAAACTAAATATGACGTTTTGCAATCAATAGCTGACACAGGGTCAAACGTCTACTCATATGAATGTTGTAATGACCAGGCATAACTAGGTTCCCTGGTTTCAGGCTGTCCGAACCAAGTTGTCTCACGCAAGTTACAAACAACCACACAAACCAGTAACTTCATTGCGATTTAAGGGCATACATCCCCCCCACCCCACCCCGCCCCGTAACTTGTTTGGTAAAGCTCAAAAGAGAATGGTAAGTCAACAGGATACCTACACTTGAATAAGCTTGATTTTAAAAATCTTTCGAGGCTTCCTTTTTTTTATTTTGTTACCTTTTTACACAATTAATTCTCCTTCGCTTACCTTAAGAGTCAGTGGTCGTTTCTTATGTTATCCTTTGAAATTTTGCGGAGGAAACTGACGAGTGACCGGTCTCAGTTGTTCCCCTGGTGCCTCCTGAAATTTGAACGAATTGAACGAATTTGAACGAATACATCCACGGTGTAATTCTTTATCTATACCTATCTAACATACCTGCTTTGTCCATTTTCTTTTGTATCTCAGCTGTACGTCCGCGAATTGCGAGCGAAATGCAGTCATTAACTTGCGACTTGAATTGAATGCAGTTTGCGTGGGACTGTCAAGCAAGTGCAGTCAAAGTCTGACACACAAATGGTTTATGTATGAAAAAGAAAAGGATGGCGGAGGTAAGTTATCATTGTGCATCCGTCTTGTAAGTAGTACCTAGTTGGTTGTGAATTTTAAGAAGAAGGGGTTGCTGGTTTTCAATCGAATAGACTAATAAAGGGTCTCAATGAGGATCAACCGTCAAATGGCCGAAATATTAACCGTCAACTGTCAAAAACGCAGTATTTTTACCGTCAACCGTCAAATAAGCAAGCCAATTTTAGTCGTCGAATGTCTCAGATATCCTCAACTAAGAATTAAACTATTGCCTTAATTGGGGTAAAGTTCCGTCGTTTATAAGCAAAAGTTTTGATATATCACAAAAATACATTTACGCAAGTCTTTTGTTTTCTAGTCGCGAGTAAAACGGGTTAGAGGCAGAACTAACTTCCGGTGTAGAAACATTTCCGGTGTCGTAAAACGTTAGTCATTTACGAAGGTGTTATGAATTAGCAGTTCTTTACAAAAGCGTCATTATGGAAAAATTACGGCTAAATTCGCGCGTTGAGTTCGTTTTCTAAACGACATTCCAAAAGATTAACCGTCAACCGTCAAATGATCTTAATGTAACCGTCAGCCGTCAAAAAGGTTTATTTTTTTTACCGTCAACATGACCCCCCCACCACCCTTCCTATATTTTTCTTTAATTCTATCATCACTTTTCTGCTTCACAGACCATTAGGATTTCTGGGAAAAGTTAATATGGTTTGATCACCTTTGACAGTCGCAAATCAATACAATTTTTGGGCTTATATATGCCTCTAACGAGGAATACATATTTGGTATTAAGAAGTGCAAACCCAGGAGGAGGTAAAAATCTGGTGGGTGCGACTCTTTAATTTCGGTGGTCCTCTGATGGATAATTAGTCTTTGCTTGTATGTTAACTGACGTAGGAGGATGGAAGGAAACAGCCGGATTCTATCAGGCATTGATAACCTCATCCACTGGTAGAGCGATTGTTCTGAAGGAAAACTTTCTCCAAAAGGAGATGTTCTACCAGATAAGATTTCGAACTGTGACTTATTACAGGGGGGAAGGATATTCCTTCTACGACTTCCATACAAACAGCCCTCCCAAACTGGGGACGTGTAAAATGGATAAGAGTGAAGGAAAGGCAGCCCTGGATACGTTCCATTTACAGTGCAATGATTGGTACGATACGGACCTACCGCTGACCTACCAAGTGAACATTCCGAAAGAGGACGGCACATACATATTTTTAGCATCGGAAACAAATAATTCCATACCATTACGTCTACCGGTGGGAAATGAAAGTGATGGTAATCGATTGCAACTTGAAGTGGCAGTCATTGACTCCTTCTTGGCGTTCACTAAAATCAATTTAACTGTTGTCGTAAGTATCAAAATAAAAGGAGGTTCCTCGTTCCACACCATGGAATAGGTAAATAAGTTATTTCCGAAATGTCCGATGCCTCTTCTTGCCAACGAGCATTCGTGTGGAGTTCTTTCATTAAGGAGAAAAGGATTCATTATTTTCATGCTCAAAACTCGTTAGAAAGTTAAGCATACGTTTTACACTTCTAAGCTAGAATTTATTAAAAGGGATACATTTTGGCATAACGAAAGCACGTTATCAGAATAGTTGATTTTATTAGAGAAAGAAACTTTAGTGTGCCAGTTATTGCTCTACGTTTTAATTACCTCATGTTGTTGAGAAGAAATTCAAGAAATGAAAGTAAGCCAGAAGTCACAGTTCAGACTTCTGTTCTCAGATGGAATCGTCCTTCTATGTCCCTTCAATCTTTTTCTTCTTTTTAGAAGTATGGTATAAAGTCACAAACAATTTATTACTGCTTCGTGACTGGATGTGCATTTACTGAGATTCACCAATGTTATCAGAGCTTAGGTTCCTAGTAAAGTACCAAGTTTAAGTTAGCTTTATCTGTTTCCAAACACTTATTGCTATTCATACTGTATGATATGTCAGGCCTTGCGCATTTTTATAGGTATATACGCCATCAGGAGAGGAATTCGAGTCTCAGGCATCAGGCTTAACAGGCGAAGACAGTGAGCTTGAAGATATCGTAAACAAGGGACTAGAACAAAATGCCGTACAGCTGAGTATTGGTATTCTCAGCGCTTTCAACTCTCTGGCACAAAGCAATGCTACAACCACCGACACTTCCACGGTAAGAGATCACCTCGTTCTCTGTGAGAAACATGAGCTGCGCATCAGGGAATGCGAGGCATAATCCTGACAGGGCCACTGTCTTATGTTCTCGGGAAAGACACTTTACTCGCACAACGCCTCTCCGCATCTAAGAGTATAAATGGAGCTCTAACTTAAACCTAGGCCTGCATGTGGCTTCGAGTATCAATTTAAACCGGAGCCAGCATTTGGCTTCGCGGTGGCCCTGTTGGTACTAGCACCCTACCAATACCTGGGAACCACAGGGCTCAATGCATGTTATTTTTTACGTGCCTTCTGTAAAATGGAATTATGTGATCATGTTGCCGTTCAACTAATGGGATCATTTTGTTACTTTATTTCATCTACAGGTTAAAATGTTATTTACCTTATTTATTTATGAATACTTTACGTCAATTTCTTTCTTTAGCAATATAGTCCCTTAGCTTTATCATATTTTGGTGGCATTTCTGTTTTCATTGACAGGTTCGTGAGAACGTCATCAATAGTATAACGAAGTTAACAATAAATGACACTTCAAATGCGAATCAGATAGCGAGTGTGTTGGTCGAGGCTACAAAGGAGGAAGGGGGCATTTCTCCCTCATCAGGGGTAAGCTGAGCTTTTGTCTCCATGAAGTGATTATCACATAACATCATTAAACAAACATGTGGCGAGAAAAGGGGGGCTTATCAGCAAGAGGATGGTATCATGGGTTAATTGAAATCAAAATTAGCTACTTTGGTCACTGCTGGCAAGGAATAGTACATACTAGCCTCCGGCCGACTCTTCGATCAGCACAGAGTACCTTGTTAAATTGGGGACCTGTCCAAAACGGCGTCACGGTGTTTATCGCACGAGTAGTGTCGTGTGTGATAACTGGTCTCTCGTCTTTGGTCACAGTACTCGAACAGTTTGAAAATTACTCGCCTCCGGTTCGTGGTTTACGAACTTTTCTTGTGTTCTTCTAACACCCCAAGTGGTTTATTGCGCCGGTAAACCGATAGAAATTGCGGTCTCTTGCGTAACTCGACTATGCTTTACCATATTCATTCGTGCATTCCTCTTTGAATTTATTTCATTACATGATCTTGAAATCTCCTTTGGTAACTAACTAATCCAACTCTTTCATGCTTCAATGAAATCTTAACTTCTTACAGCCAAACTTCTAACTTCAGTTACCGCTTTTCTTAGAAGTGTTCGTTTCCCTTTTAAGCGAATCCTGCTTTGCTGCTTAGTATGATGAGAATTAAACATTATTGAGATATACGAACGTTAAAGCCAACTAAAAATCGTTCTCTTCAGCTCCAAGCCCTAGGAGCTTGTGAGAACATGGTGTCCGTCTTGTCGGTGGAAAAAAACAACACGGAGTCTAGAGATGCAGTCGAAAATGCTGGCAAACAAATCATATTGGTGGCAGGGAGCTTGTTAGGAGGAGCAGTTTTGTCCAGCGGGAGTGTGAATGCTTCACAGGTCAGAGGATAATAGAATAAGATTTCACATACCATTAGCTACGATCAGAAGCATATAGCCTTGGGTTATATGCTTCTACTCCGATGTACAAAGAGGATCGCTTTTATTAGAAGAATACATCCGCTAAACACAAATGAAAAATAGCTTTTAATTGTGCGCTTGTTGTGAGCGACTTTTTCTTAAAGTGGTAATGGATCATAACCATGTTAGTGCTTCGGAGCTTAAAAGTCACTTTTGTTCAGTACGTAAGTTCTTCTCTTAAAAGTAAACAATGCAGGTCTCTTATCATCATTGAACGGGAACACTAGAAGCTCACATTTTCTTAGTCATGAAAAACTACTCACCATGAACCAAACTTTAAAGTAAAAAGTTTCTAATTATTTCCTCCTAACTTTTTCTCGAATTTTTCAGTTTGGAGACGTCGCCAAGAAAGCCTGGAGCTTGACTGATACTCTAGCCAAGGTCTTTCTTGACCGTTTGCTTCCCGGTGAAACTCCTACTTTCTTTCAAAGTCCACGTGTCACCATGCAGTTGTACCGTCAGCATGCTGATGAAGCCCTACCACAGAGTTTGGAAGTCGGAGGGGGTTCATTTTCTCTTCCATCAAACCTCTCGTTGGGCAATGGGTCACATTCTAAAATTATTGATCGCAATGTAAGTAAGAAAAACAAGTGATGTAAAGGTTAAGTCATCTTACAAGTTTTGTGCATCGTCTTAGAAGAGATGTAGTTTATCGCAGGTACCCCTCACTAGAGTCTAGTCCTCCTGGCCGCGCACTGATGCTTATCTACACGTGCCTATCTAGTGTGCACCAGTTTCTGTTGAAGATGAAAGTCCTTCTTTGTAATTTTTTATTCGAGAATTGGTGGACCGTTACTTGCAATTGACTGGTTGATTTTTAGGTCGCCTGCCCAACGGCCTATTATCACGAGGCTTTAACAGTTACACAGTGTCACCCTCATTACTTACTCCTTTGATAATATTTGGCGACGTTCTCTTTGCTGCTCGATATGATTTAAAAAAAAGGCTCATAGATCATACTCAGCCATGCTGATAATAATAAAATAATAATAGGTGCGTAGAATGAAACTACCCCTAAGGGGTTTTTCAGCCACAATATAGATTAACTAAATGCTTAAAGATCCCCACCGGCAGGAGGCAGAAAAGTGGGCTATTTACAGAGCGCAGACAAGGAGTTGTTGGAACTAGGGGAAACCGAGAACAAATCCAGTGAGTGGCAGAGTGGAGGACTTGAACCTGGGACACCGGATTACAAGTCCAGCACCGTAACCACTCGGCCACGCCGCCGTCGCTGATTTTAAGTGTCTCCAAATTTCATTTTGTTCTAGGTGCAATTCTCTGATTTGGATCCTTTCATATGGCAAAAAAATGATACCCTTAAAGCAGGAACACGCGTGGTCAGTCTTTCTTTCCTGGATGAACATGGAAATCTGATACCAGTTGAGAACTCTGGATCGGACATTGAGATAAATATCCCCACGAAAAGTCAAATTCAAAGTCAAAACATATCGGTCAACTTTGTCAATCCCGTAAATGGTACCATGGCTTATCATACCTTTCGAGTAGAACATAAAGACACGGCGTTTTCACTTCGAATAGTGCCATTCAACGAGTCACACTTGGAGGTATTTTTGAGGCACCGAAAAAGACCAAACAAAACTCATTTTGACGATAAAATTATCTTGCCAGATCTTACCTCATGTTTACCACCAGAGGATGAAAATTGCACCGTTTTATCTAGGTTTATGAGATGCTTAGGTAAGGTAAATGTATCATCTACCTATCATGATGCCAACTTTACCAAACCTGGCCAACCCAAAACCTGCGGTCCTAAAAATGATTCCGTTCCCACGCCCGCGCCGTCTGAAAACGGCGAAGACGCGTTCAAATGTCCTGATGTGTGCAAATATGAGAACCTGACTTACTCAAACTGTTCGTGCGATGAGATTCCTAATCTCTACTTCCTGTTTAACAAGACTCTCGAGGAAAATCCTGCGACGTGTAGAAATTTCACAAGCTTCACAATGTGCCCAAATGATACATTATGTAAGAACTTGGTTAACGTTTTAACTTGCTATGCACTGGATTTACAACGTTACCGACAGTGCAGGGAGATCCTTTTCGCGCCTCGTAAACTGTTTTATGATACTTACGGAAGGTGTCTTGAAGATCCGTTCAAAGTTTTCTTCAATACTTCATTCGCAAAATTAGGCAAGTGGTATGTTGGTGTAAAACCGTACATAACTCCCTTCGTCAACCATACAAAAAATGCAGAGGATGACATGGATAATAATTTTGACAATTCTGGTAATCACACAGATCAACACTGGTGGCACGTGGTACTAAATATGACAAAAAGGAAAGAGGTGGAAAAGTTTCTCGAAGAATCCGTTGTCGAGGAGATGAACAACCACTATAACAGAACATTAAAACTAAAAAAGTGCAGGTGGTATAATGGCAAAAAATGCGAACGTATTGTATCGTTTAGACTATGGCTTTGGGAGGAGGAGATGGGAATTCATAATGATTATGATAACGATGACAATGACGATGAAAAGGACGACGACGACGACGATCGCCGCCGCAAAGGAAGGTCACTTTCGCTGACAGAAAGAGACCCAGAATCAGATGTTAAGGCTAGAAGACTTTGCATTGAAGTCGACGAAAAGCCTCCCCCACCTAAAGTTGGCGCAAAAATGGAGCTCATTGAAATACCCATTCTTGATGCAAATGTTTCGACCTTGTATACATTTGATGTTAGGTTCTACACGTGCCTTTTTTGGGATGAATTGAAAGAGGAATGGAGCACAAAGGGGTGCAAGGTAAAACTATAAAAAAAAAAAACTATGGACAACACCATTTCTCTACCACGTAGGCGATAGCTGTCAATAAAGGTTGCGGTCAATCGATTGTTTGACTTAAGGGCAAAATGCAGAGTGACTTAGAAAGAAATGAACCTTGGGATAATTTAGTGGTAAACCTATTGCTTGTAGCCAAAACTGCAATAGCACTCGTTTGTTTATTAGCTGATTGCAACACATTTTGTTCGTTTTATCCGTTCCAATCTTCTTTTTACTTCTTCTTCATTCAAAAATTTGTGTTTAGATATATTTCACCGCTAAATAACTCTTAAAACGTATTTCACCTTAAGACATCAGTAATACAGAAGAAATATATTGCTTGGATATAATTTTTTCCCACAGAGGTTTGTAGAGTTAACCGGATTTTAATATTTTACTTTTTTGACAGCCTGGTCCAAATTCGACTGACGAAGTCCTACAATGTTTCTGCAACCACCTGACCTCATTTGGAGGAGAGCTTTTTCCTCCGCCCAGCGCCATTGAATTTGACACGGCATTTCTCGGATTTGCCAGCCTCGGCGATACTGGAAATATCGGAGTAATCGTCGCCGTTGGTGTATTTTTCTTGTTGTACTTTATCGTTGCGGTGTTTGTAAGAAAAGCTGACAAAAGAGATAAAGAAAGGGTAAGATAATTTGCAACTAAATTGATATGATAAGTTGGTTTCTGTTTCAAAAGCTTAGAATTTCTTAAGCTTATATTACCTGTCTTAGAAAGGTATCATTATTTTCTTGCTATCTCGTTCATTGTAAATTGCTCAGCCGGATGAAATTATATCCGTTTTTTCCCTACAATTTTGCTATTCAGAGCCTTTTTTGTTGCATTTCAGTGCTATAAACCAACTGAAGATTGTGATAATTTGGTTCCCCGTAAGATAATTTGAAATCGTAAAATCATATGATCTACTCGGCAAAGATATACCGTGTTGCCATGCGTCTGCTTAGTAAAAGATCATAGATGATGTGAAAAAGTATTGAGAGCAAAAAGTGGCACACGAGAAGTAGTATAACATAAACAAATTAAGTATGATGCACGATCCTCGCAGTAGATAGCGCTATTTAAGCAATAGCGAAAATCAGACCTGAAAAAAATCAGGCCTCTACGGGACTCGAACCACTGACCTCTGCGATACTAGTGCAGCGCTCTACCAATTGAGCTGACAAGCCAACTGGGAGTAGGCCGTTAAGTTGATTCGTAATAAACCCGTGAAAGGGATAAATCAGATACAATTTTAGCGTCCACCATATATTTCATTGTATCTGATTTATCTCTTTCACGGGTTTATTACGAATCAACTTAACGGCCTGCTCCCGGTTGGCTTGTTAGCTCAATTGGTAGAGCGCTGCACTAGTATAGCAGAGGTCAGTGGTTCGAGTCCCGTAGAGGCCTGATTTTTTTCAGGTCTGATTTTCGCTATTGCTTAAATAGCGTTATCTACTGCGAGGATCGTGCATCATACGTATCTAATACCGCAGTTGAGATATATGAACTTCATATATTTCATTGTATCTGATAAACAAAGTAAACCGCGCGCTCTAATTGGTCAATTTAGCGTCCACCATTTGCCCATGGGTGAACGCTGCTGACATGAGCAAATGCAAAGACTAGTTTCCCCCGCGCGCTTGTTTTTTCTGGTCACGTAAGAGTTTTTCAAAAAAAAGAAAACCCTTTTGCTACAATGTATCAATGTTATGTTATAAAACAAATGGTAAACGCCACAGTGTACACTATTGCGTTATGGATGTACTTGGAGGTCTGCTAAGCACTCAAAAGGCTAGAGTCGCTCTCGGCTATCGCCTCGTGCGACTCTTATGCTTCTTTCGTGCAAAGCAAACTCCCGCGTGCATCCATAACTCAATAGTGTACGCTTTGGTGTTTACGTTTGTTAAGTCGAGTGTATTACTGATGCTCTTACCATATTTTGACGTCATCTGTGATCACTGATACTGTACAGACCTACTGCAACATAGAATCCCTTTGTTTTGTATGATAAAAAAAGAAAAATTTTGTTAATACACGACACAAGAAATATAAGTGATAGAAACCGACGTTTTGATGCATCTTGTGCCATTATCAAGGTTACATAATTAATGTTAAAATGCGGCTTGTGAAGAGCCTCTTTACAAACCCCATTTTATTATTAATTATGTAACCTTTTATAATGGTGCGAGGTGCACCGAAACGTCGGTTTCTATCCCCTATATTTCTTGTCTCGTGTATTTCCAAATCGTTTCTTATAAGAAAATTTTGTTAATGGTGATGTCATCTATACTTCTGTCCTTCAATCGATCGTAATTAAGAACCAATCAAAATGCGTGTATGATTCAGGTTATCATATAACTCCTCTTTATGTTTTGTAGCTGTCTGTGTCCATTCCTGTGCGGATAACAAAGCCTGGAAGTCATGCCTATGAGATTGCTGTTTACACAGGAATGTTTGGCTCATCTGGTACAACTGCGAATGTTTCCATGATGATCAACGCCGAAAAGGGAGAGACTGAAATACTTCCCCTGAGTTGTGGTAAAAATCCTTTTTCTCGAGGCAGTGTATGCTCCTTTGTGGTGAGACTCCCTCACGTTCTTGGTCGACTAAACTATGTGAGATTATGGCACGACAACTCAGGCCCGAGTCCATCATGGAATTTACATCAGGTTGTAGTCCGTCACGTGGCTACAGGTCAGAAATGGTTCTTTATGTGTAACCGCTGGTTGGCTGTTGAAAAGGATGATGGACAAATTGAAAGAGTACTCTTTGTGGCTGATCGAAAACAATTGTCAGGATTCCACAATCTGTTCTACACAAGAGCCTCCAAAGACATAGGAGATGGTCACCTATGGTTTTCAGTCTACACCAGACCGCCAAACAGCTCTTTTACTCGATTTCAGCGCTTAACTTGCTGTATATCACTTCTATTCTCCTCCATGCTTGTTAATGCAATGTTCTACGAGTATGGTTTAAAACAACAAGGTCTCCAAGTTACGTTTGGTCCAATTAATTTTAATTGGATAGAGTTAATGACTGGAATTCAAAGTGGTTTGGTCGTCTTGCCGGTTAACCTATTGATCATAAGCATTTTTCGTTATACTGGACCCAAATCATCGGCT